>NC_092094.1:8727945-8887945 GCF_045679555.1 Salvelinus alpinus
ACTACAACCAAACAGACCCAAACAAATTACTGACTGACTAGAACCAAACAGACCCAAACAAACTACTGACTGACTAGAACCAACCAGACCCAAACAAACTACTGACTAGAACCAAACAGACCCAAACAAATTACTGACTGACTAGAACCAACCAGACCCAAACAAACTACTGACTGACTAGAACCAAACAGACCCAAACAAACTACTGACTGACTAGAACCAAACAGACCCAAACAAACTACTGACTGACTAGAACCAAACAGACCCAAACAAACTACTGCCTGACTAGAACCAAACAAACTACTGACTGACTAGAACCAAACAGACCCAAACAAACTACTGACTGACTAGAACCAAACAGACCCAAACAAATGACTGACTGACTGACTAGAACCAAACAAACTACTGACTGACAGACTGACTGACTGACTAGAACCAAACAGACCCAAACAAATGACTGACTGACTGACTAAAACCAAACAAACTACTGACTGACTAGAACCAAGCAGACCCAGACAAACTACTGACTGACTAGAACCAAACAGACCCAAACAAATGACTGACTGACTGACTAGAACCAAACAGACCCAAACAAATGACTGACTGACTGACTAGAACCAAACAGACCCAAACAAACTACTGACTGACTACAACCAAACAGACCCAAACAAACTACTGACTGACTAGAACCAAACAGACCCACACAAACTACTGACTGACTAGAACCAAACAGACCCACACAAACTACTGACTGACTAGAACCAAACAGACCCAAACAAACTACTGACTAGAACCAAACAGACCCAAACAAACTACTGACTGACTAGAACCAAACAGACCCTAACAAACTACTGACTGACTAGAACCAAACAGACCCAAACAAACTACTGACTGACTAGAATTATAAAGAACCAAACAAACTAAGGGCTATATTCAATCTACCCCCTCCCCCCCTCCCCCTTCAAGGCTATTTATCTTTTTAAAGCAGTATTTCCGCATTCGCAAGACCACATTCACGGTAAACGCTGCATATGTCGGCTTAATCGAAAACAACCTTTAAATGCCAATCTCTCTATAACGCGGATCTTTCGTGGTCCGTATTGAATCTAGGCCCAAGGCTGAAAACAAAGCAGAGATGAACCACACGGACTAACAACCCAACAAAGCTTTCCCTCTCAGACAGATCACAAACTGACTGAAGTAATACAATATACAAACTTTATAGTATATTTTTTCCTGAACATTACATCCAACCCCAAGTGAAAGTTACTTTGAGGACACCAGAAACCACCTTAAACACATCTCTCAGCTGCCTTCTGACGCATTATAGATGGTTTAAATTAGAATACCTCCTCCCAAATGTTGTAGAACCTGGAGTTGAGGTAGAGGAAATGCCAGCAGTTAAAAGGACAAGCTGCCGTTGCTACATCTATTTTTGGGACTGTTTAGCCTCAAAACATGGTTGAAAACTATCATTTCATATAATGGATCCTCAGTCCTTGCATCCATAGCGCCGTCTATGAATTTGAGATTGGTTACATTTCTCTAGCCCGATCCCTGAGCTTTTTACTGAAATAATGGCGGGGATCGGCCGTGTTATTGTTTAAAGTGCAGATTGCCTCTTAAAGCATGGTGTTACACAGAGCACAAAGGCTTGTAGTGTGTCTCATTCTGAGAAAATGTTTCTTGTGCACTTTTCCGTCAGGGTGTAGGTACTCACCCTTAGCCTAATGACCCTGAGCTAACAACAAAGAGAGCGCTGTTGTGTTGGCAGTTTGCACGGTCAACCCAGTGTGTGTGTGTGTGTGTGTGTGTGTGTGTGTGTGTGTGTGTGTGTGTGTGTGTGTGTGTGTGTGTGTGTGTGTGTGTGTGTGTGTGTGTGTGTGCGTGCGTGCGTGCGTGCGTGCGTGCGTGCGTGCGTGCGTGCGTGCGTGCGTGCGTGCGTGCGTGTGCGTGTGTGTGCGTGCGTGTATACATGAATGCGAATGTGGATGCCTAGCAGGTGTGGAATATAACATGTTTGATAGTTTGGCAGGGGGAAACAGTTAGTCTGTTATTTTCAGGGGAGTCAGGCGGTCCGGGGGACAGGCGGTCGGGGGGACAGGCGGTTGGGGAGACAGGCGGTTGGGGAGACAGGCGGTTGGGGAGACAGGCGGTTGGGGAGACAGGCGGTTGGGGTGTCAGGCGGTTGGGGAGACAGGCGGTTGGGGAGACAGGCGGTTGGGGTGTCAGGCGGTTGGGGAGACAGGCGGTTGGGGGGGGCAGGCGGTCAGGGAGACAGGCGGTGGGGGGGACAGGCGGTCGGGGGGGCAGGCGGTCAGGGGGACAGGCGGTGGGGGGGACAGGCGGTCGGGGGGGCAGGTGGTGGGGCGTACAGGCGGTGAGGGGTACAGGCGGTGGGGTGGACAGGTGGTCGTTGGGGGGCAGGCGGTCGGGGAGACAGGCGGTTGGGGGGGCAGGTGGTCGTTGGGGGGCAGGCGGTTGGGGAGACAGGCGGTTGGGATGTCAGGCGGTTGGGGAGACAGGCGGTCGGGGGGGCAGGCGGTCAGGGGGACAGGCGGTGGGGGGGACAGGCGGTTGGGGGGACAGGTGGTCGTTGGGGGTAGGCGGTCGGGGAGACAGGCGGTCGTTGGGGGGCAGGCGGTCGGGGAGACAGGCGATGGGGGGGCAGGTGGTCGTTGGGGGGCAGGCGGTCGGGGGGACAGGCGGTTGAGGGGGAGATGCGGTTGGGGGGACAGGCGGTGGGGGGGACAGGTGGTTGGGGAGACAGGCGGTGGGGGGGACAGGCGGTGGGGGGGACAGGCGGTGGGGGGGACAGGCGGTTGGGGGGGGAGATGCGGTTCGGGGGACTGGCGGTTGCGGGGGAGATGTGGTTGGGGAGACAGGCGGCCTAGGAGACAGGCAGTTAGGGTGTCAGGCGGTCGGGGGGACAGGCGGTCAGGGGGAGATGCGGTTGGGGGGACAGGCGGTGGGGGGGACAGGTGGTTGGGGAGACAGGCGGTGGGGGGGACAGGCGGTGGGGGGGACAGGCGGTGGGGGGGACAGGCGGTTGGGGGGGGAGATGCGGTTCGGGGGACTGGCGGTTGCGGGGGAGATGTGGTTAGGGAGACAGGCGGCCTAGGAGACAGGCAGTTAGGGTGTCAGGCGGTTGAGGAGACAGGCGGTTGGGGTGTCAGGCGGTCGGGGGGACAGGCGGTCAGGGGGACAGGCGGTCAGGGTGACAGGCGGTCGGGGAGACAGACGGTCAGGGTGACAGGCGGTCGGGGAGACAGGCGGTCGGGGGGACAGGCGGTCGGGGTCACAGGCGGTCGGGGAGACAGGCGGTCGGGGGGGACAGGCGTTTGGGGAGACCCTCGGTTGGGGTGACAGGCGGTTGGGGTGACAGACGGTCTGGGGGACAGGCGGTTGGGGAGACAGGCGGTTGGCTACGAAGGCGGTTGGGGAGACAGGCGGTTGGCTACGATGGCGGTTGGGGAGACAGACGGTTGGGGAGACAGGCGGTTGGGAAGACAGGCGGTTGGCTACGAAGGCGGTTGGGGAGACAGACGGTTGGGGAGATAGGCGGTTGGGGAGACAGGCGTTTGGGGGGACAGGCGGTTGGGGAGACAGGCGGTTGGCTACGATGGCGGTTGGGGAGACAGACGGTTGGGGAGACAGGCGGTTGGGAAGACACGCTGTTGGGGTGACAGGCGGTTGGGGTGACAGACGTTCGGTGGGACAGGCGGTTGGGGAGACAGGCGGTTGGGGAGACAGGCGGTTGGGGAGACAGGCGGTGAGGAGACAGACGGTTGGGGAGACAGGCGGTTGGGGAGACAGGCGGTTGGCTACGATGGCGGTTGGGGAGACAGGAGGTTGGGGAGACAGGCGTTTGGGAAGACACGCGGTTGGGGTGACAGGCGGTTGGGGTGACAGACGGTCGGGGGGACAGGCGGTTGCGGTGACAGGCGATTGGGGTGACAGGCGGTTGGGGAGACAGGCGGTTGGGGAGACAGGCGGTTGGGGAGACAGGCAGTTGGCTACGAAGGCGGTTGGGGAGACAGGCGGTCGGCTACGTGTATGCATGCATTTAATTAAAAATGTTCCTCCAGCTTCTGTGAATGCTCTTTTTAATGTGTGGACAGCCCAGTAGGAAACCATGCTCTTTTAATGTGTGGACAGCCCAGTAGGAAACCATGCTCTTTTAATGTGTGGACAGCCCAGTAGGAAACCATGCTCTTTTTAATGTGTGGACAGCCCAGTAGGAAACCATGCTCTTTTAATGTGTGGACAGCCCAGTAGGACATTTTTCAACATTTGTGTGTGTGTGTTGGGAGGGGGTATGTGTGTGTGTGTGTGTGTGTGTGTGTGTGTGTGTGTGTGTGTGTGTGTGTGTGTGTGTGTGTGTGTGTGTGTGTGTGTGTGTGTGTGTGTGTGTGTGTGTGTGTGTGTGTGTGTGTGTGTGTGTGTGTGTGTGTGTGTGTGTGTGTGTGTGTGTGTGTGTTGGGACGGGGTGGGGTGGGGTTTATTCATATTTGCTCCCTCACTGAAGTGATGTTTAATTTCAGCATTTTCAGTTTGTTTTGTGGTATGAGTTTGCTTAGAGATTACAGAGAGTGTTGAACGGAACAGTCTGCCAAGAAATGTACTGGCAGTACGAGAGAGCGAGAGAGAGAGAGAGAGAGAGAGCGAGAGAGAGAGCGAGAGAGAGCGAGAGAGAGAGAGAGAGCGAGAGAGAGAGCGAGAGAGAGCGAGAGAGAGCGAGAGAGAGCGAGAAAGAGAGAGAGCTGGGAAAGATGAACCTGATTTCATGATGTGCATGATGAAACGATTTGTAAACCATGTACCTTTGACTCAAATGGTCCTCCTCATGTCTTCTAACTGACTCCTTAGAACACAATAGAATCTGGGCCGTAAAATAGTGTTGATCAAGTGATGTCACATCGTTATTTGGAATTGATGTCGCTACAAGCTTGGCACACCTGTATTTGGGTTTCCACCATTCTTCTCTGCAGATCCTCTGAAGCTCTGTCAGGTTGGATGGGTAGAGTCACTGCACAGCTATTTTCAGGTCACTCCAGAGATGTTTGATCAGGTTCAAGTCCGGGCTCTGGATTGGCCACTCAAGGACATTCAGAGACTTGTCCCGAAGCCACTCCTGCGTTGTCTTGGCTGTGTGGTTAGGGTTGTTGCCCTGTTGGAAGGTTAACCTTCACCCCAGTCTGAGGTCCTGAGCGCTCTGGAGCAGGTTTTCATCAAGGATCTCTCTGTACTTTGCTTTGTTCAACTTTCCCTCGATCCTGACTAGTCTCCCAGTCCCTGCCGCTGAAAAACGCCCCAACAGCATGATGCTGCCACCACCATGCTTCACCGTAGGGATGGTGCCAGATTTCCTCCAGACGTGACGCTTGGCATTAAGGCAAAAGAGTTCAATCTTGGTTTCATCCGACCAGATAATCTTATTTCTCATGGTCGGAGAGTCTTTAGGTGTCTTTTGGCAAACTCCAAGCAGGCTGTCATGTGCCTTTTACTGAGGAGTGGTTTCTGTCTGGTTTTCCCTGACCAAGGCCCTTCTCCGCCGGTTGCTCAGTTTGGCCGGGCGGCCAGCTCTAGGAAGAGTCTTGGTGGTTCCAAACTTCTTCCATTTAAGAATGATGGAGGCCACTGGGTTCTTGGGGACTTTCAATGATGCAGAAATGTTTGGGTACTCTTCCCCAGATCTGTGCCTCGACACAATCCTGTCTCGGAGCTCTACGGACAATTCCTTTGACCTCATGGCTTGGTTTTTGCTCTGAAATGCACTGTCAACTGTGGGACCTTATATAGACAGGTGTGTGCCTTTCCAAATCATGTCCAATCAATTGAATTTACCACAGGTGGACTCCAATCAAGTTGGAGAAACATCTCAAGGATGATCAATGGAAACAGGATGCTCAATTTCGAGTCTCATAGCAAAGGGTCTGAATACTTGTGTAACTAAGGTATTTTTATTGTGTGTAGATTGATGAGGATTATTTTTTATTGAATCCATTTTGGAATCAGGCTGTAATGTAACAAAATGTGACAGAAGTCAAGGGGTCTGAATATTTTTTCGAAAGCACCGTAGACATACTGTACACATCAAAATGTTTCTCAGGCTAGTGTTTTAATAAGGCATATTTAGGTGCCCACAATATCTAATATCTAAGCGCCTTTCATTGATAGATGTACTTGATGAAAAGGTATTCACTTCTGTCTGACCTCTGACCTCTGACCTTCCTTTACCACAGCTGTGGGAGACCGTACATAAAGCTGAGCCACGGGGAGGGATCCATGGACAAAGGGGACAGGACACACCGGACAGGTACAACGGTCCTTTTTTATGGGAATATTTTATTTTTGCATTTTCCATTTAACAACATTCAAGACAAACGTGAAAAGATATTAGACAACAATAGGACAAAGTGACAGTGACAAATGAGCGTAACAAAGAAAGAAAAAATAAAACAAATTATAATTATATATACAAACATACAATTAAAAAATAATTATAATGAGACATTGGATCATATGGTCACCTGCTGTAGGCTACATATTATACATTACGTGTGAAACATTATATAAGGATAATATAGAGATTCATTCAATGTGATGTGGGGGGAGATTCTCCATATAGTCAATAAAAGGTTGCCAAATTCTGTAAAATGTATTTAACTTATTCCTCAAGCGGTAAGTAATTTTCTCCAGTGTGATACAACTATTAACTTCTGACAGCCACATTGCAACTGGCAGGGGAGAATCCAATTTCCATTTCAAGGCGATACATTTCTTGGCAATCGCTAGCAATATTTCTGTTAGCTTTATAGTATGGCTTTGCCTAAGATTGGAATGAGTAAAGTTGCCCAGTAGACAGACCTCCGGGTCTAAAGGGAATGCAACCCCATGAATTGAGGATATGGTATCGCATACCCCCTGCCAGAAACCTGTACAACGGTCCTTTAACTAAGCTTCTCATCTCTGCCAGTGATACCTTTCCCTTCCACACCACTACCGTTTTCAAACTATTGAGCCAAGCTGTACTGTACTCATGGCCTCTTCTGTCCACTGGTTTTGCCTACGTTCTTCTACCGTTTAGCTTGTCATCTCTGCCAGTGATACCTTTCCCTTCCACATCATTGAGCCAAGCTGTACTGTACTGCGCTGGCCTGGTTATGCATCCATTACAGGAACTGTGCTAGAGAGGACAATGATTGTATGAAATGGATACTCCTGTCCCAGAGTGGATATTATTTGTGTGTGCTTTACAGCAGTGCTGAATGCTTTGCAGCAGGGCTGAAGGCTTTGCAGCAGTGCTGAATGCTTTGCAGCAGGGCTGAAGGCTTTGCAGCAAGGCTGAATGCTTTGCCGCAGTGCTGAATGCTTTGCAGCAGGGCTGAATGCTTTGCCGCAGTGCTGAATGCTTTGCAGCAGTGTTGAAGGCTTTGCAGCAGGGCTGAAGGCGCTGCAGCAGGGCTGAAGGCTTTGCAGCAGTGCTGAATGCTTTGCAGCAGGGCTGAATGCTTTGCAGCAGTGCTGGATGCTTTGCAGCAGGGCTGAAGGCTTTGCAGCAGTGCTGAATGCTTTGCAGCAGTGATGAATTCTTTGTAGCAATATTGGATTCTTTGCAGCAGTGCTGAATGCTTTGTGGGAATCCCGTCTCCATGGTGAGACAATGACCATAAGAGTAAGTTGGGAAGACAACACAAGCAGATCTGATACCAGGCTGATCCTGTCTCACAACAGAGAGGTGTGCTTTGTTTTGCAGCAGTGTTGAATGCTTTGAAGGTGTTGTCCCATCTCCATGGTAACGCTTTCTCTGTACGACAATCAGAGGATCAGGTGGTGGCATCGTCAGACTACGACAGTACCCACGAGGCCAACCACAGCGACGGCAGCGACGTAGCGCCGACAGAGGAGGGGGACGCAGAAGGGGGCAAAAACACTCCCCAAAACCTCATCATGCTACCTGCAGAGGTGAGAAACGGCCGCAGTAACCGTAGAGGCGTTTTCTTTTTCACACTTCTAAGTCTACATCTTTTAGGCCAGGGCTATTCAACCCTTACCCTAAGAGGGCCGGAACAATGCTGGTTTCCATAATTCATTGCAACAACCTTGTGTTCCAGGTGTAAATCAGTCCATGATTATAGGTGAATAATGATCAAATACAGTGGAACTGGCTTTCTAGATTTGGATTTGAGGGTTATTATTGGCTTATTCATCAGGCAGAGGCACAACCACCTCAGAAGCCAAAAGTTCATTTCCACCAGCATAACATTCAGTGCACAGATTGGCACCACCAGCCATCTATGTCTGACCCCCTTTATGACGTGTTTTATGACCTACAGTCGAGAGAGAGAGAACATTTTCTAAGACATTTATTAATAAGACAATATAAAGGTTCATAAAGGCATTATAAAGGCTTATAACATGTCTATGGCCTGTTGTAGGAAAAGCCCCATCTGGCCCCAGAGCCGTTAGTGATGGAGGACTTGGAGCCCCTAATGAGCCAGCTGAACCACTGGAACTTCCCCATCTTCAGCTTGATGGAGAAGACCCAGGGCAAATGTGGCCGCATCCTCAGTCAGGTGAGACCAGCTACTGCACAGCCTAGTCAGGGGAGATGTAACCAGGGGAGACCAGCTACTGCACAGCCTAGTCAGGGGAGACCAGCTACTGCACAGCCTAGTCAGGGGAGACCAGCTACTGTACAGCCTAGTCAGGGGAGATGTAACCAGGTGAGACCAGCTACTGTACAGCCTAGTCAGGGGAGACCAGCTACTGTACAGCCTAGTCAGGGGAGACCAGCTACTGCACAGCCTAGTCAGGGGAGACCAGCTACTGCACAGCCTAGTCAGGGGAGACCAGCTACTGTACAGCCTAGTCAGGGGAGATGTAACCAGGTGAGACCAGCTACTGTACAGCCTAGTCAGGGGAGACCAGCTACTGTACAGCCTAGTCAGGGGAGACCAGCTACTGCACAGCCTAGTCAGGGGAGACCAGCTACTGTACAGCCTAGTCAGGGGAGACCAGCTACTGCACAGCCTAGTCAGGGGAGACCAGCTACTGCACAGCCTAGTCAGGGGAGACCAGCTACTGTACAGCCTAGTCAGGTGAGACCAGCTACTGCACAGCCTAGTCAGGGGAGATGTAACCAGGGGAGACCAGCTACTGTACAGCCTAGTCAGGGGAGACCAGCTACTGTACAGCCTAGTCAGGGGAGACCAGCTACTGTACAGCCTAGTCAGGGGAGACCAGCTACTGCACAGCCTAGTCAGGGGAGACCAGCTACTGCACAGCCTAGTCAGGGGAGACCAGCTACTGTACAGCCTAGTCAGGGGAGATGTAACCAGGTGAGACCAGCTACTGTACAGCCTAGTCAGGGGAGACCAGCTACTGTACAGCCTAGTCAGGGGAGACCAGCTACTGCACAGCCTAGTCAGGGGAGACCAGCTACTGCACAGCCTAGTCAGGGGAGACCAGCTACTGTACAGCCTAGTCAGGGGAGACCAGCTACTGCACAGCCTAGTCAGGGGAGACCAGCTACTGCACAGCCTAGTCAGGGGAGACCAGCTACTGTACAGCCTAGTCAGGTGAGACCAGCTACTGCACAGCCTAGTCAGGGGAGATGTAACCAGGGGAGACCAGCTACTGTACAGCCTAGTCAGGGGAGACCAGCTACTGTACAGCCTAGTCAGGGGAGACCAGCTACTGTACAGCCTAGTCAGGGGAGACCAGCTACTGCACAGCCTAGTCAGGGGAGACCAGCTACTGCACAGCCTAGTCAGGGGAGACCAGCTACTGTACAGCCTAGTCAGGTGAGACCAGCTACTGCACAGCCTAGTCAGGGGAGATGTAACCAGGGGAGACCAGCTACTGTACAGCCTAGTCAGGGGAGACCAGCTACTGTACAGCCTAGTCAGGGGAGACCAGCTACTGTACAGCCTAGTCAGGGGAGACCAGCTACTGCACAGCCTAGTCAGGGGAGACCAGCTACTGTACAGCCTAGTCAGGGGAGACCAGCTACTGCACAGCCTAGTCAGGTGAGACCAGCTACTGCACAGCCTAGTCAGGGGAGACCAGCTACTGCACAGCCTAGTCAGGGGAGACCAGCTACTGCACAGCCTAGTCAGGGGAGACCAGCTACTGTACAGCCTAGTCAGGGGAGATGTAACCAGGGGAGACCAGCTACTGTACAGCCTAGTCAGGGGAGACCAGCTACTGTACAGCCTAGTCAGGGGAGACCAGCTACTGTACAGCCTAGTCAGGGGAGACCAGCTACTGTACAGCCTAGTCAGGGGAGACCAGCTACTGTACAGCCTAGTCAGGTGAGATGTAACCAGGTGAGGACAGGTACTGTACAGCCTAGTCAGGGGAGACCAGCTACTGTACAGCCTAGTCAGGTGAGACCAGCTACTGTACAGCCTAGTCAGGGGAGACCAGCTACTGTACAGCCTAGTCAGGGGAGACCAGCTACTGCACAGCCTAGTCAGGGGAGACCAGCTACTGCACAGCCTAGTCAGGGGAGACCAGCTACTGCACAGCCTAGTCAGGGGAGACCAGCTACTGCACAGCCTAGTCAGGGGAGACCAGCTACTGTACAGCCTAGTCAGGGGAGATGTAACCAGGGGAGACCAGCTACTGTACAGCCTAGTCAGGGGAGACCAGCTACTGTACAGCCTAGTCAGGGGAGACCAGCTACTGTACAGCCTAGTCAGGGGAGATGTAACCAGGGGAGACCAGCTACTGTACAGCCTAGTCAGGGGAGACCAGCTACTGTACAGCCTAGTCAGGGGAGACCAGCTACTGTACAGCCTAGTCAGGGGAGATGTAACCAGGGGAGACCAGCTACTGTACAGCCTAGTCAGGGGAGACCAGCTACTGCACAGCCTAGTCAGGGGAGACCAGCTACTGTACAGCCTAGTCAGGGGAGACCAGCTACTGCACAGCCTAGTCAGGGGAGATGTAACCAGGGGAGACCAGCTACTGTACAGCCTAGTCAGGGGAGACCAGCTACTGTACAGCCTAGTCAGGGGAGACCAGCTACTGCACAGCCTAGTCAGGGGAGACCAGCTACTGTACAGCCTAGTCAGGGGAGACCAGCTACTGCACAGCCTAGTCAGGTGAGACCAGCTACTGTACAGCCTAGTCAGGGGAGACCAGCTACTGTACAGCCTAGTCAGGGGAGACCAGCTACTGTACAGCCTAGTCAGGGGAGACCAGCTACTGTACAGCCTAGTCAGGGGAGACCAGCTACTGTACAGCCTAGTCAGGGGAGACCAGCTACTGTACAGCCTAGTCAGGGGAGACCAGCTACTGTACAGCCTAGTCAGGGGAGACCAGCTACTGTACAGCCTAGTCAGGGGAGATGTAACCAGGTGAGACCAGCTACTGCACAGCCTAGTCAGGGGAGACCAGCTACTGCACAGCCTAGTCAGGGGAGACCAGCTACTGCACAGCCTAGTCAGGGGAGACCAGCTACTGTACAGCCTAGTCAGGTGAGACCAGCTACTGCACAGCCTAGTCAGGGGAGATGTAACCAGGGGAGACCAGCTACTGTACAGCCTAGTCAGGGGAGACCAGCTACTGTACAGCCTAGTCAGGGGAGACCAGCTACTGTACAGCCTAGTCAGGGGAGACCAGCTACTGCACAGCCTAGTCAGGGGAGACCAGCTACTGTACAGCCTAGTCAGGGGAGACCAGCTACTGCACAGCCTAGTCAGGGGAGACCAGCTACTGTACAGCCTAGTCAGGGGAGATGTAACCAGGTGAGACCAGCTACTGTACAGCCTAGTCAGGGGAGACCAGCTACTGTACAGCCTAGTCAGGGGAGACCAGCTACTGCACAGCCTAGTCAGGGGAGACCAGCTACTGCACAGCCTAGTCAGGGGAGACCAGCTACTGTACAGCCTAGTCAGGGGAGATGTAACCAGGTGAGACCAGCTACTATACAGCCTAGTCAGGGGAGACCAGCTACTGTACAGCCTAGTCAGGGGAGACCAGCTACTGCACAGCCTAGTCAGGGGAGACCAGCTACTGTACAGCCTAGTCAGGGGAGACCAGCTACTGCACAGCCTAGTCAGGGGAGACCAGCTACTGCACAGCCTAGTCAGGGGAGACCAGCTACTGTACAGCCTAGTCAGGTGAGACCAGCTACTGCACAGCCTAGTCAGGGGAGATGTAACCAGGGGAGACCAGCTACTGTACAGCCTAGTCAGGGGAGACCAGCTACTGTACAGCCTAGTCAGGGGAGACCAGCTACTGTACAGCCTAGTCAGGGGAGACCAGCTACTGCACAGCCTAGTCAGGGGAGACCAGCTACTGCACAGCCTAGTCAGGGGAGACCAGCTACTGTACAGCCTAGTCAGGGGAGATGTAACCAGGTGAGACCAGCTACTGTACAGCCTAGTCAGGGGAGACCAGCTACTGTACAGCCTAGTCAGGGGAGACCAGCTACTGCACAGCCTAGTCAGGGGAGACCAGCTACTGCACAGCCTAGTCAGGGGAGACCAGCTACTGTACAGCCTAGTCAGGGGAGACCAGCTACTGCACAGCCTAGTCAGGGGAGACCAGCTACTGCACAGCCTAGTCAGGGGAGACCAGCTACTGTACAGCCTAGTCAGGTGAGACCAGCTACTGCACAGCCTAGTCAGGGGAGATGTAACCAGGGGAGACCAGCTACTGTACAGCCTAGTCAGGGGAGACCAGCTACTGTACAGCCTAGTCAGGGGAGACCAGCTACTGTACAGCCTAGTCAGGGGAGACCAGCTACTGCACAGCCTAGTCAGGGGAGACCAGCTACTGCACAGCCTAGTCAGGGGAGACCAGCTACTGTACAGCCTAGTCAGGTGAGACCAGCTACTGCACAGCCTAGTCAGGGGAGATGTAACCAGGGGAGACCAGCTACTGTACAGCCTAGTCAGGGGAGACCAGCTACTGTACAGCCTAGTCAGGGGAGACCAGCTACTGTACAGCCTAGTCAGGGGAGACCAGCTACTGCACAGCCTAGTCAGGGGAGACCAGCTACTGTACAGCCTAGTCAGGGGAGACCAGCTACTGCACAGCCTAGTCAGGTGAGACCAGCTACTGCACAGCCTAGTCAGGGGAGACCAGCTACTGCACAGCCTAGTCAGGGGAGACCAGCTACTGCACAGCCTAGTCAGGGGAGACCAGCTACTGTACAGCCTAGTCAGGGGAGATGTAACCAGGGGAGACCAGCTACTGTACAGCCTAGTCAGGGGAGACCAGCTACTGTACAGCCTAGTCAGGGGAGACCAGCTACTGTACAGCCTAGTCAGGGGAGACCAGCTACTGTACAGCCTAGTCAGGGGAGACCAGCTACTGTACAGCCTAGTCAGGTGAGATGTAACCAGGTGAGGACAGGTACTGTACAGCCTAGTCAGGGGAGACCAGCTACTGTACAGCCTAGTCAGGGGAGACCAGCTACTGTACAGCCTAGTCAGGTGAGACCAGCTACTGCACAGCCTAGTCAGGGGAGATGTAACCAGGGGAGACCAGCTACTGTACAGCCTAGTCAGGGGAGACCAGCTACTGTACAGCCTAGTCAGGGGAGACCAGCTACTGTACAGCCTAGTCAGGGGAGACCAGCTACTGTACAGCCTAGTCAGGGGAGACCAGCTACTGTACAGCCTAGTCAGGGGAGACCAGCTACTGCACAGCCTAGTCAGGTGAGACCAGCTACTGCACAGCCTAGTCAGGGGAGACCAGCTACTGCACAGCCTAGTCAGGGGAGACCAGCTACTGCACAGCCTAGTCAGGGGAGACCAGCTACTGTACAGCCTAGTCAGGGGAGATGTAACCAGGGGAGACCAGCTACTGTACAGCCTAGTCAGGGGAGACCAGCTACTGTACAGCCTAGTCAGGGGAGACCAGCTACTGTACAGCCTAGTCAGGGGAGACCAGCTACTGTACAGCCTAGTCAGGGGAGACCAGCTACTGTACAGCCTAGTCAGGTGAGATGTAACCAGGTGAGGACAGGTACTGTACAGCCTAGTCAGGGGAGACCAGCTACTGTACAGCCTAGTCAGGTGAGACCAGCTACTGTACAGCCTAGTCAGGGGAGACCAGCTACTGTACAGCCTAGTCAGGGGAGACCAGCTACTGCACAGCCTAGTCAGGGGAGACCAGCTACTGCACAGCCTAGTCAGGGGAGACCAGCTACTGCACAGCCTAGTCAGGGGAGGCCAGCTACTGCACAGCCTAGTCAGGGGAGACCAGCTACTGTACAGCCTAGTCAGGGGAGATGTAACCAGGGGAGACCAGCTACTGTACAGCCTAGTCAGGGGAGACCAGCTACTGTACAGCCTAGTCAGGGGAGACCAGCTACTGTACAGCCTAGTCAGGGGAGATGTAACCAGGGGAGACCAGCTACTGTACAGCCTAGTCAGGGGAGACCAGCTACTGTACAGCCTAGTCAGGGGAGACCAGCTACTGTACAGCCTAGTCAGGGGAGATGTAACCAGGGGAGACCAGCTACTGTACAGCCTAGTCAGGGGAGACCAGCTACTGCACAGCCTAGTCAGGGGAGACCAGCTACTGTACAGCCTAGTCAGGGGAGACCAGCTACTGCACAGCCTAGTCAGGGGAGATGTAACCAGGGGAGACCAGCTACTGTACAGCCTAGTCAGGGGAGACCAGCTACTGTACAGCCTAGTCAGGGGAGACCAGCTACTGCACAGCCTAGTCAGGGGAGACCAGCTACTGTACAGCCTAGTCAGGGGAGACCAGCTACTGCACAGCCTAGTCAGGTGAGACCAGCTACTGTACAGCCTAGTCAGGGGAGACCAGCTACTGTACAGCCTAGTCAGGGGAGACCAGCTACTGTACAGCCTAGTCAGGGGAGACCAGCTACTGTACAGCCTAGTCAGGGGAGACCAGCTACTGTACAGCCTAGTCAGGGGAGACCAGCTACTGTACAGCCTAGTCAGGGGAGACCAGCTACTGTACAGCCTAGTCAGGGGAGACCAGCTACTGTACAGCCTAGTCAGGGGAGATGTAACCAGGTGAGACCAGCTACTGCACAGCCTAGTCAGGGGAGACCAGCTACTGCACAGCCTAGTCAGGGGAGACCAGCTACTGCACAGCCTAGTCAGGGGAGACCAGCTACTGTACAGCCTAGTCAGGTGAGACCAGCTACTGCACAGCCTAGTCAGGGGAGATGTAACCAGGGGAGACCAGCTACTGTACAGCCTAGTCAGGGGAGACCAGCTACTGTACAGCCTAGTCAGGGGAGACCAGCTACTGTACAGCCTAGTCAGGGGAGACCAGCTACTGCACAGCCTAGTCAGGGGAGACCAGCTACTGTACAGCCTAGTCAGGGGAGACCAGCTACTGCACAGCCTAGTCAGGTGAGACCAGCTACTGTACAGCCTAGTCAGGGGAGACCAGCTACTGTACAGCCTAGTCAGGGGAGACCAGCTACTGCACAGCCTAGTCAGGTGAGACCAGCTACTGTACAGCCTAGTCAGGGGAGACCAGCTACTGTACAGCCTAGTCAGGGGAGACCAGCTACTGTACAGCCTAGTCAGGGGAGACCAGCTACTGTACAGCCTAGTCAGGGGAGACCAGCTACTGTACAGCCTAGTCAGGTGAGACCAGCTACTGCACAGCCTAGTCAGGGGAGATGTATCCAGGGGAGACCAGCTACTGTACAGCCTAGTCAGGGGAGACCAGCTACTGCACAGCCTAGTCAGGGGAGACCAGCTACTGCACAGCCTAGTCAGGGGAGACCAGCTACTGCACAGCCTAGTCAGGGGAGACCAGCTACTGTACAGCCTAGTCAGGTGAGACCAGCTACTGCACAGCCTAGTCAGGGGAGATGTAACCAGGGGAGACCAGCTACTGTACAGCCTAGTCAGGGGAGACCAGCTACTGTACAGCCTAGTCAGGGGAGACCAGCTACTGTACAGCCTAGTCAGGGGAGACCAGCTACTGCACAGCCTAGTCAGGGGAGACCAGCTACTGTACAGCCTAGTCAGGGGAGACCAGCTACTGCACAGCCTAGTCAGGTGAGACCAGCTACTGTACAGCCTAGTCAGGGGAGACCAGCTACTGTACAGCCTAGTCAGGGGAGACCAGCTACTGTACAGCCTAGTCAGGGGAGACCAGCTACTGTACAGCCTAGTCAGGGGAGACCAGCTACTGTACAGCCTAGTCAGGGGAGACCAGCTACTGTACAGCCTAGTCAGGGGAGACCAGCTACTGTACAGCCTAGTCAGGGGAGATGTAACCAGGTGAGACCAGCTACTGCACAGCCTAGTCAGGGGAGACCAGCTACTGTACAGCCTAGTCAGGGGAGACCAGCTACTGTACAGCCTAGTCAGGGGAGATGTAACCAGGTGAGACCAGCTACTGTACAGCCTAGTCAGGGGAGATGTAACCAGGTGAGACCAGCTACTGTACAGCCTAGTCAGAGGAGATGTAACCAGGTGAGACCAGCTACTGTACAGCCTAGTCAGGGGAGACCAGCTACTGTACAGCCTAGTCAGGGGAGACCAGCTACTGTACAGCCTAGTCAGGGGAGACCAGCTACTGTACAGCCTAGTCAGGTGAGATGTAACCAGGTGAGGACAGGTACTGTACAGCCTAGTCAGGGGAGACCAGCTACTGTACAGCCTAGTCAGGTGAGACCAGCTACTGTACAGCCTAGTCAGGGGAGACCAGCTACTGTACAGCCTAGTCAGGGGAGACCAGCTACTGCACAGCCTAGTCAGGGGAGACCAGCTACTGTACAGCCTAGTCAGGTGAGACCAGCTACTGTACAGCCTAGTCAGGGGAGACCAGCTACTGTACAGCCTAGTCAGGGGAGACCAGCTACTGTACAGCCTAGTCAGGGGAGACCAGCTACTGCACAGCCTAGTCAGGTGAGACCAGCTACTGCACAGCCTAGTCAGGGGAGACCAGCTACTGTACAGCCTAGTCAGGGGAGACCAGCTACTGCACAGCCTAGTCAGGTGAGACCAGCTACTGCACAGCCTAGTCAGGGGAGACCAGCTACTGCAAAGCCTAGTCAGGTGAGACCAGCTACTGCACAGCCTAGTCAGGTGAGACCAGCTACTGCACAGCCTAGTCAGGTGAGACCAGGTACTGCACAGCCTAGTCAGGTGAGCTGTAACCAGGTGAGACCAGCTACTGCACAGCCTAGTCAGGGGAGATGTAACCAGGTGAGACCAGCTACTGCACAGCCTAGTCAGGGGAGATGTAACCAGGTGAGACCAGCTACTGCACAGCCTAGTCAGGTGAGCTGTAACCAGGTGAGACCAGCTACTGCACAGCCTAGTCAGGGGAGATCAGCTACTGCACAGCCTAGTCAGGGGAGATGTAACCAGGTGAGACCAGCTACTGTACAGCCTAGTCAGGTGAGACCAGCTACTGCACAGCCTAGTCAGGGTTGACCAGCTACTGCACAGCCTAGTCAGGGGAGATGTAACCAGGTGAGGACAGGTACTGTACAGCCTAGTCAGGGGAGATGTAACCAGGTGAGACCAGCTACTGTACAGCCTAGTCAGGGGAGATGTAACCAGGTGAGGACAGCTACTGTACAGCCTAGTCAGGGGAGATGTAACCAGGTGAGACCAGCTACTGTACAGCCTAGTCAGGGGAGATGTAACCAGGTGAGACCAGCTACTGTACAGCCTAGTCAGGGGAGATGTAACCAGGTGAGGACAGGTACTGTACAGCCTAGTCAGGTGAGCTGTAACCAGGTGAGACCAGCTACTGTACAGCCTAGTCAGGGGAGATGTAACCAGGTGAGGACAGGTACTGCACAGCCTAGTCAGGGGAGACCAGCTACTGCACAGCCTAGTCAGGGGAGATGTAACCAGGTGAGGACAGGTACTGTACAGCCTAGTCAGGGGAGATGTAACCAGGTGAGACCAGCTACTGTACAGCCTAGTCAGGGGAGATGTAACCAGGTGAGACCAGCTATTGTACAGCCTAGTAAGGGGAGATGTAACCAGGTGAGGCCAGCTACTGTACAGCCTAGTAAGGGGAGATGTAACCAGGTGAGGACAGGTGCTGTACAGCCTAGTCAGGTGAGGACAGGTAATGCACAGCCTAGTTAGGGGAGATGTAACCAGGTGAGACCAGCTACTGTACAGCCTAGTAAGGGGAGATGTAACCAGGTGAGGACAGGTACTGTACAGCCTAGTCAGGGGAGATGTAACCAGGTGAGACCAGCTACTGTACAGCCTAGTCAGGGGAGATGTAACCAGGTGAGGACAGGTACTGTACAGCCTAGTCAGGTGAGACCAGCTACTGTACAGCCTAGTCAGGGGAGATGTAACCAGGTGAGACCAGCTACTGCACAGCCTAGTCAGGGGAGCTGTAACCAGGTGAGACCAGCTACTGCACAGCCTAGTCAGGTGAGACCAGCTACTGCACAGCCTAGTCAGGGGAGATGTAACCAGGTGAGGACAGGTACTGTACAGCCTAGTCAGGGGAGCTGTAACCAGGTGAGACCAGCTACTGTACAGCCTAGTCAGGGGAGATGTAACCAGGTGAGGACAGGTAATGTACAGCCTAGTCAGGGGAGCTGTAACCAGGTGAGACCAGCTACTGTACAGCCTAGTTAGGGGAGATGTAACCAGGTGACGACAGGTACTGTACAGCCTAGTCAGGGGAGATGTAACCAGGTGAGGACAGGTACTGTACAGCCTAGTCAGGGGAGATGTAACCAGGTGAGACCAGCTACTGTACAGCCTAGTCAGGGGAGATGTAACCAGGTGAGGACAGGTACTGTACAGCCTAGTCAGGGGATATGTAACCAGGTGAGGACAGGTACTGTACAGCCTAGTCAGGGGAGCTGTAACCAGGTGAGGACAGGTACTGTACAGCCTAGTCAGGGGAGATGTAACCAGGTGAGGACAGGTACTGTACAGCCTAGTCAGGGGAGATGTAACCAGGTGAGGACAGGTACTGTACAGCCTAGTCAGGGGAGCTGTAACCAGGTGAGGACAGCTACTGTACAGCCTAGTCAGGGGAGATGTAACCAGGTGAGACCAGCTACTGTACAGCCTAGTCAGGGGAGATGTAACCAGGTGAGGACAGCTACTGTACAGCCTAGTCAGGGGAGATGTAACCAGGTGAGGACAGCTACTGTACAGCCTAGTCAGGGGAGATGTAACCAGGTGAGGACAGGTACTGTACAGCCTAGTCAGGTGAGCTGTAACCAGGTGAGACCAGCTACTGTACAGCCTAGTCACGGGAGATGTAACCAGGTGAGGACAGGTACTGTACAGCCTAGTCAGGTGAGACCAGCTACTGTACAGCCTAGTCAGGGGAGATGTAACCAGGTGAGACCAGCTACTGTACAGCCTAGTCAGGGGAGATGTAACCAGGTGAGGACAGGTACTGTACAGCCTAGTCAGGGGAGATGTAACCAGGTGAGACCAGCTACTGCACAGCCTAGTCAGGGGAGCTGTAACCAGGTGAGACCAGCTACTGCACAGCCTAGTCAGGTGAGACCAGCTACTGCACAGCCTAGTCAGGGGAGATGTAACCAGGTGAGGACAGGTAATGTACAGCCTAGTCAGGGGAGCTGTAACCAGGTGAGACCAGCTACTGTACAGCCTAGTCATGGGAGATGTAACCAGGTGAGGACAGGTACTGTACAGCCTAGTCAGGGGAGATGTAACCAGGTGAGGACAGGTACTGTACAGCCTAGTCAGGGGAGATGTAACCAGGTGAGACCAGCTACTGTACAGCCTAGTCAGGGGAGATGTAAGCAGGTGAGGACAGGTACTGTACAGCCTAGTCAGGGGATATGTAACCAGGTGAGGACAGGTACTGTACAGCCTAGTCAGGGGAGCTGTAACCAGGTGAGGACAGGTACTGTACAGCCTAGTCAGGGGAGATGTAACCAGGTGAGGACAGGTACTGTACAGCCTAGTCAGGGGAGATGTAACCAGGTGAGGACAGGTACTGTACAGCCTAGTCAGGGGAGCTGTAACCAGGTGAGGACAGCTACTGTACAGCCTAGTCAGGGGAGATGTAACCAGGTGAGACCAGCTACTGTACAGCCTAGTCAGGGGAGATGTAACCAGATGAGGACAGGTACTGTACAGCCTAGTCAGGGGAGATGTAACCAGGTGAGACCAGCTACTGTACAGCCTAGTCAGGGGAGATGTAACCAGGTGAGGACAGCTACTGTACAGCCTAGTCAGGGGAGATGTAACCAGGTGAGGACAGGTACTGTACAGCCTAGTCAGGGGAGATGTAACCAGGTGAGGACAGGTACTGTACAGCCTAGTCAGGTGAGATGTAACCAGGTGAGACCAGCTACTGCACAGCCTAGTCAGGTGAGCTGTAACCAGGTGAGACCAGCTACTGCACAGCCTAGTCAGGGGAGATCAGCTACTGCACAGCCTAGTCAGGGGAGATGTAACCAGGTGAGACCAGCTACTGTACAGCCTAGTCAGGTGAGACCAGCTACTGCACAGCCTAGTCAGGGGAGACCAGCTACTGCACAGCCTAGTCAGGGGAGATGTAACCAGGTGAGGACAGGTACTGTACAGCCTAGTCAGTGGAGATGTAACCAGGTGAGGACAGCTACTGTACAGCCTAGTCAGGGGAGATGTAACCAGGTGAGACCAGCTACTGTACAGCCTAGTCAGGGGAGATGTAACCAGGTGAGGACAGGTACTGTACAGCCTAGTCAGGTGAGACCAGCTACTGTACAGCCTAGTCAGGGGAGATGTAACCAGGTGAGACCAGCTACTGTACAGCCTAGTTAGGGGAGATGTAACCAGGTGACGACAGGTACTGTACAGCCTAGTCAGGGGAGATGTAACCAGGTGAGGACAGGTACTGTACAGCCTAGTCAGGGGAGATGTAACCAGGTGAGACCAGCTACTGTACAGCCTAGTCAGGGGAGATGTAACCAGGTGAGGACAGGTACTGTACAGCCTAGTCAGGGGATATGTAACCAGGTGAGGACAGGTACTGTACAGCCTAGTCAGGGGAGCTGTAACCAGGTGAGGACAGGTACTGTACAGCCTAGTCAGGGGAGATGTAACCAGGTGAGGACAGGTACTGTACAGCCTAGTCAGGGGAGATGTAACCAGGTGAGGACAGGTACTGTACAGCCTAGTCAGGGGAGCTGTAACCAGGTGAGGACAGCTACTGTACAGCCTAGTCAGGGGAGATGTAACCAGGTGAGACCAGCTACTGTACAGCCTAGTCAGGGGAGATGTAACCAGGTGAGGACAGCTACTGTACAGCCTAGTCAGGGGAGATGTAACCAGGTGAGGACCAGCTACTGTACAGCCTAGTCAGGGGAGATGTAACCAGGTGAGGACAGGTACTGTACAGCCTAGTCAGGTGAGCTGTAACCAGGTGAGACCAGCTACTGTACAGCCTAGTCACGGGAGATGTAACCAGGTGAGGACAGGTACTGTACAGCCTAGTCAGGTGAGACCAGCTACTGTACAGCCTAGTCAGGGGAGATGTAACCAGGTGAGACCAGCTACTGTACAGCCTAGTCAGGGGAGATGTAACCAGGTGAGGACAGGTACTGTACAGCCTAGTCAGGGGAGATGTAACCAGGTGAGACCAGCTACTGCACAGCCTAGTCAGGGGAGCTGTAACCAGGTGAGACCAGCTACTGCACAGCCTAGTCAGGTGAGACCAGCTACTGCACAGCCTAGTCAGGGGAGATGTAACCAGGTGAGGACAGGTAATGTACAGCCTAGTCAGGGGAGCTGTAACCAGGTGAGACCAGCTACTGTACAGCCTAGTCATGGGAGATGTAACCAGGTGAGGACAGGTACTGTACAGCCTAGTCAGGGGAGATGTAACCAGGTGAGGACAGGTACTGTACAGCCTAGTCAGGGGAGATGTAACCAGGTGAGACCAGCTACTGTACAGCCTAGTCAGGGGAGATGTAAGCAGGTGAGGACAGGTACTGTACAGCCTAGTCAGGGGATATGTAACCAGGTGAGGACAGGTACTGTACAGCCTAGTCAGGGGAGCTGTAACCAGGTGAGGACAGGTACTGTACAGCCTAGTCAGGGGAGATGTAACCAGGTGAGGACAGGTACTGTACAGCCTAGTCAGGGGAGATGTAACCAGGTGAGGACAGGTACTGTACAGCCTAGTCAGGGGAGCTGTAACCAGGTGAGGACAGCTACTGTACAGCCTAGTCAGGGGAGATGTAACCAGGTGAGACCAGCTACTGTACAGCCTAGTCAGGGGAGATGTAACCAGATGAGGACAGGTACTGTACAGCCTAGTCAGGGGAGATGTAACCAGGTGAGACCAGCTACTGTACAGCCTAGTCAGGGGAGATGTAACCAGGTGAGGACAGCTACTGTACAGCCTAGTCAGGGGAGATGTAACCAGGTGAGGACAGGTACTGTACAGCCTAGTCAGGGGAGATGTAACCAGGTGAGGACAGGTACTGTACAGCCTAGTCAGGTGAGATGTAACCAGGTGAGACCAGCTACTGCACAGCCTAGTCAGGTGAGCTGTAACCAGGTGAGACCAGCTACTGCACAGCCTAGTCAGGGGAGATCAGCTACTGCACAGCCTAGTCAGGGGAGATGTAACCAGGTGAGACCAGCTACTGTACAGCCTAGTCAGGTGAGACCAGCTACTGCACAGCCTAGTCAGGGGAGACCAGCTACTGCACAGCCTAGTCAGGGGAGATGTAACCAGGTGAGGACAGGTACTGTACAGCCTAGTCAGTGGAGATGTAACCAGGTGAGGACAGCTACTGTACAGCCTAGTCAGGGGAGATGTAACCAGGTGAGACCAGCTACTGTACAGCCTAGTCAGGGGAGATGTAACCAGGTGAGGACAGGTACTGTACAGCCTAGTCAGGTGAGACCAGCTACTGTACAGCCTAGTCAGGGGAGATGTAACCAGGTGAGACCAGCTACTGTACAGCCTAGTCAGGGGAGATGTAACCAGGTGAGGACAGGTACTGTACAGCCTAGTCAGGGGAGATGTAACCAGGTGAGACCAGCTACTGCACAGCCTAGTCAGGGGAGCTGTAACCAGGTGAGACCAGCTACTGCACAGCCTAGTCAGGTGAGACCAGCTACTGCACAGCCTAGTCAGGGGAGATGTAACCAGGTGAGGACAGGTACTGTACAGCCTAGTCAGGTGAGATGTAACCAGGTGAGACCAGCTACTGTACAGCCTAGTCAGGGGAGATGTAACCAGGTGAGACCAGCTACTGTACAGCCTAGTCAGGGGAGATGTAACCAGGTGAGACCAGCTACTGTACAGCCTAGTCAGGGGAGATGTAACCAGGTGAGGACAGGTACTGTACAGCCTAGTCAGGGGAGATGTAACCAGGTGAGGACAGGTACTGCACAGCCTAGTCAGGGGAGATGTAACCAGGTGAGACCAGCTACTGTACAGCCTAGTCAGGGGAGATGTAACCAGGTGAGGACAGGTACTGCACAGCCTAGTCAGGGGAGATGTAACCAGGTGAGACCAGCTACTGTACAGCCTAGTCAGGGGAGATGTAACCAGGTGAGGACAGGTACTGCACAGCCTAGTCAGGGGAGACCAGCTACTGCACAGCCTAGTAAGGGGAGATGTAACCAGGTGAGACCAGCTACTGTACAGCCTAGTAAGGGGAGATGTAACCAGGTGAGGACAGGTGCTGTACAGCCTAGTCAGGTGAGGACAGGTAATGCACAGCCTAGTAAGGGGAGATGTAACCAGGTGAGACCAGCTACTGCACAGCCTAGTAAGGGGAGATGTAACCAGGTGAGGACAGGTACTGTACAGCCTAGTCAGGGGAGATGTAACCAGGTGAGACCAGCTACTGTACAGCCTAGTCAGGGGAGATGTAACCAGGTGAGGACAGGTACTGTACAGCCTAGTCAGGTGAGACCAGCTACTGTACAGCCTAGTCAGGGGAGATGTAACCAGGTGAGGACAGGTACTGTACAGCCTAGTCAGGTGAGACCAGCTACTGTACAGCCTAGTCAGGGGAGCTGTAACCAGGTGAGGACAGGTACTGCACAGCCTAGTCAGGGGAGATGTAACCAGGTGAGACCAGCTACTGCACAGCCTAGTAAGGGGAGATGTAACCAGGTGAGACCAGCTACTGTACAGCCTAGTCAGGGGAGATGTAACCAGGTGAGGACAGGTACTGTACAGCCTAGTCAGGGGAGATGTAACCAGGTGAGACCAGCTACTGCACATCCTAGTCAGGGGAGCTGTAACCAGGTGAGACCAGCTACTGCACAGCCTAGTCAGGTGAGACCAGCTACTGCACAGCCTAGTCAGGGGAGATGTAACCAGGTGAGGACAGGTACTGTACAGCCTAGTCAGGGGAGCTGTAACCAGGTGAGACCAGCTACTGTACAGCCTAGTCAGGGGAGATGTAACCAGGTGAGGACAGGTAATGTACAGCATAGTCAGGGGAGCTGTAACCAGGTGAGACCAGCTACTGTACAGCCTAGTCAGGGGAGATGTAACCAGGTGAGGACAGGTACTGTACAGCCTAGTCAGGGGAGATGTAACCAGGTGAGGACAGGTACTGTACAGCCTAGTCAGGGGAGATGTAACCAGGTGAGACCAGCTACTGTACAGCCTAGTCAGGGGAGATGTAACCAGGTGAGGACAGGTACTGTACAGCCTAGTCAGGGGATATGTAACCAGGTGAGGACAGGTACTGTACAGCCTAGTCAGGGGAGCTGTAACCAGGTGAGGACAGGTACTGTACAGCCTAGTCAGGGGAGCTGTAACCAGGTGAGGACAGGTACTGTACAGCCTAGTCAGGGGAGCTGTAACCAGGTGAGGACAGGTACTGTACAGCCTAGTCAGGGGAGATGTAACCAGGTGAGGACAGGTACTGTACAGCCTAGTCAGGTGAGCTGTAACCAGGTGAGACCAGCTACTCTACAGCCTAGTCAGGGGAGATGTAACCAGGTGAGGACAGGTACTGTACAGCCTAGTCAGGGGAGCTGTAACCAGGTGAGACCAGCTACTGTACAGCCTAGTCAGGGGAGATGTAACCAGGTGAGGACAGGTAATGTACAGCCTAGTCAGGGGAGCTGTAACCAGGTGAGACCAGCTACTGTACAGCCTAGTCAGGGGAGATGTAACCAGGTGAGGACAGGTACTGTACAGCCTAGTCAGGGGAGATGTAACCAGGTGAGGACAGGTACTGTACAGCCTAGTCAGGGGATATGTAACCAGGTGAGGACAGGTACTGTACAGCCTAGTCAGGGGAGCTGTAACCAGGTGAGGACAGGTACTGTACAGCCTAGTCAGAGGAGCTGTAACCAGGTGAGGACAGGTACTGTACATTCTAGTCAGGGGAGATGTAACCAGGTGAGGACAGGTACTGTACAGCCTAGTCAGGGGAGATGTAACCAGGTGAGGACAGGTACTGTACAGCCTAGTCAGGGGAGCTGTAACCAGGTGAGGACAGCTACTGTACAGCCTAGTCAGGGGAGATGTAACCAGGTGAGACCAGCTACTGTACAGCCTAGTCAGGGGAGATGTAAGCAGGTGAGGACAGGTACTGTACAGCCTAGTCAGGGGAGATGTAACCAGGTGAGACCAGCTACTGTACAGCCTAGTCAGGGGAGATGTAACCAGGTGAGGACAGCTACTGTACAGCCTAGTCAGGGGAGATGTAACCAGGTGAGGACAGCTACTGTACAGCCTAGTCAGGGGAGATGTAACCAGGTGAGGACAGGTACTGTACAGCCTAGTCAGGTGAGCTGTAACCAGGTGAGACCAGCTACTGTACAGCCTAGTCAGGGGAGATGTAACCAGGTGAGGACAGGTACTGTACAGCCTAGTCAGGGGAGATGTAACCAGGTGAGACCAGCTACTGTACAGCCTAGTCAGGGGAGATGTAACCAGGTGAGGACAGCTACTGTACAGCCTAGTCAGGGGAGATGTAACCAGGTGAGGACAGCTACTGTACAGCCTAGTCAGGGGAGATGTAACCAGGTGAGGACAGGTACTGTACAGCCTAGTCAGGTGAGCTGTAACCAGGTGAGACCAGCTACTGTACAGCCTAGTCACGGGAGATGTAACCAGGTGAGGACAGGTACTGTACAGCCTAGTCAGGTGAGACCAGCTACTGTACAGCCTAGTCAGGGGAGATGTAACCAGGTGAGACCAGCTACTGTACAGCCTAGTCAGGGGAGATGTAACCAGGTGAGGACAGGTACTGTACAGCCTAGTCAGGGGAGATGTAACCAGGTGAGACCAGCTACTGCACAGCCTAGTCAGGGGAGCTGTAACCAGGTGAGACCAGCTACTGCACAGCCTAGTCAGGTGAGACCAGCTACTGCACAGCCTAGTCAGGGGAGATGTAACCAGGTGAGGACAGGTACTGTACAGCCTAGTCAGGTGAGATGTAACCAGGTGAGACCAGCTACTGTACAGCCTAGTCAGGGGAGATGTAACCAGGTGAGACCAGCTACTGTACAGCCTAGTCAAGGGAGATGTAACCAGGTGAGACCAGCTACTGTACAGCCTAGTCAGGGGAGATGTAACCAGGTGAGGACAGGTACTGTACAGCCTAGTCAGGGGAGATGTAACCAGGTGAGGACAGGTACTGCACAGCCTAGTCAGGGGAGATGTAACCAGGTGAGACCAGCTACTGTACAGCCTAGTCAGGTGAGCTGTAACCAGGTGAGGACAGGTACTGCACAGCCTAGTCAGGGGAGATGTAACCAGGTGAGACCAGCTACTGTACAGCCTAGTCAGGGGAGATGTAACCAGGTGAGGACAGGTACTGCACAGCCTAGTCAGGGGAGACCAGCTACTGCACAGCCTAGTAAGGGGAGATGTAACCAGGTGAGACCAGCTACTGTACAGCCTAGTAAGGGGAGATGTAACCAGGTGAGGACAGGTGCTGTACAGCCTAGTCAGGTGAGGACAGGTAATGCACAGCCTAGTAAGGGGAGATGTAACCAGGTGAGACCAGCTACTGCACAGCCTAGTAAGGGGAGATGTAACCAGGTGAGGACAGGTACTGTACAGCCTAGTCAGGGGAGATGTAACCAGGTGAGACCAGCTACTGTACAGCCTAGTCAGGGGAGATGTAACCAGGTGAGGACAGGTACTGTACAGCCTAGTCAGGTGAGACCAGCTACTGTACAGCCTAGTCAGGGGAGATGTAACCAGGTGAGGACAGGTACTGTACAGCCTAGTCAGGTGAGACCAGCTACTGTACAGCCTAGTCAGGGGAGCTGTAACCAGGTGAGGACAGGTACTGCACAGCCTAGTCAGGGGAGATGTAACCAGGTGAGACCAGCTACTGCACAGCCTAGTAAGGGGAGATGTAACCAGGTGAGACCAGCTACTGTACAGCCTAGTCAGGGGAGATGTAACCAGGTGAGGACAGGTACTGTACAGCCTAGTCAGGGGAGATGTAACCAGGTGAGACCAGCTACTGCACATCCTAGTCAGGGGAGCTGTAACCAGGTGAGACCAGCTACTGCACAGCCTAGTCAGGTGAGACCAGCTACTGCACAGCCTAGTCAGGGGAGATGTAACCAGGTGAGGACAGGTACTGTACAGCCTAGTCAGGGGAGCTGTAACCAGGTGAGACCAGCTACTGTACAGCCTAGTCAGGGGAGATGTAACCAGGTGAGGACAGGTAATGTACAGCATAGTCAGGGGAGCTGTAACCAGGTGAGACCAGCTACTGTACAGCCTAGTCAGGGGAGATGTAACCAGGTGAGGACAGGTACTGTACAGCCTAGTCAGGGGAGATGTAACCAGGTGAGGACAGGTACTGTACAGCCTAGTCAGGGGAGATGTAACCAGGTGAGACCAGCTACTGTACAGCCTAGTCAGGGGAGATGTAACCAGGTGAGGACAGGTACTGTACAGCCTAGTCAGGGGATATGTAACCAGGTGAGGACAGGTACTGTACAGCCTAGTCAGGGGAGCTGTAACCAGGTGAGGACAGGTACTGTACAGCCTAGTCAGGGGAGCTGTAACCAGGTGAGGACAGGTACTGTACAGCCTAGTCAGGGGAGCTGTAACCAGGTGAGGACAGGTACTGTACAGCCTAGTCAGGGGAGATGTAACCAGGTGAGGACAGGTACTGTACAGCCTAGTCAGGTGAGCTGTAACCAGGTGAGACCAGCTACTCTACAGCCTAGTCAGGGGAGATGTAACCAGGTGAGGACAGGTACTGTACAGCCTAGTCAGGGGAGCTGTAACCAGGTGAGACCAGCTACTGTACAGCCTAGTCAGGGGAGATGTAACCAGGTGAGGACAGGTAATGTACAGCCTAGTCAGGGGAGCTGTAACCAGGTGAGACCAGCTACTGTACAGCCTAGTCAGGGGAGATGTAACCAGGTGAGGACAGGTACTGTACAGCCTAGTCAGGGGAGATGTAACCAGGTGAGGACAGGTACTGTACAGCCTAGTCAGGGGATATGTAACCAGGTGAGGACAGGTACTGTACAGCCTAGTCAGGGGAGCTGTAACCAGGTGAGGACAGGTACTGTACAGCCTAGTCAGAGGAGCTGTAACCAGGTGAGGACAGGTACTGTACAGCCTAGTCAGGGGAGCTGTAACCAGATGAGGACAGGTACTGTACAGCCTAGTCAGGGGAGATGTAACCAGGTGAGGACAGGTACTGTACAGCCTAGTCAGGTGAGCTGTAACCAGGTGAGACCAGCTACTCTACAGCCTAGTCAGGGGAGATGTAACCAGGTGAGGACAGGTACTGTACAGCCTAGTCAGGGGAGATGTAACCAGGTGAGGACAGGTACTGTACAGCCTAGTCAGGTGAGCTGTAACCAGGTGAGACCAGCTACTCTACAGCCTAGTCAGGTGAGATGTAACCAGGTGACACCAGCTACTGTACAGCCTAGTCAGGGGAGCTGTAACCAGGTGAGGACAGGTTAGAATAGTTCATTCTCAGCCAGGTGAGGACAGGTTAGAATAGTTCATTCTCAGCCAGGTGAGGACAGGTTAGAATAGTTCATTCTCAGCCAGGTGAGGACAGGTTAGAATAGTTCATTCTCAGCCAGGTGAGGACAGGTTAGAATAGTTCATTCTCAGCCAGGTGAGGACAGGTTAGAATAGTTCATTCTCAGCCAGGTGAGAGAAACAACCAATTAGACAGGCTGATGGTCAACCATCTATCATTGGGCAGTCACTGTGTCAATCAAAGTGTGTTTGTCTGGTGAGAATGGAATTGGTTGTTTGAGACAGAAGCGGTAGCCTCGAGGTTAGAGAAGTGGGTAGGTAACTGGAGGGTTGCTGGTTCGAACCCCCGAGCTGCGTGCAGGGAAATCTACAGGTAGCCGGAGAGTTACCAACTTCAATATCTCTACATACTACTGCCGTTGTGCCCTTGAGCAAGGCTCTTTACCCCTAAGGGTTTCAGGGGTCCTGTGTTGCTCCCAGCCTGTGATGTGTGTCAGGTTGGGTACTGTCACAGAATAAATTAAGAATATCTGTACATTTAAAGCAAGTGTTGAGACGTCTATGAGAATGAGGCTATCTATAAGCCCATAGACCATTCAGTGTCAATCAAAGAGTCTGTCTGACGGGTGAGAATGCAATTGATTCTGTGAGCTCTCTAACTGTCTGTTTCAGGTCTCTCACAGGCTTTTTGAAGACACAGGCCTATTTGAGACCTTCAAGATCCCGGTTCACGAATTCATGAACTACTTCCATGCTCTGGAGAATGGCTACAGAGACATACCATGTAAGAACCTGTTTTACCTTAATGACTCTGCTGTCTTAAAAGGTCCTGTTTTACCTTAATGACTCTGTTTTGCAGACACAGATTAAGCCTAGTAGAGTACATTTTTAGTCCAGGACTAGACTTATTCTGTGTCCCGGGAAACTATCCCTTAATGTGTTACATGTGTTTTGCTTAGTATATTGAAGTTTAGTTAAAAGTGTCATACCATCAGTAAACCACTAGAGGGCGATGTTACACCATTTTTCTTTCAACTCTCCATTAACACTAGTTTACTGTACAATCTCTCCATATCTTTTTCACCCCTACAGTAGAAACAGAAACAGTGTGGCCTAGTGGACATTATCACTACTGAAATGTCTCATATTCTCTCCCTTTCGCTCTCTACTTTTGGTAATTATATTGAATTGTACCAATTTTTATTTTTTTTATCAATCAATCCAGATCACAACAGAATCCACGCTACAGACGTTCTCCATGCTGTCTGGTACCTCACTACCCAGGCCGTACCAGGTCTGCCCAGCCTCATCACTGACCATTGCTCTGCCAGCGACTCAGGTGAACTGACTTGCCTAGTTAAATAAAGGTTAAATAAAAAATGTAATAAAAAAGAAATAAAAAGTGACTTGAATACTGGCCAGTGTAATTGAATCATCATGGCTCTTGCTTGATTTGGCATCAGGAGATTGAAACACGTTATTTATTGATAACTTGAATTTTGACTCTATGAGAAGACAACCAACTGTTTTTCCTCCTGTTTTGAATATAACATCATTATGTTCGTTATGGTTGTCAACTTGAGTAAGATTTAGATTTTGTACAAACCGAAGAGACTTAAAGAGTCAACTATATTTAATAATACATTGCTATGTCCAAGACTCTTAATATAATTTGTAACAATCGGATAAACTTTTGCCTTTCATTTAATTTAGCCTATACCTACCATCTCTAGTTACTGTTTTGTAAGTCGTCTCATTAAGATCAAGGCATTGGAATGTTTGTTACAGCTACGTCAACGCTCTCAGCTGTTCTTATCAGACTGGGGGCTCAGCGTCTGTCTGCGTCCCAAATGGAATCCTATTCCCTATATAGTGCACTACTCTAGAGCCCTATTCCCTATATAGTGCACTACTCTAGAGCCCTATTCCCTATATAGTGCACTACTCTAGAGCCCTATTCCCTATATAGTGCACTACTCTAGAGCCCTATTCCCTATATAGTGCACTACTTTTAGTCAAAACTAGTGCACTATAAAGGGAATAGGGTTCCATTTGTGATGTCGTCTCTGAGTACCAAATACTATTTGAAGTTTAGCAATGCATGAGCGGGCATGAAATTGCAACCAGATTAAAGTTCTCCCAACCCCAGATTTTCATAACCTAATTTTATATGCCTTAGTTCACCAAACTCTTTGATCCGAGCAGAAGTGGATTTAGAGGTTGAGAGTTTGGGGCCTTTGGGGGTGCTTGCTGGTACACTTTTCACACTACTGTGCCAAACCACGGTTTAGCACATTTCAGCACATTTCAGCCACCATAGTGCTGGAAAGGACAATGTAAAAAGAAACTACCTGAGCCAGTACAGTGTGGTTCAGGTTGGAACAATGGTGTGAATCAGACATGGTAGTAGACTGCTACTTACACCCCTCTCCCTCTCCCACTCCCTCTCCCTCTCCTTCTACCTCTCCCTCTCCCTCTACCTCTACCTCTCCCTCTCCCTCTCCCTCTCCCTCTCCCTCTCCCTCTCCCTCTACCTCTCCCTCTCCCTCTCCCTCTCCCTCTCCCTCTCCCTCTCCCTCTCCCTCTCCCTCTCCCTCTCCCTCTACCTCTCCCTCTCCCTCTCCCTCTCCCTCTCCCTCTCCCTCTACCTCTCCCTCTACCTCTACCTCTCCCTCTACCTCTCCCTCTACCTCTCCCTCTCCCTCTACCTCTCCCTCTACCTCTCCCTCTCCCTCTCCCTCTCCCTCTACCTCTCAATCTCTCTCTCTCTTTCTCCTCGTCTCTCCCAGACTCTGACAGTGGCATCACACACAGTCACATGGGCTACCTGGTGTCGAAGACCTACAGCGTGTCGGAGGATGGGTATGGTTGCCTGTCGGGGCTCATCCCAGCCCTGGAGCTCATGGCTCTCTATGTAGCAGCAGCCATGCATGACTATGACCACCCTGGGAGGACTAACGCCTTCCTGGTGGCCACAAGTGCACCACAGGTACACCACTTCTCTGTCAAAGCACTTCCGGGCTCAAGTGAACAAAAAAAATCTTCACAGTCATATGTTGAACTGTTGTCTGCAGGGAGAGCAGAGTTTTTATTTTAGAGATAAAGAAAATAGTGGTACTTGACTTGGATTGCTGTTGTTATGTGTTGTGGAACTGTATGGGCAATTCTCTGACCAGGTTAGAATTGAGTTAAATGTGTCCTGTTACCATAACAGGACTAATTCTCTCGCATCCTATCTTCCCCTCTCCAGGCAGTGTTGTATAACGACAGGTCGGTGCTCGAGAACCACCACGCCGCCTCGGCCTGGAATCTGTTCATGTCCCGTCCAGAGTATAACTTCCTGGTTAACCTGGACCACGTGGAGTTCAAACGCTTCCGCTTCCTGGTCATAGAGGCCATCCTCGCCACTGACCTCAAGAAACACTTTGACTTCCTGGCAGAGTTCAATGCCAAGGTGAAACCAATGAATCAATCAATTAATTAAGTGTTCACAGACCCGTAAACCTGTGTATTTCATTTGAGTCTAAGATCTCTTCAGCTATTGTAGCATGTTGTATGTGAGAGTTCTACTGCCTACCCCTGGGTATTTGTAGTGCAGGTTTGTAGTGCTCTCACCTCTGCCCAGCATAATCCACAAGCCCTCATTATAGCTCACTCTCTGTCCACATTGGTCTGTTACACTATCGCAATAGCATAGAGTCAAACGTAAGTGTTCTAGAAAATCAGTTAGATATTGTTTATAAAAAGGAACAGTATTATATGTGCCAGTACATTTCTGGACCTTAAATATCCTCATTATATTCTCGTTAACTTAACTAACCCATACGAATAGAAGGCTCTAACCTGCAGCTTTTCAGGAAATCAATTTTGCAGTCTGAATTCTGCTGCTATCATTGGTGGGGACTAAACCTTTCCACTGTTCTGTAGTAAAGCTATCCCACTGTGCTGTAGTAAAACCTTTCCACTGTGCTGTAGTAAAGCCTTTCCACTGTGCTGTAGTAAAGCCTTTCCACTCTGCTGTAGTAAAGCCTTTCCACTGTGCTGTAGTAAAGCCTTTCCACTGTGCTGTAGTAAAGCCTTTCCACTGTGCTGTAGTAAAGCCTTTCCACTGTTCTGTAGTAAAGCCTTTCCACTGTGCTGTAGTAAAACCTTTCCACTGTTCTGTAGTAAAGCCTTTCCACTGTGCTGTAGTAAAACCTTTCCACTGTGCTGCAGTAAAGCCTTTCCACTGTTCTGCAGTAAAGCCTTTCCACTGTTCTGTAGTAAAGCCTTTCCATTGTTCTGTAGTAAAGCCTTTCCACTGTGCTGCAGTAAAGCCTTTCCACTGTTCTGTAGTAAAGCCTTTCCACTGTGCTGCAGTAAAGCCTTTCCACTGTTCTGTAGTAAAGCCTTTCGACTGTGCTGTAGTAAAGACTTTCCACTGTGCTGCAGTAAAGCCTTTCCACTGTTCTGCAGTAAAGCCTTTCCACTGTTCTGCAGTAAAGCTGGTGGCAGTTAGGCACTACCAGTTATACAACATATTGCTGCCCTTCCACTAACAGTGTTAACAGTGTTACGCCCATTCAGTGTGTGTGTGTGTGTGAGCACCACTAAAGCCAACAGAGCAGTGTTGTGTCTTTCACACTGGCTCTGTTGTACCACAAAGCCTCTGTCTCTGTCTCTGTCTCTGTCTCTGTCTCTGTCTCTGTCTCTCTCTCTGTCTCTCTCTCTCTCTCTCTCTCTCTCTCTCTCTCTCTCTCTCTCTCGCTCTCCCTCTCACTCTCACTCTCACACACACACACACACACACACACACACACACACACACACACACACACACACACACACACACACACACACCTTGTACTCATTTCCCCTCCAATTCCTAGAAACCAAATCAAGCTTTCTCTGAAAAGGCCCATTGAATTAGCTGTTGATGTAGCTGCTCCTGCGCTCAGGGGTTATGGCGTTAGCATAATAAGAATAACCTTGCAGGAGTCTGCTCTGTGTGTGTGTGTGTGTGTGTGTGTGTGTGTGTGTGTGTGTGTGTGTGTGTGTGTGTGTGTGTGTGTGTGTGTGTGTGTGTGTGTGTGTGTGTGTGTGTGTGTGTGTGTGTGTGTGTGTGTGTGTGTGTGTGTGTGTGTGTGTGTCATGCGCCAAATACAACAGGTGAAATGCTTACTTACAAGCCCTTAACCAACAGTGCAGTTTTAAGAAAAAATAAGTGGTAAGAAAGTATTTACTAAATAAACTGAAGTAAACAATAAAAATAAAATAGAAAAATAACAAATAATTAAAAAACTTCTTCGGGATCAGTGTCCCTTCCACGGGACGGTTGAGCTAACGTAGGCTAATACGATTAGCATGAGGTTGTAAGTAACAAGACATTTCCCAGGACATAGACATATCTGATATTGGCAGAAAGCATAAATTGTTGTTAATCTAACTGCACTGTCCAATTTACAGTAGCTATTACAGTGAAATAATACAATGCTATTGTTTGAGGAGAGTGCACAATTTTGAACATGAAAAGTTATTAATAAACAAATTAGGCACATTTGGGCAGTCTTGATACAACATTTTGAACAGAAACGCAATGGTTCATTGGATCAGTCTAAAACTTTGCACATACACTGCTGCCATCTAGTGGCCCAAATCTAAATTGCACCTGGGTTGGAATAATACATGATGGCCGTTCTCTTACATTTCAAAGATGATGGTACAAAAAAAATACTAATGAACAGTTCGTTTTTTCTTTGTGTTATCTTTTACCAAATCTATTGTGTTATATTCTCCTACATTGCTTTCACATTTCCACAAACGTCAAAGACTTTCCTTTCAAATGGTACCAAGAATATGCATATCCTTGCTTCAGGGCCTGAGCTACAGGCAGTTCGATTTGGGTATGTCATTTTAGGCGAAAATAGAAAAAAGCGGATCCTTATTATTTTTAAAGAGCAACAAGAAAATAACAAGGCTATATACAGGGGGTACCGGTACAGAGTCAATGTGCAGGGGGCACAGGTTAATTGAGATAATTGAGGTAATATGTACATGTAGGTAGAGGTAAAGTGACTGTGCATTGGAGCGGCAGGTAGCCTAGTGGTTAGAGTGGAGGGGCGGCAGGTAGCCTAGTGGTTAAAGCATTGGACTAGTAACCGAAAGGTTGCAAGATCGAATCCCCAAGCTGACAAGGTAAAAATATGTTGTTCTGCCCCTGAACAAGGCAGTTAACTCACTGTTCCTAGGCCGTCATTGAAAATAAGAATTTGTTCTTAACCGACTTGCCTAGTTGAATAAAGGTAAAATAAATAGATCATAAACGGAGAGTAGCAGCAGTGTAGAAATGGGGGGGACCATGACAGTTTGTTGATGATGTGGATACCAAGAGTGTGTAACCACACAGTGGTGATTTTAGCATGTAAATCTTGGTGGGCAAAACAAAGTGTAATGTGGGATGCATGCCAGCAAAGCCACAGCACAACACTAAACAATACATGAATTGCACTATAACGGGGACAAACGGTGCCCACAGACTGTTAGGGCCTACATGAAGCTGTCCCAACAGCAGAGTCCCAACAGCAGTCCCAACACCTTACCACTGCTACTCCTGGTTATCAGCGGAGCCTTGACTGGCAGCGAAACAGTTAATTCAAGGGGACGACAAGCGTATAAGAGGCAATCCGTAATTTTGATTAAGACATTCATGAGCGAGCCAGGACGGACGTAGTCAATTTAACTGTTTGTTCAGCTTTTGAAATGTACAGCAACAGAATTCAGAGCATAGGTCATTCTTACAGTGTTTTCCCTGTACACCAAGTCAGAACCGTAGGGTAAATGAAGGGGGCATATAAGCAGACAATGAAAGTTCTTACAATATTCAATGATTACATTTCTCAAAAACAGATTATAGGCTACATGTGCACCACCGAGTCAGAAGAGTAACGTTAGGCGAATTTAAGAGGTGAAAATAGACCAACTTATTAGGGTGAGGCACATGGCCTACTGACAACTTACTACACAACATACACTTAGTTTTACTTTCTTAGCTACAGTTTACATATCTCCCTGGCATATTACATAATTTATGCAGCAGCATATAAGACATTTTTGGATTCACCTTGTTGTGATGTGCTCACTTGAACAGGAAGGTGGCGCGGCGGTCCTTCGTGGGCAAATTTTGTCATCAAAGAAAGACAAAGAGGCCGGATTTACAATTCCTGGTTGGATTTGCATGACCGTGTAAAACGTATTTTCCCAGTCTGAGCTTGTTTATTGCCCATTTCCCAGTTGCAATGCTTGCAGTTACCCACTGTCAGTAATTACTTCCAAACCACTCATTGTTGTATAACGGCCGATGAGCAACGATACGTTTTATCTATAGTTTCTCTTCATTACTTCTCTTCATTTGACAAGGATTAAAGAGGATTTGCCAGTAGATTATCGAATTGATTCATGATGATGACTGCTAGCTAAGATTTAGAAAGTATGATGTTGACATGATCAGTCCAATCAAGGCTACTGTAGATATAACGTGATTTGACGTCATTTTATCTGTGGCCAGTGACTTTGAGCCTTCTTGGATGGGCACTACGAATGTAACTCTATGGCATTCGTAGTCTACCCTTATTACTTGGCCGTAACTTACCCCACCTCCACAGAAAGCACTGAGCTAGCATGAAACACCTGAATTTTGAAGCTGCCTTACTCAAGAAAACAAAAAAGAGACCATGTTTATATGTGGATTTATTAACTCAATGATATATATTGTCTTACTTGCCCTGAATGACGGGTCGCCACTGGACCTACCTAGAAATGAGGAATACATTGAAAAAAAGAAAAGGGTTTTGAGGAAGATGATTATTCAACCTAAAGGTCAAATAATTCCGGCAATTTCAGAGCAGCACAGAACAGATACGTACCGAGAGGTGGGGATTAAAGGGTTAATCCAAAATACGGAATGTTGGAGCTATGGAATTCTTAAATCAGGAATCCAATTTAAATGTTACATTCTTGGTTAAATGACAACTGATTTACCATGTTATTGAACCACGTACATATATATATTTTCAGATGTGTGATAGATGAAAGGTTTTGTATAGTAAGTGCCCTAATGTACCATATAAGTTCACAAAGCATTTTTATAGGTTAACATATTTTGTCTCTGTCTTTTACTATAGGTAGGTGATGACGTGACGAGGGGTATTGATTGGTCCAATGAGAACGACAGACTGCTGGTGTGTCAGATGTGCATCAAGCTAGCTGACATCAATGGCCCACTGAAACACAAGGACCTGCACCTACAGTGGACCAAGGGCATCGTTGATGAGTTCTATGAACAGGTCAGATTCTCTCTCTATCTCTCACACACACACACACACACACACACACACACACACACACACACACACACACACACACACACACACACACACACACACACACACACACACACACACACACACACACACACACACACACACACACACACACACACACACACACACACAAACAAACACACACTGAAACAAAAGTACCTGAACATACAGTGGACCAAAGGCATCGTCGATGAATTCTATGAACATGTGAGATCCAAATCATACCCTAGCCCCTACACCCTAGCCCCTATACTCTAGCCCCTACACCCTAGCCCCTATACTCTAGCCCCTACACCCTAGCCCCTACACCCTAGCCCCTACACCCTAGCCCCTATACTCTAGCCCCTACACCCTAGCCCCTATACTCTAGCCCCTACACCCTAGCCCCTACACCCTAGCCCCTACACCCTAGCCCCTATACTCTAGCCCCTACACCCTAGCCCCTACACCCTAGCCCCTATACTCTAGCCCCTACACTCTAGCCCCTATACTCTAGCCCCTACACCCTAGCCCCTACACCCTAGCCCCTACACCCTAGCCCCTACACCCTAGCCCCTATACTCTAGCCCCTACACCCTAGCCCCTACACCCTAGCCCCTACACCCTAGCCCCTACACCCTAGCCCCTATACTCTAGCCCCTACACCCTAGCCCCTACACCCTAGCCCCTACACCCTAGCCCCTATACTCTAGCCCCTATACTCTAGCCCCTATACTCTAGCCCCTATACTCTAGCCCCTACACCCTAGCCCCTACACCCTAGCCCCTATACTCTAGCCCCTATACTCTAGCCCCTATACTCTAGCCCCTATACTCTAGCCCCTACACCCTAGCCCCTACACCCTAGCCCCTATACTCTAGCCCCTATACTCTAGCCCCTATACTCTAGCCCCTACACCCTAGCCCCTATACTCTAGCCCCTACACCCTAGCCCCTACACCCTAGCCCCTATACTCTAGCCCCTATACTCTAGCCCCTACACCCTAGCCCCTACACTCTAGCCCCTACACTCTAGCCCCTACACCCTAGCCCCTACACCCTAGCCCCTACACCCTAGCCCCTATACTCTAGCCCCTACACCCTAGCCCCTACACCCTAGCCCCTACACCCTAGCCCCTACACCCTAGCCCCTACACTCTAGCCCCTACACCCTAGCCCCTACACCCTAGCCCCTATACTCTAGCCCCTATACCCTAGCCCCTACACCCTAGCCCCTATACTCTAGCCCCTACACCCTAGCCCCTACACCCTAGCCCCTACACCCTAGCCCCTACACCCTAGCCCCTATACTCTAGCCCCTACACCCTAGCCCCTACACCCTAGCCCCTATACTCTAGCCCCTACACCCTAGCCCCTACACCCTAGCCCCTACACTCTAGCCCCTATACTCTAGCCCCTACACCCTAGCCCCTATACTCTAGCCCCTATACTCTAGCCCCTACACCCTAGCCCCTACACCCTAGCCCCTACACCCTAGCCCCTACACTCTAGCCCTACACCCTAGCCCCTACACCCTAGCCCCTACACCCTAGCCCCTACACTCTAGCCCCTACACCCTAGCCCCTACACCCTAGCCCCTATACTCTAGCCCCTACACCCTAGCCCCTATACTCTAGCCCCTACACCCTAGCCCCTATACTCTAGCCCCTACACCCTAGCCCCTACACTCTAGCCCCTACACCCTAGCCCCTACACCCTAGCCCCTACACCCTAGCCCCTACACCCTAGCCCCTATACTCTAGCCCCTACACCCTAGCCCCTATACTCTAGCCCCTACACCCTAGCCCCTATACTCTAGCCCCTACACCCTAGCCCCTATACTCTAGCCCCTACACCCTAGCCCCTACACCCTAGCCCCTATACTCTAGCCCCTACACCCTAGCCCCTACACCCTAGCCCCTACACCCTAGCCCCTACACTCTAGCCCCTACACTGTAGCCCCTACACCCTAGCCCCTACACCCTAGCCCCTACACCCTAGCCCCTATACTCTAGCCCCTACACCCTAGCCCCTACACCCTAGCCCCTACACCCTAGCCCCTACACCCTAGCCCCTACACCCTAGCCCCTACACTCTAGCCCCTACACCCTAGCCCCTACACCCTAGCCCCTATACTCTAGCCCCTACACCCTAGCCCCTATACTCTAGCCCCTACACCCTAGCCCCTATACTCTAGCCCCTACACCCTAGCCCCTACACTCTAGCCCCTACACCCTAGCCCCTACACCCTAGCCCCTACACCCTAGCCCCTACACCCTAGCCCCTACACCCTAGCCCCTATACTCTAGCCCCTACACCCTAGCCCCTATACTCTAGCCCCTACACCCTAGCCCCTATACTCTAGCCCCTACACCCTAGCCCCTATACTCTAGCCCCTACACCCTAGCCCCTACACCCTAGCGCCTATACTCTAGCCCCTACACCCTAGCCCCTACACCCTAGCCCCTACACTCTAGCCCCTACACTGTAGCCCCTACACCCTAGCCCCTACACCCTAGCCCCTATACTCTAGCCCCTACACCCTAGCCCCTACACCCTAGCCCCTACACCCTAGCCCCTACACTCTAGCCCCTACACCCTAGCCCACACACACACACACACACACACACACACACACACACACACACACACACGTGGGAGTAAAATAAGTGACATGCTTTCAATCCCGAAGCGATGGTTTGGATTCTCAGAATTCTCATCCCAATTCTTCAGAAGTAACCACCAGTCCAACAGAAGTATACAACAGAAAAATACTAACACATCCGATACATTCATGGGACTGGAAGGTTTCACGTGCTAGTACAAGGTTTATCTGACATGAAACTCCTGTGAAAGGAAAAGCTGTTATGTTCAATATTAGAAATAATATGGCAATACAGATGGCTATAGTATTGTAAAAGAAAAGTCTCTGCCCCATGCTACAAAGCTATCAGGCACTATAGACTGTAGAATAATATATATAAAATACACATTTAAGTCAAATAAAAACTGTAGTAGTATTTTTTTTTAAACTTATTTGACCTTTATTTAACTAGGCAAGTCAGTTAAGAACAAATTCTTATTTACAATGACAGACTACCCCGGCCGACGCTGGGCCAATTGTGCACCGCCCTATAGGACTCCCAATCACGGCAGAATGTGATACAGCCTGGATATAAACCTGACCGCTGCACCACTCGGGAGCACAATGTACTACCGTTGTACTACGCTTTTAGAAAAAAGAGTTCCAGAAGGGTTCCTCGGCTGTCCCCATAGGAGAACCCTTTTTGGCTCCAGGTAGAACACTTTTGGGTTTCATGCTGAACCCTCTGTGGAAAGGGTTCTACATGGAACCCAAAAGAGTTCTACCTGTAACCAAAAAGGGTTCTTCAAAGGGTTTTCCTATGGGGACAGCTGAAGAATCCTTTTTAGGTTTTACAGTGCCTTGCAAAAGTATTCATCCCCCTTGGCATTTTTCCTATTTTGTTGCATTACAACCTGGAATTTAAATTGATTTTATTTGGTTTTCATGTAATGGACATGCACAAAATAGTCCAAATTGGTAAAGTGAAATGAAAGAAAATCACTTGTTTAAATAAATAAAAAACGGAAAAGTGGTTTGTGCATATGTATTCACCCCTTTGCTATGAAGCCCCTAAATAAGATCTTGTGCAACCAATTACCTTCAGAAGTCACAATTTTAAGAATATGGCACCACAAGAGCGGGCCGCCCACCAAACCTCACGGACCAGGCAAGGAGGGCATTAATCAGAGAGGCAACAAAGAGACCAAAGATAACCCTGAAGGAGCTGCAAAGCTCCACAGCGGAGATTGGAGTATCTGTCCATAGGACCACTTTAAGCCGTACACTCCACAGAGCTGGGCTTTACGGAAGTGTGGCCAGAAAAAAGCCATTGTGTTAAAGAAAACAATAAGCAAACACGTTTGGTGTTCACCAAAAGGCATGTGGGAGACTCCCTAAATATATGGAAGACGGTACTCTGGTCAGATGAGACTAAAATTTTGCTTTTTGGCCATCAAGGAAAACATTATGTCTGGCGCAAACCCAACACCTCTTATCACCCCGAGAATACCATCCCCACAGTGAAGCATGGTGGTGGCAGCATCATGCTGTGGAGATGTTTTTCACTGGCAGGGACTGGGAAACTGGTCAGAATTGAAGGAATGAAGGAATGATGGATGGTGCTAAATACAGGGAAATTCTTGAGGGAAACCTGTTTCAGTCTTACAGAGACTTGAAACTGGGACAGAGGTTCACCTTCCAGCTGGACAATGACCCTAAGCATACTGCTAAAGCAACACTCGAGTGGTTTAAGGGGAAACATTTAAATGTCTTGGAATGGCCTAGTCAAAGCCCAGACCTCAATCCAATTGAGAATCTGTGGTATGACTTAAAGATTGCTGTACACCAGTGGAACCCATCCAACTTGAAGGAGCTGGAGCAGTTTTGCCTTGAAGAATGGGCAAAAATCTCAGTGGCTAGATGTGCCAAGCTTATAGAGACATACCCCAAGAGACTTGCAGCTGTAATTTCTGCAAAAGGTGGCTCTAAAAAAGTATTGACTTTGGAGGGGGTGAATAGTAATGCACGCTCAAGTTTTCCTTTTTTTTTTCTTATTTCTTGTTGGTTTCACACCCCCAAAATATTTTGCATCTTCAAAGTGGTAGGCATGTTTTGTAAATCAAATGATACAACCCCCCCCCCCCCCCCCCTCGGTTTTATTTCCAGGTTGAAAGGCAACAAAAAAGGAAAAATGCCAAGGGGGTGAATACTTTCACAGGCCACTCTAGATAGCACCTTTTTTTGTAAGAGTGTAGAGCGACTGTATGTTGAAATCACAAGTTTTTCTCAGTCCCATTCATTTTGTTGACCCCAAAACTTGATGGATTTTCACCCAGTAATTACATTTTTATTCCATCTCCCTGACAAATTGAGATAGTAATGGCATGTCTGCTGCCTGGAATTGCACAGAGATAACCCATAGAATGTCAACCTTGGTAGAAAATGCGACACACATGAAATATGATTGTCCGGATAAGGAATATGCCATCCATAGACAATCAGATTCTATTTATTTACGTTCAGACTAAAGATGACTTTGTGTGTTCTGTGTAACAGGAGAATATATGACAACAGATGATGACATATGACATATGTTATCTGATAAGGAATATGCATCGGGTCTTCACTTTATATTTATACTTTATATTTCATATTTTTGGCATTATGACATATGACACATATGCTAGACCTGTCAAATATATTGGCACCTTTGCATTATACAATGGAGTGAAAGTTCTATTTTCTAATTTCAATACTGGTTGAATGGCTATTTTTACCCTGTTGTCACCTTCAACTAATCACAGGTCAGGTAAGTTACACGGTAAATCAGATCTTGCCTCCAATCAAATACATGTAAATGTTGAATCATTTTATCCAGGCCATATTCATATTTTGAAAAGAAATAGTGAATTGTGCAAAGGTGTCAATAAACAATATATACTGTACTGAGGAAACTGCATCAGGGTGTCTTCCATAGTCAGTTGGCAGTTATTTCTGTATGTTCACTGTAGCTTACATGTGCCATGTGTGTTCTGCATGGCATTGATTTCAAAGACATTTTGTCTGTATAAAATACCTTTACATAATTTGAGGACATTGAAAACGTATAGGCTTTCTGACGTTTGTAATTTTCCACTTTGAAATGTCAGACTTGATTTTCCCTTACAAAAAAATGTATCAATCCCTACAAAAATACCCATTAATTGTAATCCTGCCTAGAAGGCCAGCATCCCTGAGTCGCCTCTTCACTGTTGACGTTGAGACTGGTGTTTTGCAGGTACTATTTAATGAAGCTGCCAGTTGAGGACTTGTGAGGCGTCTGTTTCTCAAACTAGACACTCTAATGTACTTGTCCTCTTGCTCAGTAGTGCACCGGGGCCTCCCACTCCTCTTTCTATTCTGGTTAGAGTCAGTTTGCGCTGTTCTGTGAAGGGAGTAGTACACAGCGTTGTACGAGATCTTCAGTTTCTTGGCAATTTCTCGCATGGAATAGCCTTCATTTCTCAGAACAAGAAAAGACTGTCGAGTTTCAGAAGAAAGTCCTTTGTTTCTAGACATTTTGAGCCTGTAATCGAACCCACACATGCTGATGCTCCAGATACTCAACTAGTCTAAAGAAGGCCAGTTTATTGCTTCTTTAAGCAGGACAACAGTTTTCAGCGGTGCTAACATATTTGCAAAAGGGTTTTCTAATGATCAATTAGCCTTTTAAAATGATAAACTTGGATTAGCTAACACAACGTGCCATTGGAACACAGGAATGATGGTTGCTGATAATTGGCCTCTGCATGCCTATGTAGATATTCCACAAAAAATCAGCCGTTTCCAGCTACAATAGTCATTTACAACATTAACAATGTCTGCTCTGCATTTCTGATCAATTTGGTGTTATTTTAATGGACAAAACATGTGCTTTCCTTTCAAAAACAAGGACATTTCTAAGTGACCCCAAACTTTTGAACGGTAGTGTACGTTCATGTAAAAACATTAACATGTAGTGTGTTTGCGTGGATCTATCAGTTACACATAAATGTCAGTACATACACACAACAAGTAGGTCACATGGGGGAGAGGCGTTGTGCCGTGAGGTGTTGCTTTATTTGTTTTTTATAAACCAGGTTTGCTGTTCACTTGCTCTATATGAGATGGAAGGGAGTTCCATGCACTCATGGCTCTGTATAATACTGTACATAATACTGTACATTTTCTTTTTGGACCTGTGGACTGTGAAAAGACCCCTGGTGGTATGTCTGGTGGGGTAAGTGTGTGTGTGTCAGTGCTGTGTGTAAGTTGACTATGCAAACCATTTGGAATTTCCAACACATGAATGTTTCTTAGATAAACAACTCCTCAACTCTTAGCCAGGAGAGACTGGCATGCATACTATTAATATTATACCTCTGATTACAATGAAGAGCAAAACGTGTTGTTCTGTTCTGGGCCAGCTGCAGCTTAACTGTTACATCTGCTCCTGCCACGCCCTCTACTGCTCATCCTGTGTCTCCTTGATCTGCTGCCACTCCCCCAGTTTTCTCTCTCGTGTGTGTGTGTGGAGAGACAGGTGTGCTGGAGTCAGAGCAGATCCCCACCAGCTGCAACCTGTTCCATAATCAAGACCCTGCCACTTCCACGCTGCCAGATCGTAGCCTCTGCTCTGTCAATCTGCATTTTAGCCATTGGCTCATGCATAGATCCTATTTTCATGTTGTGCCCATTTTTCCTTCCCTGATGCTGTTCTCTCCGCTACAGTTCCGTCCACTCTGACTCTGGTCCCTGTCTCCAGTCCCACGTCTTGTCAGTCCTGCCACCCTGCCCAGAACCCCCACTCCACTGCTTCCTTGGATTCTGCTCCGGACCTGCTCACCCAGCCCCAACTCCCCTCGCTCCAGCCTTAGAACCTGGATCCTGCAACCCACCCAAGCTTCCCCTGGCCTGCACCACATCTTTCATCTGCTTTTCAATAAATACCTTGTCCCAATCTCCTCGTCTGAGTCTGCACTTGGGTTCACCTGCTCTTCTCCGCGTAACATTAACTAGGTATTTCTTTGTAGCACTTGATCATAACTGGACAATAATAAAGATAAGATAAAACTAGAGCCTACAGGACTTGCTTTGTGTTGTGTCAAAAAAGCAGAGCATCTCTATGGACAGACCTCTCCCCATCTTTACAACTATTTAATCTATGTTTTGACCATGACAGTTTACAATCTAAGGTAACACCAAGTAATTTAGTCCCCTCAACTAGTTCAACAGCCACACTGTTCATTATCAGATTCAGCTGAGGTCTACAACTTCAGGAATGATTTGTACCAAATAAAGGGCTCTTAGTTTAAGATATTCAGGACTAGTTTATTAGTGGCCACCGATTCCAAAACTGACTGCAACTCTTAAGGGTGCCATCAGCCCAACCCAGTCCAAATCATTGCCACACACTCTTCAACTAGCGTATGAAGCCAGCCTGAGCCAAGCCTCCTTCATAGTGTAGAAGAAAAGTCTGCACTCCAGAAGCTTGGCAACAGTCTGGCCCTTCAATGACAATGACCCCAATGATGGATAGGATTCAATATGGTGATTATGCTGTTGGGGTGCTAGGCAACTGGTGGAGGAGCAGCAGTGATTGCAACAGTGATTACACAGACAGACCACGGCCTTGGAGTCAATGTGTGGGGTGTTCTGTTGGCGCCAATGTCTGGGGTGAGCCTGTGCGGTTGTCCATTTAAATCTAGTCCTAGAAGGTTGCTCTGTAAAGTCCCCAGTGTGTCACTAAGGAAGAGATGAGATGGATGTGTGTTTTGTAACTGGCATATTTATTTTCACAGAATGTGAAACTGGAGATTTAAATGATTTGATTTATACGCCTATTATGTTGGGTGTTCAGCCATAAAATTATTATTTCATGCAATGTTTCTAAAAAATAAAACATTGAGAAATGCTACAGAAGAACAATAGTCCAAACCAAATGTCTCTACCACATATGGTTCAATATGCAGACAATTTTATCAGATCATTTAGAGTGAATAGAATATCTGTACAGCCATGGTCAAAAAGTGGTCGCTACTCAATAGAACTCTGTCACTGCTCCGAGGGCAGAAATGCGTTAACTACGAACGTCAACTGACAAGCTAGCTAGTGGCTGCAGCTTCGTGTTTGATTTTTTATTTATTTCACCTTTATTTAACCAGGTAGGCTAGTTGAAAACAAGTTCTCATTTACAACTGCGACCTGGCCAAGATAAAGCAAAGCAGTGCGACACAAACAACAACACAGAGTTACACATGGAATAAACAAACATACAGTCAATATTACAATAGAAAAAGTATATATACAGTGTGTGCAAATGAGGTAGGATAAGGGAGGTAAGGCAATAAATAGGCCATAGTGGCGAAATAATTACAATATAGCAATTAAACACTGGAGTGTTAGATGTGCAGAAGATGAGTGTGCAAGTAGAGATACTGGGGTGCAAAGGAGCAAAATATATAGAATAAATAACAGTATGGGGATGGGGTAGTTGGATGGGCTATTTACAGATGGGCTATGTACAGGTGCAGTGATCTGTGAGCTGCTCTGACAGCTGGTGCTGAAAGTTAGTGAGGGAGATATGAGTCTCCAGCTTCAGTGATTTTTGCAGTTCGTTCCAGTCATTGGCAGCAGAGAACTGGAAGGAAAGGCGGCCAAAGGAGGAATTGGATTTGGGAATGACCGGTGAAATATACCTGCTGGAGCGCGTGCTACTGGTGGGTGCTGCTATGGTGACCAGTGAGCTGAGATAAGGCGTGGCTTTACCTAGCAAAGACTTATTGATGACTTGGAGCCAATGGGTCTGGCGACAAATATGAAGCGAGGGCCAACCAACGAGAGCATACAGGTCGCCGTGGTGGGTAGTATATGGGGCTTTGGTGACAAAACGGATGGCACTGTGATAGACTGCATCCAATTTGCTGAGTAGTGTTGGAGGCTATTTTGTAAATGACATTGCCGAAGTCAAGGATCGGTAGAATAGTCAGTTTTACGAGGGTATGTTTGGCAGCATGAGTGAAGGATGCTTTGTTGCGAAATAGTAAGCCGATTCTAGATTTAATTTTGGATTGGAGATGCTTAATGTGAGTCTGGAAGGAGAGTTAACAGTCTAACCAGACACCTAGGTATTTGTAGTTGTCCACATATTCTAAGTCAGATCCGTCCAGAGTAGTGATGCTGGGTGGGCGGGCAGGTGTGGGCAGTGATCGGTTGAAGAGCATGCATTTAGTTTTACTTGCATTTAACTTTTTAGGGCTGCAATCCCGTTAACGGGATCGATATGACAACAGCCAGTGAAAGTGCAGGGCGCCAAATTCAAACAACAGAAATCTCATAATTAAAATTCCTCAAACATACAACTATCTTATACCATTTTAAATGTACTCTTGTTGTTAATCCCACCAAAGTGTCCGAATTCAAAAAGGCTTTACAGCGAAAGCACCACAAACGATTATGTTAGGTCACCGCCAAATCACAGAAAAACACAGCCATTTTTCCAGCCAAAGACAGGAGTCACAAAAAGCAGAAATAGAGATAAAATTAATCACTAACCTTTGATGATCTTCATCAGATGACACTCATAGGACTTCATGTTACACAATACATGTATGTTTTTTTCGGTAAAGTTCATATTTATATAAAAAATTCTCAGTATACTTTGGCGCGTTATGTTCAGTAATTCCAAAAACATCCGGTGATTATGCAGAGAGCCAAATCAATTTCCAGAAATACTCATAAACCAAAGATCAAGTGTTATACATGGAATTTTATATCCACTTCTCCTTAATGCAACCGCTGTGTCAGATTTCAAAAAAGCTTTACGGAAAAAGCTAACCATGCAATAATCTGAGGTCGGCACTCAGAGCCCAATCAAGACAAAAATATATCCGCCATATTGTGCAGTCAACACAAGTCAGAAATAACATTATAAATATTCACTTACCTTTGATGATCTTTATCAGAATGCACTCCCAGGAATCACAGTTCCACAATAAATGTTTAATTTGTTCGGTAATGTCCATCATTTATGTCCAAATAGCTACTTTTGGCGCGTTTGGTACACAAATCCAAAGTCACGACGCGCGTTCACTAACATAACAGTCAGTAGAAACATGTCAAACGATGTATTGAATCAATCTTTAGGATGTTTTTAACATAAATCTTCAAAAATTTCAACCGGAGAATTCCTTTTTCTTCAGAAGTGCGATGGAACAGAGCTCGCTCTCACATGAACGCGCATGGTCAGCGCATGTTCAGGTCATGGTAGACCTTACTCAATCCCCTCTCATTCGGCCCCCCTTCACGTTAGAAGCCTCAGACAAGGTTCTAAAGACTGTTGACATCTAGTGGAAGCCTTAGGAAGTGCAAAATGACCCATATTCCTGGTTGGATTTTTTCTCAGGTTTTTGCCTGCCATATGAGTTCTGCTATACTCAAAGACATCATTCAAACAGTTTTAGAAACTTCAGAGTGTTTTCCATCCAATACTAATAATAATATGAATATATTAGCAACTGGGACTGAGGAGCAGGCAGTTTACTCTGGGCACCTCTGGGCACATTTTCATCCAAGCTACTCAATACTGCCCCTGCAGCCATAAGACGTTTTAAGAGCAGTTGGAGGCCACGGAAGGAGAGTTGTATGGCATTGAATCTCGTCTGGAGGATAGTTAACACAGTGGCCAAAGAAGGGAAAGAAGTATACAGAATGGTGTCGTCTGCGTAGAGGTGGATCAGAGAATCACCAGCAGCAAGATTGACATCATTGATATATACAGAGAAAAGAGTCACCCTGAGAATTGAACCCTGTGGCACCCCCATAGAGACTGCCGGAGGCCCGGACAACAGGCCCTCCGATTTGACACACTGAACTCTGTCTGAGAAGTAGTTGGTGAACCAGGCGAGGCAGTCATTTGAGAAGCCAAGGCTTTTGAGTCTGCCGATAAGAATGTAGTGATTGACAGAGTCGAAAGCCTTGGCCAGATCGATGAATACAGCTGCACAGTATTGTCTCTTATCGATGGCGGTTATGATATCGTTTAGGACCTTGAGCGTGGCTGAGGTGCACCCATGACCAGCTCGGAAACCAGATTGTATGGCGGAGAAGGTACTGTGGGATTCGAAATGGTCGGTGATCTGTTTGTTAACTTGGCTTTCGAAGACCTTAGAAAGGCAGGGTAGGATAGATATAGGTCTGTAGCAGTTTGGGTCTAGGGTGTCTTCCCTTTGAAGAGGGGGATGACCGCGGCAGCTTCCCAATCTTTGGGTATCTCAGACGATACGAAACAGAAGTTGAACAGGCTAGTAATAGGGGTTGCAACAATTTCGCCGGATAATTTTAGAAAGAGAGGGTCCAGATTGTCTAGCCCTGCTGATTTGTAGGGGTCCAGATTTTGCAGCTCTTTCAGAACATCAGCTGTCTGGATTTGGGTGAAGGAGAAAGGGGGGGCTTGGGTAAGTTGCTGTGGGGGGTGCAGGGCTGTTGACCGGGGTAGGGGTAGCCAAGTGGAAAGCATAGCCAGCCGTAGAAAAATGCTTATTGAAATTCTCAATTATTGTGGATTTATTGGTCGTGACAGTGTTTTCTAGCCTCAGCTCAGTGGGCAGCTGGGAGGAGGTGCACTTATTCTCCATGGACTTTACAGTGTCCCAGAACTTTTTGGAGTTTATGCTACAGGATGCAAATTTCTGTTTGAAAAAGCTAGCCTTTGCTTTCTGAACTGCCTGTGTATATTGGTTCCTAACTTCCCTGAAAAGTTGCGTATTGTGGGGGCTATTCGGTGCTAATGCAGTACGCCACAGGATGTTTTTGAACTGGTCAAGGGCAGTCAGGTCTGGATTGAACCAAGGGCTATATTAGTTCCAGGTTCTACATTTTTTTAATGGGGCATGCGTATGTAAGATGGTGAAGAAGGCTCTTTTAAAGAATAACCAGGCATCCTCTACTGATACCCGGGCCAGGTCGATTAGAAAGTCCTGCTCGCTGAAGTGTTTTAGGGAGCGTTTGACAGTGATGAGGGGTGGTCGTTTGACCGCAGAACCATTATTGACGCAGGCAATGAGGCAGTGATCGCTGAGATCCTGGTTGACGACAGGAGTGTATTTGGAGGGCAGGTTGGTTAGAATGATATCTATGAGGGTGCCCATGTTTACGGATTTGGGGTTGTACCTGGTAGGTTCATTGATAATTTGTGTGAGATTGAGGGCATCAAGCTTAGATTGTAGGATGGCCGGGGTGTTAAGCATGTCCCAGTTTAGGTCAGTTATCAGCACGAGCTCTGAAGATAGATGGGGGGCAATCAATTCACATATGGTGTCCAGGGAACAGCTGTGGGCAGAGGGTGGTCTATAGCAAGCGGCAAATGTGAGAGACTTGTTTCTGGAAAGATGGATTTTTAAAAGTAGAAGCTCAAATTGTTTGGGCACAGACCTGGATAGTAAGACAGAACTCTGCAGTAGATTGCAACTCCGCCCCCTCTGGCAGTTCTATCTTGTCGGAAAATGTTATATTTAGGGATGGAAATTTCTGCGTTTTTGGTGGTCTTCCTAAGCCAGGATTCAGACATGGCTAGGTTGGCAGAGTGTGCTAAAGCAGTGAATAAAACAAACTGAGGGAGGAGGCTTCTAATGTTAACATGCATGAAACCAAGGCTTTTACAGTTGCAGAAGTCAACAAATGAGAGCGCCTAGGGAATGGTAGTGGAGCTAGGCACTGCAGGGCCTGGATTAACCTTTACATCACCAGAGGAACAGAGGAGGAGTAGAATAAGGGTATGGCTAAAGGCTATAAGAACTGGTCGTCTAGTACGTTTGGGACAGAGAGTAAAAGGAGCAGGTTTCTGGGCACGGTAGAATAGATTCAAGGCATAATGTACAGACAAGGGTATGGTAGGATGTGAATACAGTGGAGGTAAACCTATGCATTGAGTGATGATGAGAGAGATATTGTCTCTAGAAACATCATTTAAACCAGGTGAGGTCACTGCATGTGTGGGAGGTGGAATGAAAGGGTTAGCTAAGGCGTATTGAGCAGGGCTAGAGGCTCTACAGTGAAATAAGGCAATAATCACTAACCAAAACAGCAATGGATAAGGCGTATTGACATTTGGGAAAGGAATGCATAGCCGAGTGATCATAGCCGAGTGAAATCTGCGTTATAGAAAACAAAATTGGTTCTACATATTCATTTACAAAGCTAACAGACTGAATTTCAATATCTAACTTCCCCCGAAAGCAATGGGTATGTTCAAGCGCTTAGCTTAACGAAGCCGACTGTTGACGGAAATCGGCGAGTGAAGTCAGGAGAGGTGCATCTGTGATAGCCGAAAGTCAGATACTGTGGTGGTCTCAGATTAACATGGCAGTGTCAACATAGCTGGTGTTGTTTATAAATGTTTTTCTGTATAAATGTTGAAATAAACTTTCTCCCCATATCACACACACACAAACTAAAAACATAACATGTGTACAATTAATTGGTTAGAGACAGGTCTCAAATATACCTTTCATGTGATTGGTTAGAGACAGGTCTCAAATATACCTTTCATTTGATTGGTTAGAGACAGGTCTCAAATATACCTTTCATTTGATTGGTTAGAGACAGGTCTCAAATATACCTTTCATTTGATTGGTTAGAGACAGGTCTCAAATATACCTTTCATTTGTATTTCCATTGGCTTTAGAATTGCGATAAAGTTCCTGTTTCAGTCACGTGTTTGTCCACAATCGCGTGGGTCAAACCAGAACACCCTAATGATTGGTTGACAAAAGTGCCTCCGCAATGATGGTGAGTAGCAGCTGCAGCAACTTGAAGGCAACTTCATCAAAAACTGCATGACCTTTGATCACATGATTTTCGTAAAGTTCATCCAGTTGACATATAGTCGCAAATTGGACAATTTGAAAGGCGGTGACCAACAACTTGACAAACATGATCCACTTGTACACTCCTGAGTGGCGCAGCAGTCTAAGGCACTGCATCTCAGTGTTAGAGCCACGGATCTGGAGATAAAAATGACCAAGGTATCAAGTTGATTTTGATTGGTCCAAAGCACGGAAACACCTCCAAATGTTACCAACTCCCAACACTGAAAAAATAGAAGAGATACAACCAAGAGCAGCGGTTACAACAAATTAACGTTCTTATTTAAAGTAACTGCCCAGTATTTCCAGTGGTAATTAAGTATATTATGAAGCAGCTTTTCTGTGTTGGAATGGTATGGGCGTATTCTGGTAATTAAAAATATTCATGCAAGTAGACCGCTGATTGGCCAGCTCATCCTCCTCAAGGTGATGATGACATCATGTTCTATGAGGAATTAGTAAGCATTTTTTTAAACGGTCTGTTTGAGATACAAGTTCGTGGTAGGTTTCTGAAAGTGTTTTTTTCTCCAATTTATGCTTTGGCCACAAATACTTGTATAGGAAAAGTCAACATTATTTGGATATGTTATAACTTTTATATATAACTTTTAAAAGTCATATTTTCAATGGGCAGTTACTGTAATCAACATGGTTAAATACTCAGTAAGTCATGTCAGAAGCTAACTTAACAGATTCATTACTTACCAACAACAGCTGCCAATTCCAATAATATTACATCACGCTTTGAATTTCACTTTCCGTGATTTGTCTATCATGAATCTAGCAAATACGTTCTGTGGGTCAGAGTGCAGTTTTTATTTTGTTTCATAGCACAAACTTCTGTTAGTACGTTTCTCACATTGGCTTTAGTCACTGAAGGAGCAGGCCTGTCCCGGCAAGTGCAGGGGGGTTGCCTAGGAACACGTTCCTTGGAGGGAGACAATGTCTCTATTGCGCGACACATTCCTGTGACTTGTGAATCTCTTTGGAACGAACAGCTAGCGTGATTTAAGCTAATAGAGACAATCATCTAACAAAATAACTACATTATGGCATTTAAGTTACAAATCATAAAATATTTACACATAATAGACATTTCGGTACATTTGTGGACAAAAATCTTAATTAAGTACAAGCATATTAAGGTTATAATATTGTAGAGAACAATCTATTTGATAATCGTATGTGCTTCATAATGACAGAAATCTACATTTAGACACATTTATTAGCACCCTCTTGAATGTACCCACATTTCACTACATTCTAGAGCAGTGAGTGAATGCCTTATCGCGTGTAATCATCATTTATCAACTCGCGTGTCATAATTTGATCTACCTATACATTATGTAGCCTACAGATGTTAAATGTTTGTTTTTTTAATCTCTTGACTGTAGCACCAAAAAACCTCCTAGCAACCAATAAAGTCTTCTGATTCTAAAAAGTGAACGTGTCATCACCTCTTCCACAGGGTGACGAGGAGTCCAGCCAGGGCCTTCCCATCAGCCCCTTCATGGACCGCTCTGCTCCTCAGCTGGCTAAGCTCCAGGAGTCCTTCATCACCCACATCGTAGGACCGCTCTGTAACTCATACGACTCCGCAGCACTCATGCCCGGACGTTGGGTGGAGCCTAACCCCGAGGAGGAGGAGGAGCACGAGGAAGATGAAGAGGAGGATACGACAGAGGATGACGATGGGTCTACTAGCTCAGAAGCATCGCGTAAGAATGTTTCCTTTACTTTACTTGGTGTAGTTGACAGGGACAATGCACATTATTAATGTGCCAGATTTAGCCAGAATCAATGCATGAAAAAACTATTAAATATTTTTTCTCCAAACCCTTCTGTAGAGAAAGGCAAAGCAGCTCCCAAGAAGAGGAGGAAAGTGTTCTGTCAGATCACCCAGCACCTGTTGGACAACCACGAGATGTGGAAGAAGGTGATCGCAGAGGAAACCCCCAAGCAAAACAATGTAGCTGAGCCAATCCTATCCATCCACGAGGAGGAGGAGGAGCCAGGGAGCAGGGAGGATGTAGTGGAGGGGGAGGAGCCAGAAGAGGAAGGGGAGGTGCCAGAGGAGGAAATAGATGAGGAGTGGCCAGCACCCCCGCAGGACGAGTCTGAACCTGTAGAAGAGGCGGGGCCAGAGTGAGGGCCCCAAAGGCTCATGGCGAGTGCTATTTGGGATCCTTGGGATATTGCTACCCTAAACCCTAACCCCTAACCCTAAACTTAACCATAACCCTTAAATGTAAACTTAAATGGGGTAGGGATGTCCCAAGGATCCCAGATAGCAAGGACCAAAGGCTCATGGGAATGAAACAAGGCAGCCGTTAGCCCGAGCCAGAACATGAAATCACTTTTTCTACCCTATTGACAAACAGGCTGAGTGATTTTATTATTTTTTTTGCCAGCACATTCACTTAGACACAACACTGTAGAAGTTTGGGACATTGTTCCTAATGAAAATGTAACACAGAGTGGGAGATATTTACTTGTGTTTTACACATTTTATATATAAAAACAAAGAATACAAGTCAGGTTCAGAAACATCGGTCAATCGTCCTCTTGAGGAACTATCCATTATTACAATAACCTACAGGATCATATACTGGATGTAACAAACTGGTATAAGAGGTCACGAAGTACACAGACTCTTTTTGCTACCGTCAAGAGTGGATTGAGACTTGGTCATGAAGACCTCAAACCCATTGTGTAAACAACGGACTGCAGAGACTGCCGCCAATTTATATATAAGAAATATTTTCTAAACGCAATTATACTTAAACATCACATGCACCTGTACTCATGTGTTTTGTTTCGGGGGGGATTTTAAGTATTTTCTCTGGGTCTGATAAGTCTCAGTAATATGGTTCTATTTTTACTATGTGGATTGAGAAGGGAAAAAATAGACCGAACAGCTTCATACAAATCTACATTTTCCATTTTTATTAATGTTCTTTAATTGATTTCACATTGCATCTCACACCTATAATCTGTAAGCACACGACAGCAAGCATGCCCTCTAGGCATCTTTTGGTTTTTACTGACAAACTGAAACGGTCGGTATAGCCCAACCCTTTTAATTAAGACCCCTCGATGATCTATGACATCGGCAGAACCATCAGCCGGTAACTTTTCCTTGTGTCATGGTACTCCCGTTGTGTCATGGTACTCCCGTTGTGTCATGGTACTCCCGTTGTGTCATGGTACTCCAGTTGTGTCATGGTACTCCCGTTGTGTCATGGTACTCCCGTTGCGTCATGGTACTCCAGTCGTGTCATGGTACTCCAGTTGTGTCATGGTACTCCCGTTGTGTCATGGTACTCCCGTTGTGTCATGGTACTCCAGTCGTGTCATGGTACTCCCGTTGTGTCATGGTACTCCAGTTGTGTCATGGTACTCCAGGGAAGCGGAACATATCTGACTTCAGCCTAGGGTCTTTTTTGACCCATGGCTTGGTTCAGAGGAAGTTGGAACACACTAAAAGGTCAGGAGCGGAGTCATAAAAAGACATGCTAGTACTGTAGGTCTTGTGAGTGTTTCTCTAATACAGTTAAAGAAAACAGGCTAGTGCGCCTGCTAAGATAATGAGGTCCTATGACTTTAAGGCATAGTTTCTCAACCTAACTCAAAGACAGGATTCTTCCTCTACTACCAGATAAACTGATTACATAGATCACCAGGAGACAAAATACTGTTTTTTACTACTTATTGACTATTGATTCTCACACACACACACACACACACACACACACACACACACACACACACACACACACACACACACACACACACACACACACACACACACACACACACACACACACACACACACACACACACACACACACACACACACACACACACACACACACACACACACACACACACACACACACACACACACACACACACACACACACACACAGTATACGATCTCTAAGCCATACAAGGAGGAACCATTTACTGTGAGGTGATTTTAAGGGAGAGAGCAGAGTAGCACATAATAGTCCTAGCTTTGACAGCCAGTCTCCATCCTAAATGGCACCCTATTCCCTATATAGTGCACTACTTTTGTCCAGAGCGAGCCCCTCCCCTACAGAGCCCCCCCCCCCCCCCCTCCTTCTATTAACATGTGAACACACACCGTAAATAACAGTACACACCACAGATCAATGACAAGGCTCCTCTCTGTGTACTGCTGCCAAACACTATACTACTATAAACACTGTGTATACTTTAGGGGGTGAACTGGGTAAGGTGAATGAATAGCCTATGCTCCTTGTACATTTTGGATTCCCTCACCTTTCATCCCAAATTTGACATCGTTCTTTTACATTATCTTTCTCAATCAGGTTTTTAATAATTCTTCCAAGTGAAAATAGATGATTGATGTGATGCCTTGTGTAGCGCATTGCATCGATAGCATACTCAGTACAGTATATGGGATAAGCTACACAGGTGTAGTGGTTAGCAACACTTTACTTATGCTATATAAAACCTTTATAGGTTGTAAGTTGTAAAGGACCTTTTAAAATGTATTTTTTAGATTGGAATCCAGGTTTATGTAGAGTTTAATCCAGAGCCTTCCTGCAGGAGAAAAAAAAAGACCCCATGTTCAGGACTTCAGTGAACTTTTTAGTAGCAGACACAAATATTTGATCCATTCATGCTCCTCGGAGACAAAGGCCATACTGTATACAACGCTTGGCTTCACTATAGATGCAGTAAAGAGGTCAATGAAATGCATACCGTGGGCGATAGAAGGATGCTGACCAATATCCATCAAAGTGGATATTGGTCAAATCCGTCACGATGTATGGTAACGGGCCCACAATGTGGTTACTCAAATCTGATGTGGATATATTTGGCTGTTTTCACCTCATAACATGTAGAAGTTGTCCCTTTTCAGGTTTAGAAGAAGTGACTGCTAAATGCTAACTCCTGTTTGTGTAAGCTGGTAGCATAGCTAGCACACAGCTAGCATACAGCTAGCATACAGCTAGCATACCACTACAGTGGTGGTAGTCAAAGTTGTTTTTTAACTTGTAATGCAGTTGATTAATGACGATGACATCAACATGTATGGGGGTTGACATCTATACAAGCATCATACTCTGATTTTTACCTCAACATAGTGTGGAATACACATGTAAACAACAGTCTAAATGTAGGATCATTTGGCTGGGGGGCAATGAGGAGATTCGGGATCGTTCTCACATTTACATTTACATTTAAGTCATTTAGCAGACGCTCTTATCCAGAGCGACTTACAAATTGGAAAGTTCATACATATTCATCCTGGTCCCCCCGTGGGGAATGAACCCACAACCCTGGCGTTGCAAGCGCCATGCTCTACCAACTGAGCCACACGGGATCGTTCTCGCATGGCACCTTTCCCCCCCCCCATGCGTTTCCATGGCGTTTCCATTGTTTTGGTTGAGTTCCATTGACCTCTTTACCATCTGTCCTTTCTATATAGTCTTTATTATTGAACTGAATGACACTGTGTGGCCAACAGGTTACTATTTACATGCTATGATTCTGAATGACACTGTGTGAACAGCAGGTTACCATTTACATGATATGATTCTGCATCACATGTACCATGTGGTCTAAGTATTTTTATAAACTGGGTGGTTCGAGCGATGAATGCTGATTGGATGAAAGCTGTGGTATACCAAACCGTATACCACGGGTATGACAAAACATACATTTTTACTGCTCTAAATACATTGGTAACCAGTTTATAATAGCAATAAGGAACCTCTGGGGTTTGTGATATATGGCCAATATACCACGGCTAAGGGCTGTGTCCAGGCACTCAGCGTTGTGTCGTACTTGAGAACAGCCCTTAGCCGTGGTATATTGGCCATATATCACACCCCCTCGGCCTTATTGCTTAAATCACACACATCATAACATATGGTCTGTCTTCATAACACACAGAACATAACGTATGGTCTGTCTCTCTCAGTGTTTTTCTGTGATATCAAACAATGCTGTTGCCACCACCTGTGAAACTGTAGTTTCCATTTATTTACAAAAGTTCGAAAAGACCTGGAATGTTTTGTGAGATAATATTTGTTATGGTATGGAGCCTCATATGTTAATATGATCATGTTATTCATTTAATTTGACTTTTTAATTTCTGATGCATGATAGTACACAGAATGATTGTTAAACACGCGTGTGTGTGTGTGTGTATGTGTATCTGTGTGTGTGTATGTGTGGGTGTGTGTGTGTGTGTGTGTGTGTGTGTATGTGTGTGTGTGTGTGTGTGTGTGTGTGTGTGTGTATGTGTGTGTAATAACGTCCGCCTCTGATCTCTTGTCAGTATGGCCTGCCAATCGGATGGATGCACACAAAACTAGGAGACATTAAACATGTAAAACTGTAGAGTTTTGTTTATTATTTTGAATAATGTGTCACATTTTTGCAACCTTGACACAACTCATTTTGTTTTGCTATGACACAGTGGTCACTGATCAGTCAATCTCCCCCCTGTTTGTCTGACTGTCAGAGACTTCCACCTCACCTTTTGAGTGAAGCCTAGGAGCCAAGGCTAGTTCCTAGTTCCTAGTTCCTAGTTCCTACCCCATACCAAAATACCCATGTTTGAAAGTTCCAATGTAAAATAGCACTCTGTTTGTCTAAATTCATCTTTATTTGCCATAATTATTGAAAAAAACAACCATGTATTATCTTTTACAATGAGAACCAAACATGCTTTTACTATCCTCTAAACAAGAAAATTAGCCTTGTATTTTTATATACTGTAGTTGACACATGATGATGCTTAATTGACTAATGGTTTTCTCTCACCAGTACCTTGCACTTAACATATGTAGCAATATTTACACTTAATAAAAAAAATACACAGTATTTGTTAAGTAAAACTTGTTCATTTCCTTGCTGGTTGATGCTCCATTTTGTACAATATATATGCTGTACAGTAAAGAAATATTAAAACAAACAAAAAACTCTTTTAGATATACATTATTTATTTTTACCATTTTGTAATTTAGACGCTATACTGTAGTTACTATATTGCCAGAATTACTGGAAGTGCCTATTGGTATTATGTGTACTATACAGTGAATATGTTTTGAGATCAGTAGAAGTTGTCACACGATGAACAATGTGGATGTTGTGATGTGAAATACATTGAATTACAATACTTTAAATTCTGTGGTACTTGGGCCTCTGTGTATTTTTTCTTGCTTGAATATTCAAATGTACACTGAACAAAAATATAAACGAAACATGTAACAATTTCTAAGGTTATAATGAGTTACAGTTCATATAAGGAAATCAGTCAATTGAAATAAATAAATTAGACTCTAATCTATGGTTTTTACATGATTGGGAATACAGATATGCATCTGTTGGTTACAGATACCGTAAAAGAAATGGGCCTCACAATGGGCCTCAGGATTTCATTGCGGTAATTTTGTGCATTGAAATTGCCAATCGATCAAATGCAATTGTGTTCGTTGTCCATAGCTTATGACTGCCCGTACCATAACCCCACTGCCACCATGGGGCACTATGTTTACAATGTTGACATTAGCAAACCGCTTGCCCACACGACGCCATACACATGGTCTACGGATGGACGTACTGCCTAATTCTCTAAAACAACGTTGGAGGCGGCATATGGTATAGAAATTAGCAACCAATTCTCTGCCAACAGCTCTGGTGGACATTCCTACAGTCAGCATGCCAATTGCATGCTCCCTCAAAACATTTTTAAGTGGCCTTTAATTGTCCCTAGTACAAGGTGCACCTGTGTAATGATCATGCTGTTTAATCAGCGTCTTGATAAGCCACACCTGTCAGGTGGATGGATTATAATTTTGGGGTTTAGTGGTTAGAGCGTTGGGACATGAAACTCAAGGTAGCTGGACCAAATCCCTGATCTGACAATGTAAAAATCTGTTGTTATGCCCCTCAACAAGGCAATTAACCCACTGTTCCCTGGTAGGCCATCATTGTAAATAAGAATTTGTTATTAACTGACTTGCCAAGTTAAATATAAAAAAATCTTGGCAAAGGATAAATGCTCACTAACAAGGATGTAAACGAATTTGAGAGAAATATGCTTTTTGTGCGTATGTAAAATTTCTGGTATCTTTTATTTCAGTTCATGAAACAAGGGACCAACACTTTACATGTTATGTTTATATTTTTGATCAGTGTACATGCATATAAGTATATGTATATATATAAATATATACATATATATATATATATATATATATATATATATATATATATATATATATATATATATATAAATATATATCTGTCTTCATTGCCATCTGAAGATTGGCAGATTTTTATTGAGAGTGTAACGCTTAACATTAATAAAATCTGCCATTTATTTATCCAAAGCGACTTACAGACATGTGTGCATATATTTTACATACTGGTAATGTTGGGAATGAAACTCACTATCCTGGCATTGTAAGCACCATGCTCTACCAACTGAGTTACGGAGGACCACCAGCACCATGATCTAGTAACTGAGTTATGGACCACAAGCACCATGTTCTACTAACTGAGTTATGGACCACCAGCACCATGCTCTACTAACTGAGTTATGGACCACAAGCACCATGCTCTACTAACTGAGTTATGGAGGACCACCAGCACCATGCTCTACTAACTGAGTTATGGACCACAAGCACCATGCTCTACTAACTGAGTTATGGACCACCAGCACCATGCTCTACTAACTGAGTTATGGACCACAAGCACCATGCTCTACTAACTGAGTTATGGACCACCAGCACCATGCTCTACCAACTGAGTTATGGACCACAAGCACCATGCTCTACTAACTGAGTTATGGACCACAAGCACCATGCTCTACTAACTGAGTTATGGACCACCAGCACCATGCTCTACTAACTGAGTTATGGACCACAAGCACCATGCTTTACTAACTGAGTTAAGGACCACCAGCACCATGCTCTACTAACTGAGTTATGGACCACCAGCACCATGCTCTACTAACTGAGTTACGGACCACCAGCACCATGCTCTACTAACTGAGTTATGGACCACCAGCACCATGCTCTACTAACTGAGTTATGGACCACCAGCACCATGCTCTACTAACTGAATTATGGAGGACCACCAGCACCATGCTCTACTAACTGAGTTATGGACCACAAGCACCATGCTCTACTAACTGAGTTATGGACCACAAGCACCATGCTCTACTAACTGAGTTATGGACCACAAGCACCATGCTCTACTAACTGAGTTATGGACCACCAGCACCATGCTCTACTAACTGAGTTATGGACCACAAGCACCATGCTCTACTAACTGAGTTATGGACCACCAGCACCATGCTCTACTAACTGAGTTATGGAGGACCACAAGCACCATGCTCTACTAACTGAGTTATGGACCACCAGCACCATGCTCTACTAACTGAGTTATGGACCACAAGCACCATGCTCTACTAACTGAATTATGGAGGACCACAAGCACCATGCTCTACTAACTGAGTTATGGACCACAAGCACCATGCTCTACTAACTGAGTTATGGACCACAAGCACCATGCTCTACTAACTGAGTTATGGACCACCAGCACCATGCTCTACTAACTGAGTTATGGAGGACCACCAGCACCATGCTCTACTAACTGAGTTATGGACCACCAGCACCATGCTCTACTAACTGAGTTATGGAGGACCACCAGCACCATGTTCTACTAACTGAGTTATGGACCACAAGCACCATGCTCTACTAACTGAGTTATGGACCACCAGCACCATGCTCTACTAACTGAGTTATGGACCACAAGCACCATGCTCTACTAACTGAGTTATGGACCACAAGCACCATGTTCTACTAACTGAGTTATGGACCACAAGCACCATGCTCTACTAACTGAGTTATGGACCACCAGCACCATGCTCTACTAACTGAGTTATGGACCACAAGCACCATGCTCTACTAACTGAGTTATGGACCACCAGCACCATGCTCTACCAACTGAGTTATGGACCACAAGCACCATGCTCTACTAACTGAGTTATGGACCACAAGCACCATGCTCTACTAACTGAGTTATGGACCACCAGCACCATGCTCTACTAACTGAGTTATGGACCACAAGCACCATGCTTTACTAACTGAGTTAAGGACCACCAGCACCATGCTCTACTAACTGAGTTATGGACCACCAGCACCATGCTCCACTAACTGAGTTACGGACCACCAGCACCATGCTCTACTAACTGAGTTATGGACCACCAGCACCATGCTCTACTAACTGAGTTATGGACCACCAGCACCATGCTCTACTAACTGAATTATGGAGGACCACCAGCACCATGCTCTACTAACTGAGTTATGGACCACAAGCACCATGCTCTACTAACTGAGTTATGGACCACAAGCACCATGCTCTACTAACTGAGTTATGGACCACAAGCACCATGCTCTACTAACTGAGTTATGGACCACCAGCACCATGCTCTACTAACTGAGTTATGGACCACAAGCACCATGCTCTACTAACTGAGTTATGGACCACCAGCACCATGCTCTACTAACTGAGTTATGGAGGACCACAAGCACCATGCTCTACTAACTGAGTTATGGACCACCAGCACCATGCTCTACTAACTGAATTATGGAGGACCACAAGCACCATGCTCTACTAACTGAGTTATGGACCACAAGCACCATGCTCTACTAACTGAGTTATGGACCACAAGCACCATGCTCTACTAACTGAGTTATGGACCACAAGCACCATGCTCTACTAACTGAGTTATGGACCACCAGCACCATGCTCTACTAACTGAGTTATGGAGGACCACCAGCACCATGCTCTACTAACTGAGTTATGGACCACCAGCACCATGCTCTACTAACTGAGTTATGGAGGACCACCAGCACCATGTTCTACTAACTGAGTTATGGACCACAAGCACCATGCTCTACTAACTGAGTTATGGACCACCAGCACCATGCTCTACTAACTGAGTTATGGACCACAAGCACCATGCTCTACTAACTGAGTTATGGACCACAAGCACCATGTTCTACTAACTGAGTTATGGACCACAAGCACCATGCTCTACTAACTGAGTTACGGACCACCAGCACCATGCTCTACTAACTGAGTTATGGACCACCAGCACCATGCTCTACTAACTGAGTTATGGACCACAAGCACCATGCTCTACTAACTGAGTTACGGACCACCAGCACCATGCTATACTAACTGAGTTATGGACCACAAGCACCATGCTCTACTAACTGAGTTACGGACCACAAGCACCATGCTCTACTAACTGAGTTACGGACCACAAGCACCATGCTCTACTAACTGAGTTATGGACCACCAGCACCATGCTCTACTAACTGAGTTATGGACCACCAGCACCATGCTCTACTAACTGAGTTACGGACCACAAGCACCATGCTCTACTAACTGAGTTATGGACCACCAGCACCATGCTCTACTAACTGAGTTACGGACTACAAGCACCATGCTCTACTAACTGAGTTATGGACTACAAGCACCATGCTCTACTAACTGAGTTATGGACCACCAGCACCATGCTCTACTAACTGAGTTATGGACCACAAGCACCATGCTCTACTAACTGAGTTATGGACCACAAGGGACCACAAGCACCATGCTCTACTAACTGAGTTACGGACCACCAGCACCATGCTCTACTAACTGAGTTATGGACCACAAGCACCACGCTCTACTAACTGAGTTATGGACCACCAGCACCATGCTCTACTAACTGAGTTATGGACCACAAGCACCATGCTCTACTAACTGAGTTATGGACCACCAGCACCATGCTCTACTAACTGAGTTATGGACCACAATTACCATGCTCTACTAACTGAGTTACGGACCACCAGCACCATGCTCTACTAACTGAGTTATGGAGGACCACCAGCACCATGCTCTACTAACTGAGTTATGGACCACAAGCACCATGCTCTACTAACTGAGTTACGGACCACAAGCACCATGCTCTACTAACTGAGTTACGGACCACCAGCACCATGCTCTACTAACTGAGTTATGGACCACAAGCACCATGCTCTACTAACTGAGTTATGGACCACCAGCACCATGCTCTACTAACTGAGTTATGGACCACAAGCACCATGCTCTACTAACTGAGTTATGGACTACCAGCACCATGCTCTACTAACTGAGTTATGGACCACAAGCACCATGCTCTACTAACTGAGTTATGGACCACCAGCACCATGCTCTACTAACTGAGTTATGGACCACAAGCACCATGCTCTACTAACTGAGTTATGGACCACAAGCAAGTGTTTATCCAGCAACCTCTCTGATTGCCACTAAACTAATTCATGCTGTTTCCATCCAGCCCTTTCTGTCCAAGTTACTAGCCTGCGTCCAGATCTGTTTGTGCTGTTCATACTGACCCATCCCAGATCTGTTTGTGCTGTTCATACTGACCCATCCCAGATTAATGTTTGTGCAGTTCATACTGACCCATCCCAGATTAATGTTTGTGCTGTTCATACTGACCCATCGCAGATTAATGTTTGTGCTGTTCATACTGACCCATCGCAGATTAATGTTTGTGCTGTTCATACTGACCCATCCCAGATTAATGTTTGTGCTGTTCATACTGACCCATCGCAGATTAATGTTTGTGCTGTTCATACTGACCCATCGCAGATTAATGTTTGTGCTGTTCATACTGACCCATCCCAGATTAATGTTTGTGCTGTTCATACTGACCCATCCCAGATTAATGTTTGTGCTGTTCATACTGACCCATCCCAGATTAATGTGTGTGCTGTTCATACTGACCCATCCCAGATTAATGTTTGTGCTGTTCATACTGACCCATCCCAGATTAATGTTTGTGCTGTTCATACTGACCCATCCCAGATTAATGTTTGTGCTGTTCATACTGACCCATCCCAGATTAATGTTTGTGCTGTTCATACTGACCCATCCCAGATTAATGTTTGTGCTGTTCATACTGACCCATCCCAGATTAATGTTTGTGCTGTTCATACTGACCTATCCCAGATTAATGTTTGTGCTGTTCATACTGACCCATCCCAGATTAATGTTTGTGCTGTTCCTACTGACCCATCCCAGATTAATGTTTGTGCTGTCCTGCCATTTCAATTGTACAGTTCATACTGTACTGGCCTATGCTCTCTCTCTCTCTCTCTCTCTCTCTCTCTCTCTCTCTCTCTCTCTCTCTCTCTCTCTCTCTCTCTCTCTCTCTCTCTCTCTCTCTCTCTCTCTCTCCCCCCCTCTCTCCCCCCCTCTCTCTCTCCCTCTCTCCCCCCCGCTCTCTCTCTCTCGCTGGTATTAAATATGGATCAGTATATTAACAACATTAGCAGTCCTTCCTCTCTCACAATAGGTGATCATCAACTGTGATAGTGGTTGTGCCCAAGCTATGTTTATTCAAATGCACCTTTAAATAGCAAAAACAGAAACCATCCTGGATGTGATGTGAAGCCATGCTGTAATGTATATTCAGTAGTGTAAGCTCTATATGTCATGCAGGCTTGGTATCTATCTCCATGGCAACAGGGAAACATGGGACATCAAGGATTGACCACCAGGTGAGGTACACACAGGACGAATTCCATCACTAGACTGCTCTGTTAAAGTCTGTGTTAGATGTCTCACTAAATGTACCTCATATCATACTGTAATATTCACAGATGAAAAAAGTCACACATTTATTTTAATAGGTTTATGTATATCATTCAATCTGTATAACAATGGAATAGTTCAGTTTTAAAATTGAGTGATGGAAATAAGAAATGTAACTGTACCCGTCATCACTGTCAAACGCTCCATAAAACACTTCTGCGAGCAGGCCTTTCTAATCGACCTGGCCCGAGTATCCTGGAAGAATACTGACCTCATCCCGTCAGTACAGGATGCCTGGTTGTTCTTTACAAGTCATTTCCTCACCATCTTAAATATGCATGCCCCTTTCAAAAAAATTTAGAACTAAGAACAGATATAGCGCTTGGTTCACTCCAGACCTGACTGCCCTCGACCAGCTCAAAAACATCCTGTGGCGGACTGCACTAGCATAAAATAGTCCCTGTGATATGCAACTTTTCAGGGAAGTCAGGAACCAATACACACAGTCAGTTAGGAAAGCAAAGGATAGCTTTTTCAAACAGAAATTTGCATCCTGTAGCTCTAACTCCAAAACGTTTTGGGACACTGTAAAGTCCATGGAGAATAAGAGCACCTCCTCCCAGCTGCCCACTGCACCGAGGCTAGGAAACACTGTCACTACCGATAAATCCACAATAATCGAGAATTTCAATAAGCATTTCTCTATGGCTGGCCATGCTTTCCTCCTGGCTACCCCATCCCCGGCCAACAGCTCCACACCCCCCGCAGCTACTTGCCCAAGCATCCCCAGTTTCTACTTCACCCAAATCCAGATAGCAGATGTTCTGAAAGAGCTGCAAAACCTGGACCCGTACAAATCAGCTGGGCTAGACAATCTGGACCCTCTCTTTCTAAAAATAATCTGCCGCCATTGTTGCAACCCCTAATACTAGTCTGTACAACCTCTCTTTCGTATCGTCCGAGATTCCTAAAGATTGGAAAGCTGCTGCGATCATCCCCCTCTTCAAAGGGCGTGACACTCTAGACCCAAACTGTTACAGACCTATATCTATCCTACCCTGTCTTTCTAAGGTCTTCAAAAGCCAAATCAACAAACAGATCACTGATCATTTCGAATCCCACCGTACCTTCTCCGCTGTGCAATCTGGTTTCCGAGCTGGTCACGGGTGCACCTCAGCCACGCTCAAGGTACTAAACGATATCATAACCGCCATCGATAAAAGACAGTACTGTGCAGACGTCTTCATCGACCTGGCCAAGGCTTTCGACTCTGTCAATCACCGCATTCTTATCGGCAGACTCAACAGCCTTGGCTTCTCAAATGATTGCCTCACCTGGTTCCACAACTACTTCTCAGACAGAGTTCAGTGTGTCAAATCGGAGGGCCTGTTGTCCGGACTTCTGGCAGTCTCTATGGGGGTACCACAGGGTTCAATTCTCGGGCTTACTCTTTTCTCTGTATACATCAACAATGTTGCTCTTGCTGCGGGTGATTCCTTGATCCATCCGCAGACGACACCATTCTGTATACATCTGGCAATTCTTTGGACACCGTGTTAACAAACCTCCAAATGAGCTTCAATGCCATACAACACTCCTTCTGTGGCCTCCAACTGCTCTTAAACGCTAGTAAAACTAAATGCATGCTTTTCAACCGATCGCTGCCCACGCCCGCCCGACTAGCATCACTTCTCTGGACAGTTCTGACTTAGAATATGTGGACAACTACAAATACCTAGGTATCTGGGTAGACTGCAAACTCTCCTTCCAGGCTCATATTAAGCATCGCCAATCCAAAGGTAAATCTAGAATCGGCTTCCTATTTCGCAACAAAGCCTCCTTCACTCACGCTGCCAAACATACCCTCGTAAAACTGACTATCCTACCGATCCTCGACTCCGGCAATGGCATTTACTAAATAGCCTCCAACACTCTACTCAGCAAACTGGATGCAGTCTATCACAGTGCCATCCGTTTTGTCACCAAAGCCCCATATACCACCCACCACTGCAACCTGTATGCTCTCGTTGGCTGGCCCTCGCTACATATTCGTCGCCAGACCCACTGGCTCCAGGTCATCTATAACTATTTGCTAGTTAAAGCTCCGCCTTATCACAGCTCACTGGTCACCATAACAACACCCACCCGTAGCACGCGCTCCAGCAGGTATATCTCACTGGTCATCCCCAAAGCCAACACCTCCTTTGGCCGCCTTTCCTTACAGTTCTCTGCTGCCAATGACTGGAACGAATTGCAAAAATCGCTGAAGCTGGAGACTTATATCTCCCTCACTAACTTTAAGCATCAGCTATCTGAGCAGCTTACCGATCGCTGCAGCTGTACACAGCCCATCTGTAAATAGCCCATCCAACTACCTACCTCATCCCCATATTGTTTTTATTTACTTTATTTTGCTATTTTGCACACCAGTATTTCTACTTGCACACCATCATTCCAGTTTTAATTTGCTAAATTGTAATTACTTCGCAACTATGGCCTATTTATTGCCTTACATCCTCACGCCATTTTCACACACTGTATATAGATTTTTTTTCTATTCTGTTATTGACTGTAAGTTTTTATTCCATGTGTAACTCTGTGTTGTTGTATGTGTCGAACTGCTTTGCTTTATCTTGGCCAGGTCGCAGTTGTAAATGAGAACTTGTTCTCAACTGGCCTGCCTGGTTAAATAAAGGTGAAATAAATTAAATAAAAATTAAGCTATGCTGCCAGTGTGTGGAATATTCACACCATGATAGAAACATAATTTAAAAGCCATTGGAATTACCATGGATGTGCCCAATTAGTTCCAATTAGGCTTATTATCAAGATGTGGCATTGGACCTTTTCAGGGTTAACCAACCAGGTAACACCAGATCCAATATTTTTTTTATTTAACTAGGCAAGTCAGTTAAGAACAAATTCTTATTTACAATGAAGACCTAGCAGAGAACAGTGGGTTAACTGCCTTGTTCAGGGGTAGAATTACAGATTTTCAGCTCAGGGATTCAATCCAGCAACCTTTTGGTTACTGGCCTAATGCTCTAACCACTGAGCCACCTGCTGCCCAAAAAACAATTCCAGGTCCCTAGAACTTCGGGAGATGCCTTTAATACCGGCCACTAGGGAAAACAGTGAGCACTATTCCCATCAAGTAGGCGCGCGGCTTCCTACGGCGTGCTACGGCTTGCTAGACCACGAGCTCAGGCTCAGAGGATCGCCTGTTCGATCCCAGTGGTGGGCATTTTTTGCCTGAACTTAACCTTTAAAAAATCGATGTTTGTGGACAAACGTCGAATACTGCAGTCATACAATGAGATATTGTTGGCCAAACAGGTGCGAGTTTGAATAGTTATTGCCACTGTATATCCCTGCAGGTAGAAGTGCTGTAAAACTGTTACAAACTCATATGGTACATATTAGGTTACATATTAGGCAGAACTATACTGTTTTGAATTATAACATGTTTCACATCAACATGTGAACCTGAGAAAGAAAATATGTTATGGCTTGTTATGTCGCAAAAAAAAGTGTTAATGAGACGTGATCACCTGCAGCTAAATGAATGATTCATTCACAGTACTTAAGATTTTTGCTGATCATCACGTCATCAACCTCTCATCATCACGTTCCACACTCATCATCTGCCATCTAAGACATCTAAGGTTTATCTATTTTTTCTTTCTTTCGATGTTTAGGCTATTCCGATTTACCACACCTGCCATACTTTCCCTGGCGTTTGCCGTGATGCTCTATAGCCTAGATTTAATTAACGACTAAAATAATGGCATGAATTAAATGTGCTTTTCTATAGTTCTACTCAGACGCGCATCACGTGTTTCGGTTCAATTCTCAGCCAGCGGTTTCCATGAACTGAACTATAGGCGTCAATGCTCAGATTGCTCCAGTTCTCCGGGTATGTGGTCGCTTGTCAAAGCCGGACTGAAATCCAACAACCAAAAAATGAAAAGTCTGAGAAATTGATTGAGGTGATTATTGAAGATAGCGATATTTCGATTGGACAAGAAAGCATATGGAAAACTGCAAACTGGAACCAGGGGTTCTGCTACGAAGAAGTTTCAGAGTGGATGTAACATCGACACGTCAAAGCTCTGCAGCCTCAGAGGCTCTTTCAGTTCAGAAAAAAAGTACTTGGGTAAGTAGGAATCAATTAAATATATTTATTGACTATGGCAACATATTTAGCCTAAAGTCACAGTCTCTGAAATTTCCAGTGAATGAAAACATAAAAAAAAAAAAAAAAACGAATAACATATTAGGCTATATTATATTTTATCATGGTGGACTGTTATCCAATTATCTTTAGATCCTTAAAAAATAATGATGCTCTCGTCAAATGTCACTGCTTGAGAAATACAGATCACAGACATTGTAGGAAGTGCAGCATTGCTGTGGCAACAGTTGCATGTGAAAATGTAATTTGCTTTGTTTTGTTGGTCGCCCTTTATGAGCGCCATACATACTATGTGTTTATCCTGACACAAAGAGTTTCTCTTACAACGAACAATCTGAAGAAAAAAACGACATTATATTCAATATTTACAATGATTAAATGCGGACACTGGCGCATAAGGAGAAACGTGTAGCCTATTGGACATTATTGGACACAAGTACTGTTGCATCCACAGATTAGTTTAAGATCACTTGTAGGCTTCACTATTTGGTATTTTCTTGTAAAGGTTATTAGGCAAACAGTCTATAATGTTATTAGCTATGATGTGACCTATCAGGTTGTCTATAATCAGAGACCTTACCTTTAGCCGACCTACTGAATAAATTACCTATTAATTAGCCACTTGGGTTGCTGAGAGAGAGCGAGAGAGAAAGCGAGAGATGGGGAGAGAGAGAGAGAGAGAGATGGGGGAGAGAGAGAGAGAGAGAGAGGCGGAGACAGAGAGAGAGATGAGGAAAGAGAGAGATATGGGGGAGAGAGAGAATGAGAGAATGAGAAAACAAAAAGATAATTATTTGACACATTGGAAAGAATTAACAAAAAAACAGAGCAAACTAGAATGCGATTTGGCCCTAAACAGAGAGTACACAGTGGCAGAATACCTGACCACCGTGACTGACCCAAACTGAGCTGCACTTCCTAACCTCCTGCGAAATGTATGACCATATTAGAGACACATATTTTCCTCAGATTACACAGATCCACAAAGAATTAGTATTATACTCCCATATTTATTGGGTGAAATATCACAGTGTGCAATGACAGCAGCAAGATTTGTGATCTGTTGCCACAAGAAAAGGGCAACCAGTGAAGAACAAGCACCATTGTAAACACTTTTGTACTTTAACCATTTGTACATCGTTACAACACTGTACATAGACATAATATGACATTTAAAATGTCTTTATTCTTTTGGAACTTTTGTATGTGTCATGTTTACTGTTTATTTTTACTTTAGTTTATTATTTATTGCACTTGCTTTGGTAATGTAAACATATGTTTCCCATGCCAATAAAGCCCCTTAAATTGAAATGAGAGAGAGAGAGAGAGAGAGAGAGAGAGAGAGAGAGAGAGAGAGAGAGAGAGAGAGAGAGAGAGAGAGAGAGAGAGAGAGAGAGAGAGAGAGAGAGAGAGAGAGAGAGAGAGAGAGCGAGAGAGAGAGAGAGAGAGAGAGAGAGAGAGAGAGAGAGAGAGAGAGAGAGAGAGAGAGAGAGAGAGAGAGAGAGAGAGAGAGAGAGAGAGAGAGAGAGAGAGAGAGAGCTCTCTGTTTTCTGTGTGCATTGTGTGATTCAGTCATAGTGTACATAGTTAGTTGAAGTGTGCACGTGGTCTGGACAGGGATCAGAGACGGATGGTCTGTTTTACATCTTGATTGAGATTCATTCATGAAACCAAGTGATGAAAATGTCATTTTATTCACACAATGTGACATTAAAAATAAAAAAAACTACGTTGACCCATTCTGTTAAAGAGTTGTCCAACTATTCAACTTTGAACATATTGGTTTCACGAGGCTGTTTGTGTAATTCTTTTGTCAAGATAATCCATCCAATTATCAAATCCAATTATCAAAACTTTGGGCAGCAGGTAGCCTAGTGGTTAGAGTGTTGGACTAGTAACTGAACGGTTGCTAGATCGAATCCTCCGAGCTGACAAGGTAAAAATCTGTCGTTCTTCCCATGAACAAAGCAGTTTACCTACTATTCCTAGGGGGTCATTGAAAATGTGATTTTGTTCTTAACTGGCTTGCCTAGTTAAATAACATAAAGAAACAGTCAGATACACATATATATGTGATTATTATTGATCCTACATCTTGATTTATCGAGGAAACCGTCACTTTTGCTTTCTGTCCGCCCCCTCGTAGAATAGATCATGTTTAACATGTGGACGCCCAATGTTATTATGAATGAACAATTAGCCTATCAAACAATGATACATCACTGGATAATCAGATGAAGCCATAACAAGGGGTTATGAATTCAAATAGACGGTAAACAGTAGGCTATAGGCCCTTATAGTGCATGTGGCTATCTGTACTTTCTCTCTGTTTGCTCCAGTTAGAAAACAAAGGGTGCGTTGTTTACCATGAGAAATGGCTTGTGGCTTCCGCACACATGATGTTTCCTCATCTCTTTCTGTAGGCTACCTGATTTAGTTGTTCAATAAGTCGTTCAGAAAATACCCCCCCAAAATATGTTACCACGAGGTGGCCACCGTCTTTGATATTACATTGGTTTGGTCAACCCTTTGAAAGCTAAAGTAATATGTTAGCGACCTCGTAAACAAACGCAGCGCCATTTTGGTGGAAGTTGTGCTACTGTACCCTTGACTGGAGATGGTGTTTCCGGCAGAGAGAAAAAGGACATAGGCCTACACCTTGAGGCTTTTCTCATTTGGGCAAAAGTCTGTCCTCCGTCCTCCATCCTCTCTGCTCCGTGACCCAAAAGTATGTCCACACCCTGTAAATTGGCTGATGAAGTGTGAGTCTCATTTCATTTTTCCAGCCTCCATCTAAACAAATGGAAAAGAAAGGCACCATATAATTCCATATTTTTAGATGAGGCCTGCAGTCAGTAATTTACTTTCTTTGGAAAATAATAACTTCCAACAGGTGTGAGTTGAACCAATTATGAAAGATTACAACAGAGAAACTCCTTCCCCTGAAGACACCATTATCTTCCTTAGAAAGATGGAGGTTCCATCTAAAGGGAGGTGGACCCCAGACGACGTCTCCTCTACCCCATCATCTTCAGGGATGCAGAGGTCCAGTTGCTCCAGTCTGAAGGTACAGTACTTGTCTCTTCTCAGATCACCTCATGGGAAATTAAAACCCTGTACTGATCTAGGATCAGGTCCCCGTTATTCATATAAACATATTCTTTAAGATCTAAAAGGCAGAACTGATCCTACTCTGTCTGTCTGTCTCTCTGTCTGTCTGTCTGTCTGTCCTGTCTGTCCTGTCCTGTCTGTCTGTCTGTCTGTCTGTCTGTCTGTCTGTCTGTCTGTCTGTCTCTCTGTCTGTCTGTCTGTCTGTCTGTCTGTCTGTCCTGTCCTGTCCTGTCCTGTCCTGTCCTGTCCTGTCTGTCTGTCTGTCTGTCTGTCTGTCTGTCTGTCTGTCTGTCTGTCTGTCTGTCTGTCTGTCTGTCTGTCTGTCTGTCTGTCTGTCTGTCTGTCTGTCTGTCTGTCTGTCTGTCTGTCTGTCTGTCTGTCTGTCTGTCTGTCTGTCTGTCTGTCTGTCTGTCTGTCTGTCTGTCTGTCTGTCTGTCTGTCTGTCTGTCTGTCTGTCTGTCTGTCTGTCTGTCTGTCTGTCTGTCTGTCTGTCTGTCTGTCTGTCTGTCTGTCTGTCTGTCTGTCTGTCTGTCTGTCTGTCTGTCTGTCTGTCTGTCCTGTCCTGTCCTGTCCTGTCCTGTCCTGTCCTGTCCTGTCCTGTCCTGTCCTGTCCTGTCCTGTCCTGTCCTGTCCTGTCCTGTCCGTACTGTAGAGTTCTAGGAATAATTATTCTGTCGCATAAACACTCTTCAAAAAGGGTTTGTAAAGGGTTCCTCGGCTGTAGGAGAACACTGTTTAGTTTCCAGGTAGAACACTGTTTAGTTTCCAGGTAAAACACTGTTTAGTTTCCAGGTAGAACACTGTTTAGTTTCCAGGTAAAACACTGTTTAGTTTCCTGGTAAAACACTGTTTAGTTTCCAGGTAAAACACTGTTTAGTTTCCAGGTAGAACACTGTTTAGTTTCCAGGTAAAACACTGTTTAGTTTCCAGGTAAAACACTTTTTTGTCTTCTCCCTTCCAGGTAGAACCCTTTCACCCACGAAAACACCCCAATTAGGAACCTTTTGGTGAAAAGGTTCTACCTGTAACCCAAAGGGATTCTCTTATCAGGACAGTCATTCATCCAAATAACTCGTTATGGCAGGTCTTAGGTAGCACCTTTTTTTCTAAGAGTGTAACCACACAGTGGTGATTTTAGCATGTAAATCTTGGTGGGCAAAACAAGTGTAATGTGGGATGCATGCCAGCCAAGCCACAACACAACACTAAACAATACATTAATTCCACTATAACGGTGACAAACGGTGCCCACAAACTGTTAGGACCTACATAAAGCTGTCCCAACAGCAGAGTCCAAACATATCAGTCCCAACACCTTACCACTGCTGCTCCTGGTTATCAGCAGAGCCTTGTCTGGCAGGGAAACAGTTCATTCAGCCTCATTTACTGCCTTTAAAAAAAACATGGCTGATGTGGCTGACTTGGTTAAACAAATTTGGTTTCTTCTGACAATTGAGATGTACAAACTATGGCAAAAGTGAACGACGAGTGGATAAGAGGCAATCCATCACTTAGATTAAGACATTAATGAGCGAGCTAGGACGGCCGTACAGTAGTCAATATAACTATTTGTTCAGCACTTTTGAAATGTACAGTGACAGAATTCAGAACATGGGCCATTCTTACAGTATCCTCTCTGTACACCGAGTCAGAACCGCAGGATAAATAAAGGGTGCCTATAAGCAGACAATGAAGCTCTTACAATATTCATTCATGACATTTCTCTAAAACAGATTATACTGTAGGCTTCATGTGCACCACCAAGTCAGAACAGTAGTCGAAATTAAGAGGGGAAAAGGGACCTAATTATTAGGGTGAGGCACATGAGCTACTAACAGCTTACCACACAACATACACTTAGTATTATTTTCTTAGCTACAGTATACATATCTCCCTGGCATATTACATAATTTATGCAGCAGCATATAAGACATTTTTGGATTCACCTTGTTGTGCTGTGCTCACTTGAACAGGAAGGTGGCCCGGCGGTTCTTCCTGGGCAAATGATGTCATCAAAGTCTAGCATTCTATGGATTTATGGTGCTTTCAAGATAACATGGGAACTCGGTAAAAAACAAGGTTGAATCATAATGACGTCAGTGATCTTCGGGTCGTAGCTCTAGAAAGAGGCCCGAGTTCCCGACTTGGATGACCGTTCAAAACGTATTTTCCCAGCCGGAGCTTGTTTTTCCCGAGTTCCCAGTTGTCTTGAACTCACTGAAGTCAGATTTCACAGTTTCCAAGTTAACAGTTGTTTTGAGCGTGGAACAAATCATGCTTCATTGACAGCATGGCCAATGTTGAATGTTTATCATTTTAAACTAGGAAAAGATACCCTTAATCTTAGACTTTGTTCCACACAGCCACTCCACTCAATAGCAAGCTAATGATTACTTTCCAATGCTTGAAGTTAGCCATTGATTCCTTCCAAACCATTCATTTTTGAATTTGCGAAGATCAACTTGTTTTGTAATGTTGGACAATTGGACAATGGCCGATAAGCAACGATACGTTTTATCTATAATTTCTCTTCATTATTTCTCTTCAAATGACAAGGATTAAAAAGGATTTGCCAGTAGATTGTCGACTTGATTCATGATGATGATTGCTAGCTAAGATTTGAAAGTATGTTGTTGACATGATCAGTCCAATCAAGGCCACTGTAGATATAACGTGATTTAACATAATTGTATCTGTGGCCAATGATCTTGAGCCTTCTTGGATGGGCACTTCTAATATAACTATATAGCAGCACCCAAGGAGCTTGAATTTTTGATCTCTACCCTTAGACTTGGCGGGGAAGTAGTGTCCCCATGAGTGACAGAACACTGAGCCAATCACAGTGCAACTAGAGAACATTACCAACACCTACGCTCCGTATTTTCCGCTGGCTGCCACACCACCACAGAAAGCACTGAGCTAGGCTTAAGCACCTGCGTGTGTGTACTCTACATCATGCTGTAAGACAGTGTGTGTGTGTGTGTGTGCTGTAAGACAGTGTGTGTGTGTGTGTGTGTGTGTGCTGTAAGACAGTGTGTGTGTACTGTATATCATTGTTGTAAGACAGTGTGTGTGTGTGGGTGTGTGTAGATCATGCTGTAAGACTGTGTGTGCTGTAAGACAGTGTGTGTGTGTGTGTGCTGTAAGACAGTGTGTGTGTGTGTGTGTGTGCTGTAAGACAGTGTGTGTGTGTACTGTATATCATTGTTGTAAGGCCGTGTAGTGTGTAAAGCATGATATACAGTACAATCTTTGGTTTCCCTAATTGATTATTTCAAAACAGAAGCTTGAGTGAACTTGACTGCAATGGAACGTAGTGAATATTATCTCAGCCTAAGAATGATCACGCAAGATGTTACACTGAACAAAATTAATATGAAGCTTCCAAACTGAACAAATATATAAATGCAACATGCAACAATTTCAAAGATTTTACTGAGTTGCAGTTCATATAAGGAAATACATGTATTAGGCCCTAATCTATGTATTTCACATGACTGGGAATACAGATATGCATCTGCTGGTCACAGATATCTTTCTTTTTTAAAGGTAGGGGCGTGGATCAGAAAGGTATCTGGTATGACCACAATTTGCCAGCGCGACACATCTCCCTCAAGTTGATCAGGCTGTTATTTGTGGCCTGTGGAATGTTGTCCCACTCCTCTTCAATGGCCGTGCGAAGTTGCTGGATTTGCGGGAACTGGAACACTCTGTCGTACACGTCGATCCAGAGCATGCCAAACATGCTCAATGGGTGTCATGTCTGGTGAGTATGCAGGCCATGGAAGAAATGGGAGCTTCCAGGAATTTTGTACAGATCCTTGCAACATGTGGCCGTGCATTATCATGTTTATAAAAGAGGTGATGGCGGCGGATGAATGGCACGACTGTGGGCCTCAGGATGTCGTCATGGTATCTCTGTGCATTCAAATTGCCATCGATAAAATGCAATTGTGTTCTTTGTCCATAGCTTATGCCTGCCCACACCATAACCCCACGCCACAACGTTGCAAACCACTCTCCCACACGTCATACACATGGTCTGCGGTTGTGAGGCCGGTTGGACGTACTGCAAAATTCTCTAAAACGACTTTGGAGGCAGCTTATGGTAGAGAAATTAACATTAAATTCTCTGGCAACAGCTCTGGTGGACATCCCTGCAGTCAGCATGCCAATTGAGACATCTGTGGCATTGTGTTGTGTCACAAAACTGCACATTTTAGGGTGGCCTTTTATTTTACCCAGCACAAGGTGCACCTGTGTAATGATTATGCTGTTTAATCAGCTTCTTGAAATGCTACACCTGTCAGGTGGATGGATTATTTTAGCAAAGGAGAAATACTCACTATGAGCCCTCAACACTTAGCACTTAGTGCCCTTTGGACTGCAACCTCCCTCCCTCCCTCCCTCCCCCCCTCCCTCCCTCCCTCCCTCCCTCCCTCCCTCCCTCCCTCCCTCCCTCCCTCCCTCCCTCCCTCCCTCACTCCCTCCCTCCCTCCCTCCCTCCCTCCCTCCCTCCCTCCCTCCCTCCCTCCCTCCCTCCCTCACTCCCTCCCTCCCTCCCTCCCTCACTCCCTCCCTCCCTCCCTCCCCCCTCCCTCCCTCACTCACTCCCTCACTCCCTCCCTCCCTCCCTCACTCCCTCACTCACTCCCTCCCTCCCTCCCTCCCTCCCTCCCTCCCTCCCTCCCTCCCTCCCTCCCTCCCTCCCTCCCTCCCTCCCTCCATCCATCCATCCCTCCCTCCCTCCATCCCTCCCCCCCCCCCCCTCCCTCCCTCCCTCCCTCCCCTCCCCCCCCCCTCCCAATGTCCGCCATGACCACCCATACGATTTAAAAAAAAGTTGCTTAGGATAAAAGCTTCTGCTAAATGGCAAGCAGCACCGTCAACACCAGTGACCCAGAAAAGCCCAGTCGTTTCTATGTCTTGGGCTACAGTACTTCTAGGTCTTGTGCGATGGACCCTACTACTGCACGGCACACACAGCTAACTACTTACCAGTGCCACATCAGCTACAGGGTCATTCCATAAAATTATTCTCTTTTGGATATTGTAATTTATTGGAAAAATTCATGAATTAAATAATTTTTCCTTCTTTCATGAAGAGCACAACTTAATTTAAAAAAATGCTTTCCCATCTCAAGAGGTTAAATGACTTTAGTAAATGACTATAGTAAATGACTATAGTAAATGACTATAGTAAATGACTATAGTAAGTGCCTATTAAGTACCAGATAAAGTAACAGGGTTGATGATTTCTTCTTAAATCAGCCATACATCTCCTTGTAGGGGGAACGGCAACAGGGAGGTGCAATTGAACGCAAGCATCACCCCCAAAAATTATATTGTAAAAAAAAAAATGCCTAGCCGGTCTGTGGGTAACAAGGTTGACGTCCTCGACCAGCTCAGCTTACTTTTTACCTTAAAATGAATCACTAATCACAATAATAATCTTGAGAAATTACTTTGTCAAAGCAACAAAATAACTATTTTTTTATGATGGTGAAAACGTTACAATGATGGTGAAAACTTGGAGAGATTTTTTACTGGTTGAGGATAGCACGGGAAAAAACTGGTTGAGTTAACGTTGTTACAACGTAATTTGTCAACGTATGTTGACGTAGAATCTACGTGGAAAATACATTGGTTTAAAAAAAAAAAGGGAATCAACGTAAACTGTTGGTTTGATGTTAAAATTTCAAACACAAGATGATGTCATTATGTTTAAAAAAAATGACATAAACAAAACGTGTATAAAATATGTTGAAATTATATCCTCTATCAGACAAAAGTCCAGCCCTAGCTATAAAAGTCCAGCCCTAGCTATAAAAGTCCAGCCCTAGCTATAAAAGTCCAGCCCTAGCTATAAAAGTCCAGCCCTAGCTATAAAAGTCCAGCCCTAGCTATAAAAGTCCAGCCCTAGCTATAAAAGTCCAGCCCTAGCTATAAAAGTCCAGCCCTAGCTATAAAAGTCCAGCCCTAGCTATAAAAGTCCAGCCCTAGCTATAAAAGTCCAGCCCTAGCTATAAAAGTCCAGCCCTAGCTATAAAAGTCCAGCCCTAGCTATAAAAGTCCAGCCCTAGCCTTAGCTATGATATTTGTCACTGTCTATAACCAATGCACTGTCATGAGAATGCTTATTGAGAGATCTCCACTTGAAAATAGAAATAGATTCACTGTTACTATCAAAGTAATTCCAACGGGTCGGTTTATTAACGGGGCAAATGAAATGTGAGCATACAACAGCTATAGTTTCAATTCAACCCAGAATTCAATGAAACCAAAAATCTGACATTGTTTTTCTATTGGAATTTGGTTGTGCTTTTAGATGTTTGAAAGCATAGTGAAAACACATAAAAACATTCGACTAACTTGTTTGTGGCTGTCTTTGTGAGTGGGTTATTATAGGTTGAAATCTCATTGATCAACATCTCAACCAAATATTACCCAATTATCCACTTGGTGTGCCCAGTGGGGAGGGTGTTAAATGTTAAGAGGTAGAATTTTAAAAGGTAGAATTTTGGCACATTAGCAAGTCTTAATTCATATAGAAAATCAGATTTATAGAATTTTCCACGTGGTATATATTAAAGGGCACTTCATTTAATATAGCATGCTTTTAAGTACAATATTGTTGGATTTCTACTTAGAATATCAAAGGGACGAAAAAGGGACTCATTTCGTTGAATGTTATTAAAATAATAAAATTATTAAAATAAAATAAAAATCCAGGAGATGTACTTACTTTTTCACGACTGTATTTATCAATATGTAAATCAGGAGAAGCTGATTATCAAGTCTGGTTTCTGTTTTTTTGACAACTGTTTCTAACAGGATTTATTTTGGATGTACTTTGATTGAGCTTGTAGACTCGTGGTCACGGTTTCTCTTCACGTTGCCGTTTTCCAATCCACAATGCAGTCCGTTGCTGTTGTTTCTAGATATTTCTTTACGCAGACAGACTTAGGGAGTAAACACACGTTGTTTGAGGATTCAGCATATTACATTACAGTATGTGTGTTAAATGTGGATGTAAGGCAACTTCTTCTGGAGGCTTCTAGCTTGGTTATCTTGACAAACGGTAATATTACTTAAGGAGAAAACAGAATTGGTGTTAAAAATCCTCCTTTAACCTGGATCATAGCTTTCACCTGGATTCACCTGGTCAGTCTATGTCATGGAAAGAGCAGGTGTTCCTAATGTTTTGTCCACTCAGTGTATATTGTATCCATTTAATTTATTTTATAAAAGTGCAGAAAATGTGCATGTACTTTTATCCTCATTTTCAGTATTTTACATTTAAACACTTACACCGGTCAAATCGGTGTTCCATTAAGAATGGCAAGATTTCATGGAGTAGAAAAGATATTCAGAAACTCTCGGAGGATGATGGATTTTATTTTATTTTTTAATGTATATTATTAAAAGTACAAACAATTCATTTCAAGATGTATGTAAGTGAAATGTTAATTTATGATGCTGAGGCCTGCTGTGTTCTGGAAGCTAAGTGTTCCTAGGTTTATTACTTTGACCCCAGATCAAGGGTCATGTGCAAGTATTCTAGCCAGTCACAGGCTTTGCGACACAGACATATAACATGAGCTAAATCACAGCTCCTAGGAATTCAGTTTGTGGGATTCGGGGAATCTGGACTTTTTATACTCGGTCAAATCTTTCTCAGGAAGTCTCCCCATGGCCTCTGTCACACCTTGGTTCAAATACTATTCGTAATCATTTCAAATACTCGATTGAGGCTTGATTGAGCTTGCCTGGTGCACTGGAATTAATAGAATAAATGTATGAGAAAATCCTGCCCATCTGGCACTACCAGACAGGCTAAAGCAAACTCTCAAAATTATTTTCAAGATTTCCAATCATATTTGAATCCAGGTCTGGCCTATATTCTGGCCTAAAACTGCATTTACAGTCTGCCCAATTCTGATAATTTATTCACTAATTGGTATTTTGACCAATCAGATCAGCTCTGAAAAAGATCGGTGACAATTTCTGGGATCGATCAAAAGACCCAATTATTGGTAAAAAATATAATAATTGGGCTTCCTGTGTTAACACAGCCTTGGGGACATAATGTGGGTGACCCCTATACCTTGACAGCAGAAGCCAGTACCCTATGCTGCAGCTCCTAAGTGTATGCAGCTTAAAGCTGCATCAGATATTTTTCAGAGCTGATCTGATTAGTCAAAAGACCAATTAGCGGGGGGGGGGGGGGGGGTATCCGAATTGGGCTTTCTGTGTAAACACAGCCACAATGGAAAACAACGGGGCGAGGCGACGATGAGCTATCGTGTTGTTCTGAACTGTGACCTAGTTTGGTGCTGAACGTTTTACAGAAACAAAGGGGCCATTCTATTCTACTGAAGTGCCCTCCTGCACAACCCACCAAGCCGAATTACTCAGTGATGTAACGACTGTACTCTAAAATCCACCCGCATCATTATAATTTAGGCTATGACTTGAGATGGACTAGTGTGAGGAACATTTTAAATGATAGGTTGTATGTGTTGGATTTGAAATTAATACATTAATTTAACCAATGTAGACCCTTCAGATCTGTAAGCAGCTTCTCCATTATCTATGTGAATGATTTAATAAATAAATTCATGAATGAACTGGCCTCGTTCCCAGGAAGACTGTTGCTGAAATGTAATTCGTCTCAGGCCAAAATTAGAAAGGTCTTGTTGTAAAAAAAAAAAAAGCTAAGGAATCAACATAAGTTGATGACAACATACTGTATGTTAATGACATGGAAATCATTTTAAGTGATGTCTCAGTTACGACTTTGCCGGAAACATTTCTGAAGAAGTAGAATCTCTGCACCATGAGGCCAGTATCAGTCATGTCGTCAGCGTTCAGAGAAACACAGTACATCTGAGCTCAAGTTGCTACTGTTGAAAATATTTGAATAGAAATATGAATGATGTATGACATACTGAAACCACTGATAACTCAGATGAGTGTCTTTGTGCTTCCTCTCTGATGGACAGAAATAGAGATGTCCTGGTCTGTCTGAGGTGAAGTCTTTATGTTCAACTCTGCCTTTCAAAGAAAGGATCTCACCGATGACAACCCCCCGATCACTGCAGGGCTATTTTCATCCCGATCAATTTTCATCCCTAACAATGTAGTCCGGACACTGATGCTGATACTCACCTGTTTCCAATTAACTGTCCAGAGTTATTGCCATGCAGCTGAATATGTCAGTCATGAGATTATGACTCATGAGATTGAAGACCTCTTTTAATCCTGTTTTTGTGAAGACTGCCTACGGAGATCAACAACGAGCGAGGACTCGGTGCTCAGCATTCTTAGACCAGGCATTTATTAGTCTGATTTTGTTGTAAAATATATTTTATTTTATTTTCTTGACCTCTTTTTCTCTCTCTCTTCTCTCCCTCTCTTTAGATGTTCCTGGCTGCCCTGTCATTTGCCTACTTCTCTAAAGCCTTGTCTGGGAGTTACATGAAAAGTACGATAACCCAGCTGGAGAGGAGATTTGATATCCCAAGTTATTTGATAGGTGTTATCGACGGGAGCTTTGAAATAGGTAAATACTGTACCTGCATACCTACAGTACATGTTTTGTTTGCTTCTCTACCTAGCTATGCGTTCGTGTTTCTTATTCCTCTTCTTCTTCGCCCTCCTCTTCTTCTTTTTCTTCTACTGACTTAGCTATTCATACTGTATGTTTCGCTAAAATGTTACGGGTGCATCAGGTGGATGAGTGGGCCAAGATTACGTCTTCCCGAGCGTGTCATCGTAGGATCAACACACTATTTGCCAATTCATGAGCTTCCCTTTGAACGAATGTGGCTTTTTGTTATGGTGGGTTGTGTAATACAACCTCAATAGCTAATGGTGCAATACCTATCCTATGTTCATTCTAGCCCTGTAGTTCTATAAGACATCAGTGGTGTTGAATGCTGCTATACTAGTGCTCTTATTGTCAGCATATGACCCTGGTCCGTAGCGCCAGTCACTGGGGTTTCTATGGCGATGTACGTTTCCGTAGGCAATTGCATCAAAAGCAGGGCTTCTTGTTAAAGCAGAGATCATAATATTATGTCCACATGCTGGATCCTATGGCTCACTGTGTTAGAGCATATAGGGGATTGATCAACATCAGAGTTGTATTATAACCTGATGAAGACTGTCTGTCTGTAGGTTATTCAATTATGGCATCTGAGCTCCTAGAGTGTGAAGCTCTCCTTATCTTTTTCAAGTGTTCTTTCAGGGTTTTGGTACACTATATTTGCCATTGTCCATGTTTATAGTTCCGTAAGCACTTTTGGATAAAAGTGTCTGCTAACTGACCATAATAAAGTCATATCAGAATAACATCCTGACGCTACATTTTCTCTGGTATAAAAACAGAATCACATTTGTGGTTCAGATGTAAACATCTCTTGACCAATAGTGTTGTCGTTCTGAAAGTGTGACCCCTGTAACTGTCAAATGTACCCAACCATATCTCCTTCCCCACCCCTTCCCCTCACCCCTTCCCCTCATACCTTCCCCTCATACCTTCCCCTCATACCTTCCCCTCATCCCTTCCCCTCATACCTTCCCCTCATACCTTCCCCTCATACCTTCCCCTCATACCTTCCCCTCATACCTTCCCCTCATACCTTCCCCTCATCCCTGCCCCTCATCTCTGCTCCTCATCCCTTCCCCTCACCCCTTCCCCTCACACCTTCCCCTCATCCCTTCCCCTCATCCCTGCCCCTCATCTCTGCCCCTCATCTCTGCTCCTCATCCCTTCCCCTCACCCCTTCCCCTCACCCCTTCCCCTCATCCCTTCCCCTCACCCCTTCCCTGACCCTCACCCCTGCCCCTCACCCCTTCCCCTCACCCCTTCCCTTCCCCTCACCCCTGCCCCTCATCCCTTCCCCTCACCCCTTCCCCTCACCCCTGCCCCTCACCCCTTCCCCTCATCCCTTCCCCTCATCCCTTCCCCTCACCCCTTCCCCTCATCCCTTCCCCTCACCCCTTCCCCTCACCCCTTTCCCTCACCCCTTCCCCTCACCCCTTCCCTTTCCCTCACCCCTTTCCCTCACCCCTTCCCCTCACCCCTTCCCTTCCCCCCACCCCTTTCCCTCATCCCTTCCCCTCACCCCTTCGCCTCATCCCTTCCCTTCCCCTCACCATCCCTTCCCCTCATCCCTCCCCCTCACCCCTTCCCCTCATCCCTTCCCTTCCCCTCACCCCTTCCCTTCCCCTCATCCCTTCCCCTCATCCCTGCCCCTCACCCCTTCCCCTCATCCCTGCCCCTCACCCCTTCCCTTCCCCTCATCCCTTCCCTTCCCCCTTCCCTTCCCCTCATCCCTTCCCCTCATCCCTTCCCTTCCCCTCACCCCTTCCCCTCATCCCTTCCCCTCATCCCTGTATTGTAGGTAACCTATTGGTGATAGCCTTTGTGAGTTATTTTGGTGCCAAGCTTCACCGACCTAAGATCATAGCGATCGGATGTGTCCTGATGTCGTTTGGGACGTTCCTCATCGCCATGCCTCATTTTATTTTAGGACGGTAAGTAAGACGAGAACACAACTTGTCGTCAGAACATGAGAACATGTATTGACCTCCCTGTGTTTGTAGGTGGCTCACATTAAGGTGTGTTTTCACAGTGAGATAGTAGTTTGATCTTAAGTTTTGGTTAACATGTTGCATGAAGATTTATTGTCACTGACAAAGTAACTGTAACGTAGACGCTGGGAGTCGAGTAGACGTAAGTAGACGTGACAGTAACATTATCATTACGTGGGTTGGATAACAAATCAAGGGTAGCAATTGAATGGCCAATATACTGCTTTCTTTTTTTTATGAATGTTTACATTATTTTAATTTGTTGTGAATTACATGTTTAAATCTAATGACCCCTGATGGATGCTTTATCCCTCCACTTGTTAACAGTCACATTGGTATTTTGTACCCAGCTATAAGTTCCAATCGTCAGTTAGAGCGTCCATGAATTCAACCACTACCTTCGGTCCATGTCCAGCAAGCTCAGCTGAGTCCACACAGGCAGGTGACAAGGCCTTTATACTGCCATCTGTAGGTAAGACATGGTAACACAGACATGCAGTACAAATTCAATCCCTACCATCTCCCCTTGACCCTAACTCTTCAATGTGTGTAGATCTGTAATGGAAGCAATATAACAATATAGTGGGAGCTCCAACACTACACTGCTTATACTCTAGTTAATAAACAGATCACTGACCATTTCAAATCCCACCGTACCTTCTCCGCTGTGCAATCCGGTTTCCGAGCTGGTCACGGGTGCACCTCAGCCACGCTCAAGGTACTAAACGATATCATAACCGCCATCGATAAAAGACAGTACTGTGCAGCCGTCTTCATCGACCTGGCCAAGGCTTTTGACTTTGTCAATCACCGTATTCTTATCGGCAGACTCAACAGCCTTTGTTTCTCAAATGACTGCATCACCTGGTTCACCAACTACTTCTCAGATAGAGTTCAGTGTGTAAAATCGGAGGGCCTGTTGTTCGGACCTCCGTCAGTCTCTATGCGGGTACCACAGGTTCAATTCTCGGGCCGACTCTTTTCTCTGTATATATCAATGATGTCGCTCTTGCTGCGGGTGATTCCCTGATCCACCTCTACGCAGACGACACCATTCTGTATACATCTGGCCCTTCTTTGGACACTGTGTTAACTAACCTCCAAATGAGCTTCAAAGCCATACAACACTCCTTCTGTGGCCTCCAACTGCTATTAAATGCTAGTAAAACTAAATGCATGCTTTTTAACCGTTTGCTGCCCACACCTGCCCGCCTGACTAGCATCATTACTCTGGACGGTTCTGACTTAGAATATGTGGACAACTACAAATGCCTAGGTGTCTGGGTAGACTGTAAATTCTCCTTCCAGACTCATATTAAACATCTCCAAACCAAAATTAAATCTAGAATCGGCTTACTATTTCGCAACAAAGCATCCTTCACTCACGCCGCCAAACATACCCTCGTAAAACTGTCTATCCTACCGATCCTCGACTTCAGCGAAGTCATTTACAAAATAGCCTCCAACACTCTACTCAGCAAACTGGATGCAGTCTATCACAGTGCCATCCGTTTTGTCACCAAAGCCCCATATACCACCCACCACTGTGACTTGTATACTCTCGTCGGCTGGCCCTCGCTACATATTCGTTGCCAGACAAATACTGTCTCCAGGTCATCTATAAGTCTTTGCTAGGTAAAGCTCCGCCTTATCTCAGCTCACTGGTCACGATAACAACACCCACCCGCAGCACGCGCTCCAGCAGGTATATCTCACTGGTCATCCCCAAAGCCAACACCACCTTTGGCCTCCTTTCCTTCCAGTTCTCTGTTGCCAATGACTGGAACGAATTGCAAAAATTGCTGAAGTTGGAGACTTATATTTCCCTCACTAACTTTAAACATCAGCTATCTGAGCAGCTAACCAATCGCTGCAGCTGTACATAGCCCATCTGTAAATAGCCCACCCAATCTACCTATATCATCCCCATATTGTTAAAAAAAAACTTTTCTGCTCTTTTGCACTCCAGTATTTCTACTTCCACATCATCATCTGCACATCTGTCACTCCAGTGTGAATTTGCTCAATTGTAATTACTTCGCAACTATGGCCTATTTATTGCCTTACATCCTCACGCCATTTACACACACTGTATATAGATTTCTTTTCTATTGTGTTATTGACTGTACGTTTGTTTATTCCATGTGTAACTCTGTGTTGTTGTTTGTGTTGCACTGCTCTGCTTTATCTTGGCCAGGTCGCAGTTGTAAATGAGAACTTGTTCTCCACTGGCCTGCCTGGTTAAATAAAGGTGAAATGAATAAAAAAACATTGAAGGGTTAGGGCCAATGGGAAAGGAGGGAATTCGGACTGGCTGATGTCCAGGATACTAGAACATTGATAGGTTAAGGCCAACAGAAGGGGTAAGGAGGGAATTGCGACCGGTTGTTGTTCATCCATTAAATGATACTCTGCTATTGTGGGATCTAATGCTGTATTTAAGCATGTTTTTTTCTTTCTTCTAAATGACAGGCTGTGAGCAAGAGTCCAGTGTGTCTATGTGGATCTATGTGTTCCTGGGTAATGTGTTAAGAGGGATAGGAGAGACTCCTGTACATCCGCTGGGAATCTCCTATATAGACGACTACGCCAGGTCTGAGAATGCAGCCCTTTACATTAGTAAGACATGTTTTTTCTGTCTCACCATTTTTTAAATATTTATTATAACTTTTAGAATAATTTGTTTAAAGTAGGATAGGTCATCTGTCATGTAGCTAAATCAAGTTCCAATCTTTTCTATGTTTGAATGTTTCAGGCTGTGTCCAGACCATATCAATCATAGGTCCTGTCTTTGGCTACTTACTAGGATCCTTGTGTGCCAAGATATACGTTGACGTAGGATACGTGAACATGGGTGAGTCGATTCCGACAACTACCATATTACTGGCGTCGTACATACAGCTTGCCACGGTGGTGCCGTTGCGTAATGACATAATCCAGTCCGGTTCCTATATACTCATGGTGCTGTTATAGCGCTTTTATCCCGAGCAACTTACAGTCATGCGTCTATACATTTTATATATTGGTAGCCCCAGCGGGAATCGAACCCACAACCCTTGGTGTTGCAAGCACCATGCTCTATCGCAGGTTTTCCCAAACTCGGTCCTGGGCCCCCCCTGGGTGCACGTTTTTGTTTTTGCCCTAGCACTACACAGCTAATTCAAATAACCAACCCAGGACTGAGAACGGGAAACCCTGGGTTGTTCTCAATTCACTTACTGATTTAACTGAATCCTAAATGGCTTTGAGCCCAACCCTGTTGGTTATATGACCCTGCTACACCTGTCCTTCTTCTCCAGAGACTATCACCATCACCCCAGGCGATGCCCGCTGGGTCGGGGCGTGGTGGCTAGGGTACCTCATAGCCGGAGCTATCACCCTCATGTCTGCCGTACCCTTCTGGTTCCTGCCCAAGTCGCTGCCCATGCCCGTGGATAAGCAACTTAATGCCAACTGCACCCCAGAACAGACCCGGTTCATCAAGGACTCTCCCTCAGCCATGGAACATAAGTTTAGACCAGAGGAACCGGCCAACTTCCATCAAATGGCTAAAGGTACCTTAATATCCCCTGGCCTGGCTTTTGAGAAGACCCATAACAACATACAGTACAGGCCTAATGATCAGATGAGTGTATACTTCAGGCAGGGTAAAATTAGGTTAGGGATACAGTAACGTATTGGAGAGGACCATATCTACTACACTCTTAAACATTAAAACGTGTTCCGAAAGGTTTCTTTGGCTGTCCCCATAGGAGAACCCTCTGAAGAACCATTTTATGTTCTAGGTAGAACCCTTTTGGGTTCCGTGTAGAACCCAAAAGTGGAACGGGTTCTACCTGGAATCCAAAAAGGGTTCTTCAAAGGGCTCTCCTATGGGGACGTCCGAAGAAACCTTCTAGGTTCTAGAGAAAAATTGTTTTTCTAAGAGTGTACACTCAGAGAGTACACTCTGGACTGTCTGAGCCCTCTGAAGAAGTAGATATGGTCGTCTCCAATAGCATTATTCATTCTCTTTCCATCTGTATGTCAATGCAGTTTTATATGGATGTGAATGGTACATTATATATATTTTTAACCTTTATTTAACTAGGCAAGTCAGTTAAGAACAAATTATGTTTTTACAATGACGGCCTACCCCGGTCAAACCCGGACAACGCTGGGCCAATTGTGCGCCGCCCTATGGGACTCCCAATCACGGCCGGATGTGATACAGGCTGGATTCGAACCAAGGACTGTAGTAACGCCTCTTGCACTGAGCTGCAGTGCCTTAGTCCGCTGCGCCACTCGGGAGCCAAGAGACAAGTAAGAAATTAAAACGTACAGAAACATATAACAATAATCACTGTTGTTTGTTGTTGTATTTTCACAGAATTTGTTCCAACATTGAAGAGCTTACTGGGAAGTCCAGTCTATATAACCTACCTATGCGTGACCATTATTCAATTCAACTCTCTCATCGGCATGGTAACCTACAAGCCCAAATACATTGAGCAACATTACGGACAGTCAGCATCAAAAGCCAACTTCCTAATGGGTGAGTGCATCCATCGTTTTATGATCATGTGTTTAATGTGTCTTTAAAAATCCTACATCATCAAAAGTAACATTGCTAATATTGTGTAATGGTGTAATAAAACATATAGTTCAGGTAGCTGGTTTTGTCTGAACAGTTTCATGTTCTTATGTTTTTTATGTTACATTTCCATGGCAGTATGGTTCTTTCATACAAAAAAACAGACAGCTCCTCGAAAGATAGCTCTGACTTCTCTGTAATTAAACACTGACACGAGGAGACGGACTCTGACTTCTCTGTAATAAACACTGACATGAGGAGACGGACTCTGACTTCTCTATAATAAACACTGACACGAGGAGACGGACTCTGACTTCTCTGTAATTAAACACTGACATGAGGAGACGGACTCTGACTTCTCTGTAATAAACACTGACACGAGGAGACGGACTCTGACTTCTCTGTAATTAAACACTGACAAGAGGAGACGGACTCTGACTTCTCTGTAATTAAACACTGACATGAGGAGACGGACTCTGACTTCTCTGTAATAAACACTGACACGAGGAGACGGACTCTGACTTCTCTGTAATAAACACTGTCATGAGGAGACGGACAAGATAGAAGCGAGATAGACTTGAAATTACTAGAAAATAATATTGAATAATGTCATTAATAAATAGCCAGTCTTGATTTAAAATGATATTAAAGTTAAATTATATTTAAAGTGCTGTTGATGACCACATAATAATAATAATAATAATAATATGCTTTTATTCTGTACTCAATTAGAGAAGAGTGGTTTAGTAGGGAGAGGAGAGGAGGTTGGGGGCTCAGCCAGAAATACATTCAGCATTCCTCCTGTCCTTTCAACCATCAAAGACAGTTTCATCTCACATGACCACTTCACATGAAATATGGATGAACGACTTTGATATGAATGAGGCTATTCCTTCCTTTGATCTCTTCTGGGAAGAAGGATTGCACTAGATACAGTCGCATCTCTGCCTCCCTGTAAAACCCAGTGAGTGATTCCCAATACAGTTCCCTTCCCCTCTGTAAGAACCTGGGCCCTTTCTCAATTCGTATTTCTGTGATTCATCACATCCTATCTCCTTGCCCGCTTCTCAACCCTATTGGAGGAGAAGATCCTTATGAGGAGGAGGCGATGAGACAAAGATGATAATTGAGAAAGATCCCTTTTGTCTTGTGATGTCTGTATTGTACGTGCCTGGCTATCCAGACTCCTTGCTTCTGCCAAATGCTACACCACTTCCACGGACGTTAGTTTCTTGTCTGCAATGAGTCTGGATCTGAGTACCTCCCCGATCCTTCAACGAATGCGAACACATTTTTGGGGCTGTCTGATTGGTCCAGAACCAGAACGAACACATGTGGGCAAAGCATCGGTTTGAAAGTTCGTCATTGGCTTTGATACTCTGATTGGTTAGAGATGATCCAATCGATGATGAATTTTAGTATTGTATTGCAGGCATAATCACCATCCCAGCTAGGAAGAGAGGAATGTGCTTGATCTTTCCCTGTAAAATGGCTATAGACAAGGCCGGATCTAGCCTTTTGGGGGCCCTAAGCAAAATTTAGTTGGGGGACCCCTCACCACCATGCTGGCAAAACATTTTAGTGGCCCCCCTCTTGATGGTGGAGAGATTTTTGGTTTTGTTTTAGTTAATTTCCTGCAATTCTACACTTTGCCATGGGGCATAGAGAAAATGCTGCCGTTTTTTTAAACAAGTTTGCAGCAATTCCACACATTTTGCCATGGGGCCGTTTTAGGGGCATTTTTTTGTTGTTGCCGTTTTTACAGCTAATTTCCTGCAATTCTACACATTTTGCCCAGCCCATTATGAGCCTGGAAACGTCATACTGGCACGTTTTTGCAAAAAAAGGTCAAATGTCACAGTAGCTGATATTTTTTTCTCAATACATTGTAGTCAATGGGAAAAGATGTCACAGTGTTGACGTTTACAGTATGTCAATACATTGTAGTCAATGGGAAAAGATGTCACAGTGTTGACGTTTACAGTATGTCAATACATTGTAGTCAATGGGAAAAGATGTCACAGTGTTGACGTTTACAGTATGTCAATACATTTAATGGGAGAAGATGGGTGTCACAAGATTGATGCTTATGTCAATACACACAGTAGCAGGCAATGGGAAAAGATAAGAGACAACCAATTGGGTTGAGCCAGGATGTTGAGATGAAGCGAGGGTTAGGAATGAGGTTAGCTTTAGGGTTGAGCAGGGTTGAACTTTGAGTGGACATGAAGCTAGGGTTAGGGTTAGAGTCAGGGTTATGGTTAGGGTTGAGCTTTGAGTGGACATGAAGTTAGTGCCTCAACCCTAGACATAACCCTAGCCTTAATCCAATTTAACAATCCATTAATTTGCCCCTCCCCCTCTACATGGCTCCCAAGTGGCACCGCGGTCTAAGGCCCTGCATCTCAGTGCAAGAGGCATCACTACAGTCCCTGGTTCGATTCCAGGCTGTATCACATCCGACCGTGATTGTGTGTCCCATAAGGCGGCGCACAATTGGCCCGTTGTTGTCCGGGTTAGGCCGGGGTAGGCCGTCATTGTAAATAAGAATTTGTTCTTAACTGACTTGCCTAGTTAAATAAAGGTGACATAAAAACATTTAAAAAAGGGTAGGCCTCACCTGATCTAGACTTAATGTACTTTTGAGTGACATCGGCAGAACAAAATTCACACATGGGGACCGTTCCACAGACGTTCCCCGGTGAACGCAAGCCTACATCTGACCATGTGAAATGAACTCTTCACCGTGAAAACTTGGTCTCTCAGAGAACAAGGCATTTCTTTCACAGAAAAGCATATTTTACAGTCCTCACATAACCATGACACTCCCGTTGACTGCGTTTGAACTAGTTAACCGTCCTTGCACACAACCAATCGTGACCTTATAGGGATGCCCTGTGTTGAGGTTCAACTTCCTGTGACAATTAAGGGTCTTAATTTACCCTCAACATGGTCCTTAATTCTCTCCCTGCAGTTACACACAAACAATGTCTTCCATCCTCTGTAGAACGTCATTTCTTAATGTAAAAACTTGAGAGCATTATTAAAGAGTGTTCCCAGGAGGGAACCCGACATATGAAATTTAAAGTCAATAGACCCAAAATAATTTTTTACCTCCGTTGGACACAATGGTCTTGCAGTTCTAGAAACTAAGAGCCTTATTATGAATTATTGAATTAATTCTGAAAAGGATATTGTAAAAAAAAAAAAAAAAGTTAGATTGACTTTAAACTTTAAAACTGTATGTGTCTGCCTTCCTGTCTGTCTGTTTGCCTGCCTGCCTATCTGTCTGTCTGTTTGCCTGCCTGCCTTCCTGTCTGTCTGTTTGCCTGCCTGCCTTCCTGTCTGTCTGTTTGCCTGCCTGCCTTCCTGTCTGTCTGTTTGCCTGCCTGCCTATCTGTCTGTCTGTTTGCCTGCCTGCCTATCTGTCTGTCTGTTTGCCTGCCTGCCTTCCTGTCTGTCTGTTTGCCTGCCTGCCTATCTGTCTGTCTGTTTGCCTGCCTGCCTATCTGTCTGTCTGTTTGCCTGCCTGCCTATCTGTCTGTCTGTTTGCCTGCCTGCCTTCCTGTCTGTCTGTTTGCCTGCCTGCCTATCTGTCTGTCTGTTTGCCTGCCTGCCTATCTGTCTGTCTGTTTGCCTGCCTGCCTGCCTATCTGTCTGTCTGTTTGCCTGCCTGCCTGCCTATCTGTCTGTCTGTTTGCCTGCCTGCCTATCTGTCTGTCTGTTTGCCTGCCTGCCTATCTGTCTGTCTGTTTGCCTGCCTGCCTATCTGTCTGTCTGTTTGCCTGCCTGCCTATCTGTCTGTCTGTTTGCCTGCCTGCCTATCTGTCTGTCTGTTTGCCTGCCTGCCTGCCTTCCTGTCTGTCTGTTTGCCTGCCTGCCTATCTGTCTGTCTGTTTGCCTGCCTGCCTATCTGTCTGTCTGTTTGCCTGCCTGCCTATCCTGTCTGTCTGTTTGCCTGCCTGCCTATCTGTCGGTCTGTTTGCCTGCCTGCCTATCTGTCTGTCTGTTTGCCTGCCTGCCTATCTGTCTGTCTGTTTGCCTGCCTGCCTTCCTGTCTGTCTGTTTGCCTGCCTGCCTATCTGTCTGTCTGTTTGCCTGCCTGCCTATCTGTCTGTCTGTTTGCCTGCCTGCCTTCCTGTCTGTCTGTTTGCCTGCCTGCCTATCTGTCTGTCTGTTTGCCTGCCTGCCTATCTGTCTGTCTGTTTGCCTGCCTGCCTATCTGTCTGTCTGTTTGCCTGCCTGCCTTCCTGTCTGTCTGTTTGCCTGCCTGCCTATCTGTCTGTCTGTTTGCCTGCCTGCCTATCTGTCTGTCTGTTTGCCTGCCTGCCTATCTGTCTGTCTGTTTGCCTGCCTGCCTGCCTATCTGTCTGTCTGTTTGCCTGCCTGCCTATCTGTCTGTCTGTTTGCCTGCCTGCCTGTCTGTCTGTCTGTGGGAGAGAGGAAGGAGAGAGAGAGGTGAGAGAACGGGGAGGCAGGGAAAGAAGTGGGGGTGGAGCCACAGGGTGGAGCCACAGGGTGGAGCCACAGGCACACCACACCCACTCCGTCTCTGGCTAGACGAACTTACCAATCTAAAAAATGTTAGCTGGCATGGGCTAATTGAGTGACTGTCAGTGACTGTCAGTGACTGACATAAGATAACAACTGCTGATGCACCTTGTGTAGGCTGAGGCCTGCACGGCAGGCGGTGATACGGCCTCAGCCCTACCGTACAGCGTTTACGGTGATACTGCCTCAGCCCTGCCGTACAGCGTTTACGGTGATACGGCCTCAGCCCTGCCGTGCAGCGTTTACGGTGATACGGCCTCAGCCCTGCCGTGCAGCGTTTACGGTGATACGGCCTCAGCCCTGCCGTGCAGCGTTTACGGTGATACTGCCTCAGCCCTGCCGTGCAGCGTTTACGGTGATACGGCCTCAGCCCTGCCGTGCAGCGTTTACGGTGATACGGCCTCAGCCCTGCCGTGCAGCGTTTACGGTGATACGGCCTCAGCCCTGCCGTGCAGCGTTTACGGTGATACGGCCTCAGCCCTGCCGTGCAGCGTTTACGGTGATACGGCCTCAGCCCTGCCGTGCAGCGTTTACGGTGATACTGCCTCAGCCCTGCCGTGCAGCGTTTACGGTGATATGGCCTCAGCCCTGCCGTGCAGCGTTTACGGTGATACGGCCTCAGCCCTGCCGTGCAGCGTTTACGGTGATACGGCCTCAGCCCTGCCGTGCAGCGTTTACGGTGATACGGCCTCAGCCCTGCCGTGCAGCGTTTACGGTGATACGGCCTCAGCCCTGCCGTGCAGCCTTTACGGTGATACGGCCTCAGCAGAAGTCAGGTCATTCATACTTCTTTCGCCTTCGCGGAGCAGCGCAGAGCTGTTGTCAAGGAAGTTGTCAAGGAAGTGAGTTTGTGTATTTTTCGGGACCTCTCGCCCCTCCCTCTACCGTCAACCAATCATGTCGTTGTAGAGCTAAACGGAGCCCTACGCATTGTTACAACATTTGGGAGGCGCACGGCGATGCAGTACGGAGCTCGATTTGGTCTCCGCGTGCCTTCGTAATTGCGTCACAACATCCACACGGAGCCTTCGACCACATTCCCCGGATCATTGATGCACATATACCACTCCAGTGTTAATTGCTAAATTGTAATTACTTCGCCACTATTGGCCTATATATTGCCTTACCTCCTTACTTCATTTGCACACACTGTATACAGATTCTTCTATTGTGTTATTGACTGTATGTTTGTTTATCCCATCTGTAACTCTGTTGTTGTTTGTGTCGCACTGTTTTGCTTTATCATGGCCAGGTCGCAGTTGTAAATGAGGTTAAATAAAGGTGATTTTTTTTTGTTGTCTTTTTGTCTTTAACTCTCAACAGGAAGTTGACACCCTGACCTTGCTGCTAAAAAAGTATTTATTTATTTTTGGGGTCGGGGGCCCCCGTCTCCTATGTCGCTTATGGCAAGGGCCAGGCCTGGCTATACCCCTAATTCCACACTTCCCCTCCCTGTAGTATAAACTTGTTGTTCGTATGACGTCTGTAGAGATCCCATGGGGAAATCTGTTTGGGAACGAGCTGGCAACCGGAGGGTTAATGGTATCAGTATCGTAGATGCCGTTTCCTGACGTTGTGCCCTCGAAAGACACTTAACCGTCAAAACTGCTTCAGGGGAGCTGCTTCAGGGGAGCTGCTTCAGGGGAGCTGCTTCAGGGGAGCTGCTTCAGGGGAGCTGCTTCAGGGGAGTTGTACTACGACTAGAACGGTTCTTTCAACTTCCCTCTATGCGCCGTGCATGCATGGCTGACGTCTGTTCTGCTCTCCAGGCACGGTCAACATCCCCGCAGTGGCTCTGGGGATGTTCTCAGGGGGTGTGGTCATGAAGAAGTTCAAGCTGGGCGTCATGGCAGCTGCTAAGTTCTCCTTCGGGACCTCCCTGCTGGGGTACTTCCTGTCCCTCTTCTTCTTCGCCATGGGCTGTGACAACGCCAAGGTGGCTGGGATAACCATGTCATACACAGGGTAAGTCTCCACGATGGATACAAACCTCCCCCCATCATCTTTTATGTATTCAACTGAACTCTATTGGGAACGAGTCGCTATTCTTAGTCACTCAGAATAGAGAAAAACATGTCACTCAAAACAGAGTCGCTATGAACTGACCTAGAAAACAGTCTGTGTAAATGAGTGAACAGTGAACAGTGATGTTCTGACAGATCTTTCTAGAATCTAATACATACTGTACCTTTTCAGTTGTTTCTCCATCCGTCTCTGTGTTTCGTCCAGGGTGGAGGGGTTGTCGTACCAGCAGCCATCTCTGTTCTCTGAGTGTAACTCCGGTTGCCTGTGCTCCGGGAGTGACTGGGACCCTGTCTGTGGAGAGAACGGGATCACGTATGTGTCCCCCTGTTTGGCTGGCTGTACATCCTCTACCGGAGCAGGCAGAAACACGGTGAGATGATATCTTAGCGTTCCACTTGGGCCGATACACGGACTATACAAAACATTAACAACAGCTGTTTCCATGACACAGACTGACCAGGTGAATCCAGTGGGACGCTATTGTCTGTTACTGATGTCACTTGTTAAATCCACTTTAAATCAGAGTAGATGAAGAGGAGGAGACGGGTTAAAGATGGACTATTAAGCCTTCAGACAATTGAGACATGGATTGTGTACGTGTGCCATTCAGAGAGTGAATGGACAAGACCACCGGTTTGTGTCAAGAACTGCAACGCTACAGGGTTTTTGCAACGCTCAACAGTTTCCTGTGTGTATCAAGAATGGTCCACCACCCAAAGGACGTCCAGCCAACTTGACACAACTGTGGGAAGCTTTGGAGTCAACGTGGGCCAGCAACACTTGAGACAGCAACACTTTCGACACTTTATAGATTCAGTGCCCCAATGAATTGAGTCTGCTCTGAGGGCAAAAAGGGAGGGGGTGCTACTCAATATTAGGAATATTAGGAAATATTAATGTTTGGTATACTCAGTGTATGTGAAGTCATGAGGTGGAGACAAATATATCGATCTCCCGCCTCTAGGGGCCTTATGTAGACTATAGTAGGTAGTACTCACCGCTAGTCCAGACTCTCTAGACCGCTAGTCCAGACTCTCTAGACTGCTAGTCCAGACTCCCTAGACCGCTAGTCCAGACTCCAGACCGCTATTCCAGACTCTCTAGACTGCTAGACCAGACTCTCTAGACCGCTAGTCCAGATTCCCCAGACCGCTAGTCCAGACTCCCTAGACCGCTAGTCCAGACTCCCGAGACCGCTAGTCTAAACTCTCCAGACTTTCTAGACCGCTAGTCCAGACTCCCTAGACCGCTAGTCCAGACTCTCCAGACTCACTAGAGCGCTAGTTCAGACTCTCTAGACCGTTAGTCCAGACTCCCTAGACCGCTAGTCCAGACTCCAGACCGCTATTCCAGACTCTCTAGACTGCTAGTCCAGACTCTCTAGACCGCTAGTCCAGACTCCAGACCGCTAGTCCAGACTCTCTAGACTTCTAGTCCAGACTCTCTAGACCGCTAGTCCAGACTCTCTAGACCGCTAGTCCAGACTCCCCAGACCGCTATTCCAGACTCTCTAGACTGCTAGTCCAGACTCTCTAGACCGCTAGTCCAGACTCCAGACCGCTAATCCAGACTCTCTAGACTGCTAGTCCAGACTCTCTAGACCGCTAGTCCAGACTCCAGACCGCTAATCCAGACTCTCTAGACTTCTAGTCCAGGCTCCCCAGACCGCTAGTCCAGTCTCCCCAGACCGCTAGTCCAGACTCCCTAGACCGCTAGTCCAGACTCCCCAGACTGCTAGTCCAGACTCCCCAGACCGCTAGTCCAGACTCCCTAGACCCTATATTATTGCAGTGTTTTACTACTCAGTGATCCTTCCCCATGTCCTCTCCTCCAGGTGTTTGACCATTGCAGGTGTGTGGCAGTGACAGGAGCAGGTTCTCAGCCCAGCAACCTGACTGCCTCCCTGGGTCACTGTCCAATCAGAGACAGCTGTGACACAATGTTCCCCTACTTCCTATTCTTGTCTGTCATCACTTCCTTCATCATCTCTCTGGGGGGAACGCCAGGCTTCATGCTTCTCATCAGGTCAGTGAGGCCATCTAGTGGATAGACTGGAGAAATGCAACAATGCTTTCAATGACACAAAATGTGTTGTATCCTAACATGTTCAACTTGGGGAAACCGTTTTGTAAAAATCATGCTTTGATGTCACTCAAGTTGAAGTTAATCACAACAGTTAGGATTAAGTTTAGTTGGCCTTTAAAGGACTTCCCCTAACTCCCTAATAATCTTTTTATAGGTGCATTAAGCCTGAGTTGAAATCCCTTGCTCTTGGAGTCCACACGTTGGCCACCCGGACCCTGGGTGAGTATTACTTATGTCCTCGGTTGACTGATAGATTGAGTTAGTCAATGATTGATTGATTGATTGATTTTAGCTGGCCTCCCTGCACCTATCTACTTCGGAGCCGTCATAGACACGACCTGTTTAAAGTGGGGAATCACACAATGCGGGGGAAGAGGAGCGTGCAGAATCTACAACACAACAGCCTACAGGTAAAACACCTGGGGGTCAATTCAGACGTAGGAAACTATGCCTTTCACTATGCACTTCTCAGTAGTTGGTATTCAGACTTACCTTATGCAGGTGCGTAATGGTTTTGCAGGCGTGGTTATCTTGCACGCGCTGAATGAATGTAATTCGACAGCTGAAAACCCTCCCACTTGCTGGCCAACCGATTTTTCTCGTCAAGTTTTCATTCAATATGATTTTTAGTACATTTATCTAAATCCATCCCTTTAAATTTGGTGTACCTTTTTTAATTAGAAATTCCTCGACGGACTCACTAGAACATATGGAGAGAAGAGTTCAGAATATTAGAGATCAATTAAAGAAAGCCATGTAAATACATGGATATTAATCTCCTTGTCAGCACCAATTGGTAGATTTAAAAACACTCTGATCTTGTCTATTATTTAGGGTTAGAAAAGTATTTATAAATAATAAAATAAAAAACAGGTTTGGAGAGCCTTTACGCACAAAATATATTGGTGAATAAAAAATATAGTGGTTTGATTCTTCCTGAAGGTTGCCGTGTTGAATTGTTTAATCCATGAAAAATTTGAAGTTGACAAAAGTGTACAATAAGGGTTGAGCAGTAGTCCTATAAATCTACCCTGCTCATCCTCATTAATCATGGAACTGTTATAACAGTCTAGTCGTCGTGAACCGTGTGCCAGGCTCCAGGTTTAAACTGCTCGGTATGATCCAGTCGTCGTGAACCGTGTGCCAGGCTCCAGGTTTAAACTGCTCGGTATGATCCAGTCATTGTGAACCGTGTGCCAGGCTCCAGGTTTAAACTGCTCGGTATGATCCAGTCGTCGTAAACCGTGTGCCAGGCTCCAGGTTTAAACTGCTCTGTATGATCCAGTCGTCGTGAACCGTGTGCCAGTGTGTCTGTATGGGATAGGACTATAATCAGATGGTGGGCCCCTGTGGCCCCCCCTCCTAGCAGTGTGTCTGTATGGGATAGGACTATAATCAGATGGTGGGCCCCTGTGGCCCCCCTCCTAGCAGTGTGTCTGTATGGGATAGGACTATAATCAGATGGTGGGCCCCTGTGGCCCCCCTCCTAGCAGTGTGTCTGTATGGAATAGGACTATAATCAGATGGTGTGCAGGGTGGGCCCCTGTAGCCCCCCTCCTAGCAGTGTGTCCATATGGGATAGGACTATAATCAGATGGTGGGCCCCTGTGGCCCCCCTCCAAGCAGTGTCTTCTCTCTTCATCTGTTGACCTTATCTTGAGTTCCACATCTCTCATGACATTTTTTATTATTTAACCTTTATTTATCTAGGAAAGTCAGTTAAGAACAAACTCATATTTACAATGGCAGCCATCCAGGGAACAGTGGGTTAACAGCCTTGTTCAAGGGCAGAACGACAGATTTTTTACCTTGTCCGCTTGTGGATTCAATCTAGCAACCTTTCGGTTACAGGCACAACGCTCTAACCACTAGGCTAAGTACCTGCCCCCCCTCATGCTACTGATTCCGCAGCAACTGTCCTGCCTCATCAGGAACTTAAACTGAAATTACTTATAAATGAACAGAAAAGAAAACATGATTAATATTCTCACAATTAATTTGTATGTTCACACCTCCAAGACTTATGGGCTCTGATTATGTAATCTGCTTCCATGGCATAAGGCCCTGGTCTGAATTTATAATCGCACTAAGAACACTCTACCCCCCCCCCCCTCCTATCTGCCATTACCCGTCCTATTAAACAACTGATAATGACATTTCAGTTGGAGCTTTTGACTTTCTCTTCCTCCCTCAGGTTCCTAAGAGAGTGACGGCAAAAGACTTGAAAAGTACAAGAAAACAAAAAAAGATGACAAGTGTTAGTAATGCGTTATTAACCTATGCATAATCCTTTATGGCAATAACCCGAAGTTTGATAACATGACGATTCCCACTCTCTCTTAGTCTGACTAAGGGATGCCTTTGGGATGCCGGGTTCTGGGTTCCACAGAAATGCTTATACCCAGACTTCCTCCTCAGTTAAAAGTCTATGCATATAATTAAAATCATAAATCAACTCAGTAGGTTTGGCACTATACTGTCTTTTACGCGTGGCTACAAAAGTCTATAGCTTGGCTCTCCGAATGTCATTCTTGCAAGTTATAAAGCCAGCATTTCATAAATTTGACTTTGGAAAGAAATGTATATACCACTGGGCACACACGTCAATTCAATGTCTATTCCACATTGGTTCAACGTAATTTAATTGAAATGACGTTGAAACATCGTTGATTCAGCCAGTGTGTGCCCAGTGGGATGTTGATATGCTTCAGTTTGATACCATATGACTAGTTTTACATGTTTCTCCAGCGATCAAAAGATAACAACCCTCCCACTTGCTGGCCAACAGATTATCTCTTGCGGTTTTCATTCAATAGGGTTTTCAGTCCATTTATCTTAAGCCATCCCTTTAAATACGCTCTACCTTATAGTTATTGTCCATAGACTCAATAAAATATATGGAGAGAACGTGTTCAGAAAGAAAACCATCTAAATATATGCATTTTCTTCTCCATTTCAGAACCAATTAAAAAATAATACTCTGATTTTGTAGATATTTTATTGTTAGGAAAGTACTTATGAATCATAAACAGGTTTGGAGAGCCTTTTACACATTCAATAAATAAAACTGTGGTTTGATCCGTTCAGAATATTGCCACAATCAATTCTTCAGCCCATGGTAATGTTGGAAGATTAGTGTACATAGAGTTATAATAGAGAGATTAGTGTACAATGGTTGGCTAAACCCTGTTCTATTGCCTGCACTAACCACGGGCGCCAAGTATTACGCCATGCGTCGGTTCAAACCGCTACGGCTTGGTGTGCTCTCCACTCCAGAACAATTTAATTAGCCTACATGTCTTTCTTTTATATATATATATATGATCAACTTTTAGTAATGATCGTCAGCAACAACCACACAGCCGTGACTGCATTTACAGAGGAACCAAATGAAGGTAAATGAAACAATGGAATTAAATGGAATGATAATGTAGGCTATACCAACTGAAGGGAACGAACAGTAAAATGGCTAGTGAATATGTGTGGTTATTAGGCTTACTGACGGTTGATCCTGATAGTGACTAATATTTTACATGACAGGAAACAGGAAACAGAGAAAGTCAGGGTAGCCTATAATTAACACGTTCAAGAATGCCCATCGCTGCAAGTTAAAAGGCCATATAATTTCTGTAGGTTCGCTAGACTGTTTTTCATGGTTTCCTCTCACGTAAAGGTGATGGAATTAGGAGGGAATTAAGTCAATGTCAGAATATGGATGCTTAACTCAGGTGGGAATTCCCCCCCTAGTGAACATCTACAGTACAGCTCCTATCTCCATAGCTATCTCTATTTGGATAGGGGTAGCCTACATTGGTTTTAGTAAATACTTATTTTCTTGTTTTACTGTGCCATGTTTTTAGTGTTCATGCTCTCTGCTCTATTTTAGGGCAACAGTTAACATTAATGTACACTCCTGTGAATTGTTACTTTAGAATAGTCTACTTCAAACACTTTACAAGTGTTGCCTTCATGTAAAGTGTAACCTATTTTAGTTTATTCTAAGGATTTTTTTTTTGTTAACCAGGCAAGTCAGTTAAGAACAAATTCTTATTTTCAATGACGGCCTAGGAACAGTGGGTTAACTGCCTTGTTCAGGTAACAGAACGACCAATTTTTACCTTGTCAGCTCGGGGATTCAATCTTGCAACCTTTCGGTTACTAGTCCAACGCTAGCTGCCGCCCCGATTCACTCTCTCCTCTGGTCTGTTCTAGGATAGTAAACCTGGGTCTGACTCTGGTCCGAAGGCCTGGGAAGGGGATACCGACTGTAGTCAGTTGTACAACTGAATGCATTCAACCGACATGTTTTTTCCACGTTAAACTCCCCCCTCTGATTCCGAGAGATGCGCAGGGGGCTGCCTAAACTACGTCATCAGCGCCCGGGGAGAAGTTCTTGTTGGTTAACTGCCTTGCTCAAGGGCAGAACAGCAGATCTTTCTGCCCAGGGATCTTGACTGCTCAGGGATTCGAACCAGGGACTTTTCGGTTACCAACACGCTTAACCGCTAGGCTACCTGCCATCTGCTATCTCTTGCTTCCTGTGTATACTGGCTTTCCCTATCCCTAACTCTGACCCTATCCCTAACTCTGATCCTATCCCTAACTCTGATCCTAACCCTAATCCTAACTCTGACCCTAACCCTAATCCTAACTCTGACCCTATCCCTAATCCTAACTCTGACCCTATCCCTAATCCTAACTCTGACCCTATCCCTAATCCTAACTCTGATCCTAACCCTAATCCTAACTCTGACCTTATCCCTAACCCTAATCTCTCCTCTGCTCTGTTCTAGGGTAGTATACCTGGGTCTGACTATGGGCCTGAGGACTGTCTCTTTCTTCCTGTGTATACTGGGCTTCGCTCTACTCAGGAGGCACGTCAAGCAGGAAGAGAAAATGGCACTGACCAATGGGAATGTAGAGATGGAGGCCGAGTCTCTCAGGAAAGAGGAGAGCAACAGCTCTTTACACTGTGACCAGTTTGTAAGAGCGCTGGACTGTAACCCTGACAGGGAGACACGACTTTGATGGACCTCAATAGCTCAACATAGATCGACTCCAAGACGGAATGAAACAGGTGTCGTCGGCGTATTGACCTTTGCCTACATAAAGCTAGTTGTGATCTCCCCCAAGTGGGTTAACCCTGTTGGAGTAGGCTGTGTTTAGCAAGTTCGCCAACAGTCTGAGAGGCCCATGTTTGCACTGTCGCCGTTCACTACAACGGTAATCATTTTGACAGTACCAGTGTTAATTATTTTTGGGGTGAATATTCAGCAAATATTTTTGTGAAAGGTGTCAGTACCCTGCGCTGGTACTCCATACCATTGTGTACCTGCTCCACTGACCCAATACATGCCCTGACATCTCCTTTTCAAGTATTTTTCCACCCTGAATACAATCGATTTAGCGAGGAGAGAAGAGCATAAAGTCGATTTGTACTGTACTCCTGTAGATGATGTGAATATTTTTTTGTTTGTTTGTTTATACAGTACCTAGTGAAAGTATACACACCCCTTGCAGAGTATTCACATTTTGCTACATTACATTTTTTATCTAAAAATGGATTACATTAGATATTTTTCCTTCAGATCTACTCAACTCCATATTTTCAAAAAGTAAAAGTTATTTCAAAGATTATACTGAGTTAAAGTTCATATAAGGAAATTGAAATTAATTAATTAGACCCTAATCTATGGATTTCACATGACTGGGAATACAGAAATTAATCTATTGGTTACAGATACCTTTAAAAAAAAAAGTAGGGGCATGGATCAGAAAACCAGTCAGTATCTGGTGTGACAACCATTTGCCTCGTGCAGCTCAACACATCATCTTCGCATTGAGTTGATCATTCCCTCTCCTCTTCAATGGCTGTGCGAAGTTGCTGGATATTGGCGGGAACCAGAGCATCCCAAACATGCTCAATGGGTGACATGTCTGAGTATACAGGCCATAGAAGAACTGGGCCATTTTCAGCTTCCAGGAATTGTGTACAGATCCTTGCAACATGGGACCGTGCATTATCATGCTGAAACATGAGGTGATGGCGGCGGACAAATGGCACGACAATGGGCCTCAGGATGTTGCCACTACAATTGTGTTGTTTGTCCGTAGTTTATGCCTGCCCGTACCATAACCCCACCTCCACCAATGGGCACTTTGTTCACAATGTTGACATCAGAAAACCGCTCGTCCACACGATGCCATACACGTGGTCTGCGGTTGTGAGGCTGGTTGCACATACTGCCAAATTCTCTAAAACAACTTTGGAGGTGGCTTATGGTAGAAAAATTTATATTCACCTCACCTCATTCACCTCAAAATGAACATTCTGGTGGACATTCCTTCAGAAAGCAGCTCCCTCAACTTGAGACACCTGTGGCATCTTGTTGTGTGACAAAACTGCACATTTATTTTAGAGTGGCCTTGTATTGTCCCCAGCATCTGTGTATCATGCTGTTTAATCAGCTTCTTGATATACCACACCTGTCAGGTTTATGGACTATCTTGGCAAAGGAGAAATGCTCACTACAAGGAATGTAAACACATTTTTGCTCAACATTTGAGAGAAATACGCTTTTTGTGCATATGGCACATTTCTGGGATCTTTTATTTCAGCTCACGAATCGTGGGACAAACACTTTACATGTTGCGTTTATATTTTTGTTCAGTGTTAATATTTACTGTGCTTGAGCCATTTTTACAACAACAATGGATATATGTTGCCCTAAGAGTTTTGCAAGGTTGGTAGAATCTTATAAAAAATTCTTCACAATCTATACATCCTCATATTTATATTTCTTAGTAATTTGGAAAATGTTTTGTAACATTTCTTTCACTTGTAAATTTGAAGTAGGTTGTGTAGATCAATAGCGGGAAAACATCTGATTTAATCCATTTTATTTTTTATTTTAAGGAAGCAAAAGAAGACTGCCTGTGGTGTGTATACTCATGACTGTATGGAACAAAAATACATTTCTTGAACGTTAACGTATGTGTTTTACAGTGCCTTGCAAAAGCATTCATCCCCCTTGGAGTTTTTCCTATTTTGTTACATTACAACCTGTAATTTACATGTATTTTTATTTGGATTTCATGTAATGGACATACACAAAATAGTCCAAATTGGTGAAGTGAAATTCAACACAAAAATAAAATAAAATAAAAATGGAAAAGTGGTGCGTGCATATGTATTCACCCCCTTGCCTATGAAGCCCCCAAATAAGATCTGGTGCAACCAATTACCTTCAGAAGTCACACAGTTAGTTAGATTGCACACAGGTGAACTTTATTTAAGTGTCACATGATCTGTCATATGATCTCAGTATATATACACCTGTTCTGAAAGGCCCCAGAGTCTGAAACACCACTAATCAAGTGGCACCACCAAGCAAGCGGCACCATGAAGACCAAGGAGCTCTCCAAACAGGTCAGGGACAAAGTTGTGGAGAAGTACAGATCAGGGTTGGGTTATAAAAAAAATATCAGAAACTTTGAACATCCCACGGAGCACCATTAAATCCATTATTAAAAAATATAAAGAATATGGCACCACAACAAACCTGCCAAGAGAGGGCCGCCCACGAAAACTCATGGACCAGGCAAGGAGGCCATTAATCAGAGAGGCAACAAAGAGACCAAAGATAACCCTGAAGGAGCTGCAAAGCTCCACAGCGGAGATTGGAGTATCTGTCCATAGGACCACTTTAAGCCGTACACTCCACAGAGCTTTGCTTTACGGGAGAGTGTCCAGAAAAAAAGCCACTGCTTAAAGAAAAAAATAAGAAAACATGATTGGTATTCGCCAAAAGGCATGTGGGAAACTCCCAAAACACATGGAAAAAGGTACTTTGGTCAGATGAGACTAAAATTAAGCTTTTTGGCCATCAAGGAAAATTCTATGTCTAGTGCAAACCCAACACCTCTCATCACCCTGAGAACACCATCCCCACAGTGAAGCATGGTGGTGGCAGCATCATGCTGTGGGGATGTTTTTCATCGGCAGGGACTAGGTACCTGGTCAGAATTGAAGGAATGATAGATGGCGCTAAATACAGGGAAATTCTTGAGGGAAACCTGTTTCAGTCTTCCAGAGATTTGAGACTGGGACGAAGGTTCACCTTCCAATGACCCTAAGCATACTGCTAAAGCAATACTCGTGTGGTTTAAGGGTAAACATTTAAATGTCTTGGAATGGCCTAGTCAAAGACCAGACCTCAATTCAATTGAGAATCTGTTGTATGACTTAAAGATTGCTGTACACCAGTGGAACCCATCCAACTTGAAGGAGCTGGAGCAGTTTTACCTTGAAGAATGGGCAAAAATCCTAGTGGCTAGATGTGCCAAGCTTATAGAGACATACACCAAGAGACGTGCAGCTGTAACTTCTGCAAAAGGTGGCTCTACAAAGTATTGACTTTAGGGGGGTGAATAGTTACGCACGCTCAAGTTTTCAGTTTTTTTTGTCTTATTTCTTGTTTGTTTCACAATAAAAAATATTTTGCATCTTCAAAGTGGTAGGCATGTTGTGTAAATAAAATGATACAAACCCCATAAAATCCATTTTAATTCCAATTCCATTTGTAAGGCCACAAAATAGGAAAAATGCCAAGGGGGGTGAATACTTTCGCAAGCCACTGTACTTACATGGAACCAGTTTTGTTTTGTGGAAAGGAATGTCGTTTTTTGTTTGTTAATGGTTTATGTAGAATTTGTTGTTTTTATGTTTTATATTTGAAATGGGTTGTAGGTTGGTCATGTTTTTCATTTCTTGGCTTTGGTTTAAAATCTGAACAACATGACCGTGTCAATATTATCTAGTATTTTTTATTTATTGAATGTAAAAATTGGAGAGAACAGTTCCAGTTCCGTAGTTCCGTACATTAGTTCCGTACATTAGTTCCGTACATTAGTTCCGTACATTAGTTCCGTACATTAGTTCCATACATTAGTTCCGTACATTAGTTCCGTACATTAGTTCCATATATTAGTTCCACACATTAGTTCCGTACATTAGTTCCGTACATTAGTTCCGTACATTAGTTCCGTACATTAGTTCCGTACATTAGTTCCGTACATTAGTTCCGTACATTAGTTCCATACATTAGTTCCGTACATTAGTTCCGTACATTAGTTCCATATATTAGTTCCGTACATTAGTTCCGTACATTAGTTCCGTACATTAGTTCCGTACATTAGTTCCGTACATTAGTTCCGTACATTAGTTCCGTACATTAGTTCCACACATTAGTTCCGTACATTAGTTCCATACATTAGTTCCGTACATTAGTTCCGTACATTAGTTCCGTACATTAGTTCCATATATTAGTTCCGTACATTAGTTCCGTACATTAGTTCCGTACATTAGTTCCGTACATTAGTTCCGTACATTAGTTCCGTACATTAGTTCCGTACATTAGTTCCGTACATTAGTTCCGTACATTAGTTCCGTACATTAGTTCCGTACATTAGTTCCGTACATTAGTTCCATACACTAGTTCCGTACATAGACTGATCACTTCAGGTGGACAATGACCAGATAAAATGCAATGACCTCACGCACAAAAGTTACATTTTAAGTCCATACCTTAACTTGATTCTAGCCTGCCCCAGATCTGTTTGCGACAACGATCATAGGAGTTGGCAAGAAAGCACACCAATACCTCACTGTATTATTAATCTACCTGATTGCAGACCTGGGATAACTGTAGTTCTTAACATGCTTCGTGGAAAGTAACTCTTTTTAGGGGGGGTGGGTAAATTGTTACTTTGGAGGTGACTATTTGAATACAAATCCCCACAAAATTACTACTTCAACAAATATATTTGAATTCAGATCTCTGGAAGTGACAACTTTTCAAAAAAGTATTGGATTGGCTGCCTTCAACCAAAGGGAGGGTTGTATCTGGAACATAAATTATTGGATTGGCTGCCTTCAACCAAAGGGAGGGTTGTATCTGGAACAGAAACGATTTGATTGGCTGCCTTCAACTAAAGGGAGGGTTGTATCTGGAACAGAAACTATTGGATTGGCTGCCTTCGACTAAAGGGAGGGTTGTATCTGGAACAGAAACGATTGGATTGGCTGCCTTTGACTAAAGGGAGGGTTGTATCTGGAACAGAAACTATTGGATTGGCTGCCTTCGACTAAAGGGAGGGTTGTATCTGGAACAGAAACTATTGGATTGGCTGCCTTCAACCAAAGGGAGGGTTGTATCTGGAACAGAAACTATTGGATTGGCTGCCTTCGACTAAAGGGAGGGTTGTATCTGGAACAGAAACTATTGGATTGGCTGCCTTCGACTAAAGGGAGGGTTGTATCTGGAACAGAAACGATTGGATTGGCTGCCTTTGACTAAAGGGAGGGTTGTATCTGGAACAGAAACTATTGGATTGGCTGTCTTCGACTAAAGGGAGGGTTGTATCTGCAACAGAAACGTTTGGATTGGCTGCCTTCGACTAAAGGGAGGGTTGTATCTGGAACAGAAACGATTTGATTGGCTGCCTTCAACTAAAGGCAGGGCTGTATCAGGAACTGCATGTTGCAGATAGAAATAGAACGAATAGAGCAAATACAATCTCCTATTCCATTCCAATCTATCTGACAGTCATATTTGATCTACACAATACATTTCTATCTGAACATTCTGTAAATGTCCATTCTCCTGAGCATACCCCAGGTGTACATAACGAAGTCAAACCAACCAACGATATTTTATACAGATAAATATGAATAGGTTATGACAATTAATTACTGCATGGCTCTTTCAACATACCACTGAAAAGGTTGAATGTTGCAATTCATATTATGACACCTGAAAATACTGCAGAGAAATGAAAAGCCATTTGTAAACATTGCAAACAGATGGAGTTGGATGCTTAGCAAAAAAACACCTTTGAACAACCTCTATGTCCATGTCAAGGTTCTTGTTTTCAAAACACACACTATACCATCTTTAAAGGGATAGTTTACTTAGAATACAAATGAACATAATTTTCCAGCTATTTGTCTGTCATTGATTCAAGAAGGCTGTTTGGGGATATTTAGTCCCCTTACACTTAACAGCCATAGTTGAACAGTTGTTGTGAGCTTTCTCAGTCATATTAAACTGTTATTGAGCCTGTGTAACAACACGGTCATTATTTTTAGAGCAACATTTCATTAGCATAATGCATAATACTTTGGTAATCACATTTAAATTGCATAGCAATGAGCTGAGTGGTTTTGTAACTACTGTACACGAAAGCAATCGTGACTGTTCCTTATTCCACTTGTGTAATAACTCCCATTATTTCTAAAGTCCTATCCTATGTATCAACAATGTTGCTATTGTAGTAATAATCACACAGTTACTACATGTTTATAAGAACTTGATGTCAAGACATTACCTTATGTCACTCATTATGAAAATGTATTTTAAGTTATTTTGAAAATGAATGTCACTCATTATGAAAATGTATTTTAAGTTATTTTGAAAATGAAAAAGTGTTTCTACTCCAATGTTGAGATGACTCCATGTCCCTTATAAACAATTGCCTAGATCTAGCTAAATATCTATTTGGTTTACATTAGTTCCATTATTTAGATCAATACATGTTAATGTTTTAGCATCTTTAAATGTATTTTTTTCCAATTCATCTGCTAATGATCTAATTCTACTAACTGTTGTAGTTTTTGGTTCTTCATAAAATATCTGTCAGCCATCAAATAAATGTTTTTTTTTGTTTTCAAATAACTTTCATATATTCAAATACTTTCAAGTATTAATCGTTTTCTGAGACCTGTGTTTGTATATCAAAATAAACAATTGCCTTTAGTTTTTTTTTTATAAACAATTGCCTATATTTGACTACCTTGAGTATTTGAAAAGTTGGTATTTCAAAAAAACAAAAAAGTCAGTGTGCTTAATCATTTTAACAATGAAAATACAGTTATTTTTCAAAACAAACAGTATCCCCTGTCCTGTCTTCCCACATCTCATCTACAATACCTGTCCTGTCTTCCCACATCTCCACTACAATACCTGTCCTGTCTTCCCACATCTCCACTACATTACCTGTCCTGTCTTCCCACATCTCACCTACATTCCCTGTCCTGTCTTCCCACATCTCACCTACATTACCTGTCCTGTCTTCCCACATCTCACCTACATTACCTGTCCTGTCTTCCCACATCTCATCTACAATACATGTCCTGTCTTTCTACATTACCTGTCCTGTCTTCCCACATCTCACCTAAATTACCTCTTCAGTTTGTGCTTTCCTTATACTGTACATAATGCCTCAAACGTTGGATTTCTTCAAATGTTTGTCTTTTAATCATTGAACACAAGAGGATCATGCCACTTCATGGTACTCAGCAAAAACATATTCACAGCTGATCTGAGGGTATACCCTCCACGTAACCAGTTCTGGTTGTAAACAGTGACATTATTTCAACCAGTTTTGCCCACTTGGTACAGATGTAAAACAGGATTTTGCATTTCATAAGCTGAATGCTCTGCATATTAGCATAATGCACTTTGAGTATATACGATACAAGTATTACACTTTAAAGTACTAATATACTATACTATGATTTAAAATGGCAAAGCAATTAACCAAGGACATTACATGAGCTCCAGAGAAGGAATTTAAGACCATACGTTTACAGACACAAAATCCTCTGTTCCTTCTTCAAACACGACACAATTTTAGCTCCCTATCTTAGTTAAAATACAAATGCACGTGGATACATTGAATAACAAGTGTTGAATAACTGTACCTTTTTCCCCATGCACAGTACAGTATAGATAAGACAGAGATGAATGAAGAGTTGCTCAGCTGAATAGCTGGTATCCATGGGAAGTCACTGTGGCTGGCTACCTTCTGTCTTTGACACTAGTCATCTGGATCAACGATTTGGATCCAGTCCTTATTGCTCCTTCATGTGTCCAGCTCCACCCTGAAGATTCTGCATTTCAAAATAGTAATGAACAAAATAGACAGTCAAGTGGTGAAATCAGTCCTATCAATGTTGGTGAAAAGTTATTTGTGATTAATTTATTGGGGGGGGATCAATCACAAATATGCTTACCATGATGCATTGACGTGTGTGTGTGTGTGTGTGTGTGTGTGTGTGTGTGTGTGTGTGTGTGTGTGTGTGTGTGTGTGTGTGTGTGTGTGTGTGTGTGTGTGTGTGTGTGTGTGTGTGTGTGTGTGTGTGTGTGTGTGTGGACATGTTTAACTATACTTGTGTGAACCAGAAGTCCCCACAGGAATGGTAAATGAACAAACATTTTACCCAACTGGGGATATTTTATTGGTCCCCACAAGGAGGTCTAGGGTTACGGTTAGAAATAGTGTTAGGGTTAGAATTAGGTTTAAGGTTAGAATTAGGTTTAAGGTTAGAATTAGGTTTAAGGTTAGGGTTAAGGTTAGAATTAGGTTTAAGGTTAGAATTAGGTTTAAGGTTAGAATTAAGGTTTAAGGTTAGAATTAGGTTTAAGGTTAGAATTAGGTTTAAGGTTAGAATTAGGTTTAAGGTTAGAATTAGGTTTAAGGTTAGAATTAGGTTTAAGGTTAGAATTAGGTTTAAGGTTTAGGATAGGAGCTAGGGTTAGGGGTAAGGTTTTGGGGTTAAGGTTAGGGTTACGGTTAGGGATAGGAGCTAGGGTTAGGATTAAGGTTAAGGTTAGGGTTAGGTTAAGGATAAGGGTACGGGTTACGGTTAGGGGTAAGGGAAAATAGGGTTTTTAATGGGACTGAATTGTGTGTCCCCACAAGGTTAGTTCTATAAGACTGTGTGTGAGCATGCGCGCGTGTGTGTGTATTACCTGTAGTTCGTTGTGCTCTGTCAACAGTCTGTCATACTCCTTTGTCAGACCGTTAGCCTGCCTCTTCATGGCCTCCACCTCAGCGTTAGACTTACGCACAGCTGCACAGACAACACACACTTCACTCACGTATACTGACGTGTAGATGTTATACATAACAACGGTCTTTGAAATTGGATACAACAGCCTACTATGCAAAAGTTAAGCTATTATTCTGATGTGCTAGACTAGGGCTGTGGAGGTCACAAAAGTTCGTCAGCCAGTGATTGTCAAGCAAATAACTGTCTGTCTCACGGTAATTGACTGTTAATTAACATAAACATTTAGCATCTCCTCGCTTCCACACATCAGTGGCCTACAAGCCACTGATGCAGACCTTTGGAACATCTAAAACATGGGTGTCAAACTCTGGCCCGCGGGCCAAATTTGGCCCGCGGGGTAATTATATTTGGCCCGCGAGACAATACCAAATTACTACTAGAGCTGGCCCGCCAGTATTATACAGCGCATTCACCGCTAATACTACGAATCCCATAATGCTCTGCTGTTGTTTTCGCGCGCCAATCAGGACAGGACCCAGAAACGCCCTCTCCTCTGTGACAGTAGTCATAGCAACATAGACGCTACAACTGTCAGCGCGCTATCCCTTCCCAAAAATGGCGAAAAGAAAGGCAGAAAACAGGAGCTTTCTTGACAAGTGGGAGGCAGAATATCTGTTTACATATGTAAAAGACAAACCTGTTTGTCTTGTTTGTGGAGTCAACGTGGCTGTAAGTAAGGAGTACAACATTAGACGACACTATGAAACGAAACACCATGACAAATACAAGGACCTGGACATGACTCAAAGGAGCCAGAAAGTAGAGGAGATGAAAAGAAGTTTGGTTTCACAACAGAATATGTTCAAAAAAGCCACATCACAAAGTGAGGCTGCTGTAAAGGCTAGTTATATAGTGGCAGCAGAGATCGCAAAATCAGCCCGGCCCTTTAATGAGGGAGAGTTCGTGAAAAAGTGCATGATGAAAGTTTGTGACCTCGTATGCCCAGAGAAAAAGCAAGCATTTTCAAACGTGAGCCTGAGCAGGAACACAGTAGCTGATCGCACATGTGATCTTGCCACCAATCTGTATGACCAGCTGATGGAAAAGGGAAAAGATTTCAGATGCTCTCCATGTTCGGCAGCACTTATCTATGCGAGCAACTTTTCTCCTCGATGAAGATGACCAAAACAACTCACAGGAGACGTCTGACTGATGAACACATTCGCTCGATACTGAGGATTTCTTCAGCTCAGAGCCTGAGCCCAGACATTGATGAACTAGCATCCAAGAAGAGATGCCAGGTATCTGGCTTGGGCACATCAGATTAGATCAGTGTGCAATAATTTACGTTTTCTTTGTGCACTTTTTCTTGCTACAAGGCATGGGCTTGAATGGTTGATTGATTTATTATCATTTTATTTGTAAAATTATTAGCCAGTGGAAAAAGTTTATTTTGGTATTTAAATCAGAAGGCTGCAAATAGAAAAGAGGCATACGATTTTTATTTACATTTTATTTATTTAATAAATGAATGCCATTGATGTGTTTTTTCATTTGAAATTCGATTTTGCATGTCTCCACTATTAAATGATATATTGTATGGTAATAAGCGATGCTTGTTCCATATTCAATGTTAAAGCAAAACTTGTTTGGGTCCATATTAAAAGGTTAATTTGTTCAATGTTGGCCCGCGACTTTGTTCAGGTTTTACATTTTGGCCCACTGGGTATTTGAGTTTGACACCCCTGATCTAAAAGGTCTAATAAATCCATGTAATATAGCCTCCACCTCCACCTTCACAATAAATATATTATTTATTTTAGACAGGTCTGAAGATACATGATATGAAGAAAATGTATTTCAGAAGAACAGAATAGCATACTCTTAGTCGTCCTTATGTTACATCCTGATCTGGCTATACCATACGGCTGTGGGCTACACTTGTCACGTTCGTCGTATGAATCGGACCAAGGCGCAGCGTGGTATGCGTACATTCTTTAATATAATAAGAATGAAACACTGAACAAACTAACCAAAATAACAAAACGACACGTGAAGCTATACAAATGAGTGCTGTCAGGCAACTACACATAGACAAGAACCCACGAACACAAAAGGGAAAATGGCTACCTAAATATTATCCCCAATCAGAGACAACGATAAACAGCTGCCTCTGATTGGGAAACCATATCAGGCCACCATAGACATACAAAATACCTAGACCTACAAAAACCTCTAGACATACAAAAACCCTAGACAAGACAAAAACTAGCATACTCACCCTCGTCACACCCTGACCTCACCAAAATATAAAGAAAACAGAGATATCTCAGGTCAGAGCGTGACAACACTAGTTCATTTAGCAGACAAGACTTGCTTAGAATTCCGTGGTATTATTTTATAGTTTGAAGAATACAATTGAACAAAGCTGAATAAAATAGAAAGGATATTTTCTCCAAACGATTTGAGGTAGTGTGCACGTGTGGCTATTCTGTGTTGAGCGTTTAACAAATAAATTGGTACTCCTATATGCTTAATTTAGAGTTATTAATGTAACTGTAGTCGCTCTATAAACGTTGGGATATATGTTTTGATTTTTAATACATTGTAAGGCTGCATAATGCGATTCTGTTGATGATTTGAAAAAAGTCGCTTGAAAGGCATGAGCTCTGCTTTGTTTTTTGCAGAGGCTGTACACACTTCATCAGTCTCTCATTCACAATTTGACAAGCCTTGAATTTCCTGGCGTTTGTTCCCTTCTCCCTGAGTGCTGTGTGCTCCGAAGCACCTCTCACTCACATGGCTCTCCATCAATTGATCGGGTCTATCTCACAGGCTACAAGTGAAGACAGACACTTCGGGAACACAACTGCCCGTGTCCAATTCCGAAGTGCATATTGAAGATATTGGAAGAACTGTCCACATTGACTTTTTGTCAGCCAACAAGATGTGTAGGCCTAACGAACAGCAAAAGCACTAGCCTATGTCAATCTACTATCCTCCATAGGACAAAAGTTGATTCTGTGTGAGAAAAAAATATTCTAAACATAGTCTGGGACAGTTGTGGGATGCGATAGATCTCAAATTAATACAACCACTAGCATAAAACAAATATTTTTGCACAATGAGACTGACGCAACAGATCAGAACGTTTAGCTTAAAATGTGATAAACTATTAGGCTATTTCTTCACATTATAAGTGCAGCAATGCACTCACGGCAGTAGCTATAAGCGCAAATGTTCCAATAGCGGGAAAACACCAATGTGATTATGCGTGTGACCTTATAAAGGTATATTTTTATTGTAAAAATGATCTTCCCCAAACTTGAAACTCACGCGCTGCTTATGTATGCCAGTTAGGCTCTACACCCTTTGTAACACGGATTAATGTGCTTAATTTTAAGTTATTTGGCCACTTTAGTTGTGATACAAACCTTATCAAAACATATAGGCTTATAGGCTAGGCTACATGAGATGTACGACTATGATTAGAAAAAGTTGCACAAAAAAGGCATTGTTTCTTTCGTCAGCGGCATCATTCACAAGTGACAATATATAATTCACAAGTGATAGGCTAATATTGGCACCCATCAGACTATTCCTGATTTAATATTGTCTTTACATATAATAAATGTGTGAAATTTGTTTTTATTTTAGAATGGACTATTATTATGCACCTGTCTTGAAATGGAGGCGGGGAAAAATACATGTCATCTCTGGACTTAAATAGCGAATGGAGAACCCTTTTCCCGTGGTTCATTTTCATGCCAGCCAGGTAGGCTATACTCCCATTGAAAATATAAGGAATGTGCTTGGCATTAGGAAAGTTGAGAATTAAATGTAGTAGGACTAGCCTATAGAAAGCTGATAAGATCCTCCTCTTTTTAATAGAGGCCATCACTCTGTTTTCTCGCGCAATTTCATAGCCTATAGAAATGTTGCGCAACATGAGCTTATGGGCTCTCATTGAGTGTTTGATTAGATTTCTGAAACATTTGCATTGATGTCAGAGTGATTAGAGGGACAAATGAGTGCTGAGTACTAGGCAGTTAGCACGTTTGGTAGGTTACTAATGACGATCAGCAGCATCAGAGCTTGGAGAGACCCAATTACTGTGGCTAAATGGTCACGTGGAATTTAACTTCATGTCTCGTGATCACCGGTGTGGTGGTAATACAGTCACCACAACAGCCCTATGCTAGACCCCTACCTATATGTACATATCTACCTCAATTACCTCGTACCCCTGCACATCAACTCAGGACTGGTACCTTGTGTATATAGCCAAGTTATCGTCATTGTTTATTTATTCCTCTTGTCTATATTGTTCTCTTTGCATTGTTGGGAATGGCCCGTAAACAGTGGTGTACTGAAGTAAAAATACTTTAAAGTACTACTTTTTGGGGGGTATCTATGCTTTACTTGACTATTTATATTTTTGACAACATTTACTTTTACTTCACTACAAGAAAATAATTTACTTTTTACTCCATACATTTTCCCCGACACCCAAAAGTACTTGTTACATTTTGAATGCTTAGCAGGACAGGAAAAGGGTCCAATTCCCACACTTATCAAGAGAATATCCCTGGTCATCCCTACTGCCTCTGATCAGGCGGACTCACTAAACAGACATGCTTCTTTTGTAAATTATGTCTGAGTGTTGGAGTGTGCCCCTGGCTTTCCTTAAATTAAAAAAACAAGAAATTGGCGCCATCTGGTTTGCTTAATATAAGGAATTTATATTACTTTGACTTTGGATACTAAAGTATATTTTAGCAATTAAATTTACTTTTGATAGTTCAGTATATTTAGAACCAAATACTTTTACTCAAAGGATATTTTACTGGGTGACTCACTTTTACTTGAGTAATTTTCTATTAAGGTATCTTTCCTTTTACTCAAGTCTGACAATTGGGTTCTTTTTCCACCACTGACCGTAAGTAAGCACTTCAGTTTATGAAGCTGTTAGTTTATGTGACAAACAAAACTTGATTTGAAGACAGGTTTGGAGGTCAATTCCATTTAAATTCAGTTAATAAAAAAAAAAATGCTAAGTAAACATTAAACCGTTCAATTCTTGATTCACTTCCTGATTACCCACCATCCTCTGCAGTCTTCAGCTCCTCCATCAACTTCTCTGCCTCTTTCCTCAGTAGCCGTTTGCCTGCAGTTGTGTTTTTCTCCTCATCCAGCAGAGCCTGAGCAGACAGCACTTTCTTATATTAGTTCTTTTATTGGGAGGTAAATGTTCTCATGAAAGAATGAAGGGTTTATTTGTCAGTTAGGAAAACAATTTCGTACATCACATGGTGACATATTGGTGCAATAAAGTGCACACAAACAAGAAACACAACAATGACATCATCTGACAAAAATACCCATCACAACTCCTTGGCTCGCTTAAGTTTGTTAAACATTTGTAACTATGTTTTAAGTCTTCCACGAGAGATGACTATCGACTCTCTACTGTAGATATAAAGTCAGATAATGCCCACTCCAGGCCCTCTTCCTGACTCTGGTGTTCACCTGTTTCAGAAGCAGGTTGTCCTCTTGGTACTTCTTGGCTGCCTGATTGGCGCTCTCCGCCTGGGTTTGTAGGCTGGTCCCTGTTACCGTAGCGATGGCCACCTGGTTTATCAGAGTCACCACACGCCGCATCACACTACAGGGGCAAGAAGTGATAAATGAGTGACACACTAACCCTAGCCCTAACCCTAACCATAACCCTAACCCTAGCCTAACCCTACCCTAAACCCTAGACTAACCCTAGCCTAACCCTAGACTAACCCTAGCCTAACCCTAGCTGGTAACTTTCCCAAAAGTCCCTAGTTTTCCAGAAATCCCTGTTTGAAGATTTGTGGAATCAGGAAGGAATAAGCAGAAAATTCAGGAATCCTCCACCTGGGTTTGTGGAAAACCTTCTGCAACCCTAACCACAACCCTATCCATAACCCTAACCACAACCCTATCCATAACCCTAACCACAACCCTATCCATAACCCTAACCACAACCCTATCCATAACCCTAACCACAACCCTATCCATAACCCTATCCACAACCCTAACCATAACCCTAACCATAACCCTAACCCTAACCACAACCCTAACCATAACACTAACCACAACCCTAACCACAACCCTAACCCTAACCCTAACCACAACCCTATCCATAACCCTAACCACAACCCTATCCATAACCCTAACCATAACCCTAACCATAACCCTAACCACAACCCTAACCACAACCCTAACCACAACCCTAACCATAACCCTAACCACAACCCTAACCATAACCCTAACCATAACCCTAACCACAACCCTAACCATAACCCTATCCATAACCACAACCCTAAACCCTAACCATAACCCTAACCACAACCCTAACCACAACCCTAACCACAACCCTAACCATAACCCTATCCATAACCACAACCCTAAACCCTAACCATAACCCTAACCACAACCCTAACCACAACCCTAACCACAACCCTAACCACAACCCTATCCATAACCCTATCATAACCCTAACCATAACCCTAACCACAACCCTAACCACAACCCTAACCACAACCCTAACCACAACCCTATCCATAACCCTATCCATAACCCTAACCGTTAACCCTAACCATAACCCTAACCACAACCCTAACCATAACCCTAACCACAACCCTAACCATAACCCTAACCATAACCCTAACCATAACCCTAACCATAACCCTAACCATAACCCTAACCATAACCCTAACCATAACCCTAACCATAACCCTAACCATAACCCTAACCACAACCCTAACCACAACCCTATCCATAACCCTATCCATAACCCTAACCATAACCCTAACCACAACCCTAACCACAACCCTAACCACAACCCTATCCATAACCCTATCCATAACCCTAACCATAACCCTAACCACAACCCTAACCACAACCCTAACCACAACCCTAACCACAACCCTATCCATAACCCTATCCATAACCCTATCCATAACCCTAACCCAGGGGCGAAAATCTGATATCAACCTTGGAGGGGACAATTACATTACATTTTCTCAAGAGCAATTCCTGAGGGGGACACCAAAAGTAGTGCTGTAACACATAGCCTACGTTGTAATATGTTAAATGTATATTGAGGAACCATAATTCCTACAACTGAATAATTGATAGGTACAGTAGTTAACTGAAGGGTTTAACCAACTTGTTCAAATGTTTAAATCATTATAATACTACTACTAATAAAAGTTATAGCAGTGCTCCTTACCAGTCCAGTATGTATGCAGGTATTCGTACTTACAACTAGCAATATCAAGAAAGGCCAGTAGGTAGCAATGGTACTGTACACTGTATGGGTGTAGTTTTCATAAATACAATGAACATGGTGTGATCTCATCTAAAAGAGTCTCCATTGAGAACCATCACAAAGTATTGAATTGACTTTTTTTTTCTTTATTTTTTTTTATCCCCTTTTCTCCCCAATTTTTGTGGTATCCAATCGCTAGTAATTACTATCTTGTCTCATCGCTACAACTCCAGTACGGGCTCGGGAGAGACGAAGGTCGAAAGTCATGCGTCCTCCGAAGCACAACCCAACCAAGCCGCACTGCTTCTTAACACAGCGCGCCTCCAACCCGGAAGCCAGCCGCACCAATGTGTCGGAGGAAACACTGTGCACCCGCCCCCCTCGGTTAGCGCGCACTGCGCCCGGCCCGCCACAGGAGTCGCTGGAGCGCGATGAGACAAGGATATCCCTACCGGCCAAACCCTCCCTAACCCGGACGACGCTAAGCCAATTGTGCGTCGCCCCACGGACCTCCCGGTCGCGGCCGGCTGTGACAGACTCTGGTGGCGCAGCATAGCACTGCGATGCAGTGCTCTAGACCACTGCGCCACCCGGGAGGCCCCTTGAATTGCCCTTTTAATTTTACTTTTTCTGATACATTTATATAGTCATTAAATGTGCCACTGGCCTGAGTCTACTACAATATCTTTACAAGAACAAAAAGCTTAAAATAAGTACAGTTCTAAAAGCAAAATAACTACTTCAATGAAAAACCCAAATAAATCAAACAAAATATCCTTCAGTCAGTGTCTCAACTCTTCAAACAGCAGCTATGGACAAGTATGTCGCACAAAGTATGCAATTTTAAATAAAATAACATGAAATAAATAATTTGTAAGTGTACTGTCATGTACTAAAAACTACTCTCCTCTAGGCTGCTTAGTACCCGCTCATACTGCCCTAGCACAGCTCTAATAGCAGTATTCCGCACAGTCCACCTTGTTGGACATAGGGGTTTCCGGGTGGGCAGATGTGTTTCTTTGGACGTGGCAATTGATTCAAACATGCTCTTAAACTTTCCTGACTGGCCATAGAGGACACCTAACTGATGGACCCAAGAAAGGGAATCCCGGATCAGTGGGGAGGCTGAGCAGCCAGCCTGTGTAATCAGATTTACACAGTGTGCTCCACAATGGACATAGAGGGCTAATGGCTGCTGCCTTCTCACAATTGCCTGTGCACCTGTGTATTTTCCTGCCATGTTTGAGGCACCATCGTAACTCTGCCCACGTAAGCCAGACATGGGCAAATTGAGCCTCAACAACACTTCAGTTGCCACTTTCGCAATGCCCTCGCCTGTTGTCTCCGACACCCTGTATAGCCCAATAAACTCGTCGTGAGGGACAAGGTCATGGTCAACATAATGCAAAAAGACACTCTCCTGTTCAGCACCAGAGACATCTTGAGTACCATCAACAATTAATGAAAATTGTACAATCGGAAGAGACCTAATCTCAGCTGCAATGCCTCGAATGATTGTATTGGCCATGATGTTCAGAATTTCATTCTGTGCTTTGCGGCCTCTTGAAACGTCAACACTCTGTTGGCAAGAGTTTGCGGTTCAAAAATTGTGGGTGTGGCTGATATGGTTTTGTGCCATCACTGAGGTAACTGGACAATGCTGTGCCACTGTCCCCTATACTGGTGCTGTTGGCAACAAGGGTGACACCTGGTCCTGCCGTGGCTGTGACATTGTTCTCTGAAGTCTCTCTCCCTGGCTCTTTCCCTTTCACCACCCTCACAGACTCAGTCTGTCTCCTAGAAAAGAAATAAGGTGTTTGCTGTACTCCTAACTACCGGTACCCAAAACTACACAATTAATCACAACAGCAATACCATTGCCATAAACAAATCTTAGTTTAGTCATCAGTTTAAGTTGAGAGCGGGGGTATCCATGGCATTTTCCAATTATGTCCCTATTTTACAAGTAAAAAAAATTGAGAACCTTTCATAATGTTGCCAAACAAAGACTCAACAAACTTACCTGAGACTCCCTGTCTCTGCCAGTCTGTCCCTGCCTATCTGTCCCCAGCTCTGCTGTCTGTGTGCCATCTGTTGCCTGCTCTGCCTAATGACATCATTGTGAAACATTTCCATTAGCATTTCACTTCTTTCTTATGAACATTTTATCAACTCGTCTTTGAGATATTAGGCTACTAGAGTTCTTACTTTGCGTTTTGGTGTACTGAAAAATACTCTGATGTCCGTCTTTTTACTTTTTTCTGCCATTTTTCTACCTGGCTGGCCGGTCTAGCTGCACACACACACATTTACACAACATATGCTACAACCTTTTCTAATTTTAATATAGTTTGTTTCATATTGGCTGGCTTCCAACAATAGCTGAATTTGTAAAGCTAGCGAGCACCAATTCCGTTTCTGTGGTGTTTGCTATAATCTTAAAAAAAAAAAGGTGAAATAAAATAAATTTAAAAAAGTTCACTAGCGACAACTTAGCTTTTGCAACGAGACCATTAAATATATTTAAGACAATGGTATAAGAGAGTGTAGTTCTGGACTTCAGTTTATCGCTAACCTTATCACAGGGACTTTGAAGCACTACAGCTGCATGCTGATCTTGGAATAAACTGACGATAGCAAAGATTCCATCTTTGACGACGCCACATTAATGGAATAGGTACTAGCTAGCTTGCTAGTTAATGTTTGCTTTAGTTTGCGCGCTAGCTCTGCAAATTCAGCTAGTGTGTGAACCCTGCCAACATAAAAATGTAAACATTGCTATGGCGCGATTGACTGGATTAACCTCACGTCAGTTACGTACATTGAGTGCCTTTCGGACAGTAGATACGAACCCTCTATTACCTTGCCAGCTAAAGAACTGGCAGTGGATCAAACCATTGTGAGGCAAAGGGCGGGGTGGTCACAATCTTTTGAAACTTAAAAAGGCGCTATTAAGTGTCTATAATCAGCACAACTGCTTTCATTGCGTATTATTAATATTATTGAAATTACATAGTTATGTTTACAGTGATAGATTGGGGGGGACAAATCATATTTTTCCCAGGATGGGGGGGTCGTGTCCCCCCCGTCCCCCCTGGGATTTCCGCCTATGCCCTAACCATAACCCTAACCACAACCCTATCCATAACCCTATCCATAACCCTAACCACAACCCTAACCACAACCCTATCCACAACACTAACGTAATGGTCACATCCCAGTTCAACCCTAACTAGCTTCAACCACAACCCTAACCCCAGGAAGTTGTTGCATGTCATCTATGATAAACCAACCTGACTTTTCCTGAGTGATAATATAAAGTAGGACTCACAGCCAGAGGAAGAGGGAGAAGCCAGAGATGTAGAGGTTCCTCTGGGCTCTGAACAGCTTCATGTGGAGGTGGTCAAACAGGTTGGGGTTCAGCTTGGCTTCTCCCATGGGCTCTGCATTGGAGTACTTCCTCACCTCTCTCAGAGCATCTTAGGAGGGAGACACAGGGAACAGTTGTATTAGTGTCTATAGCTACGCTCTTAAAAAAAAGGTTATTTAAAGGGTTCTCACATGGAGACAGGGTATGGAGCGTAGAGGACTGATTACTAGTATAACAACAGGCTAGAGTCAATAAGTTTGCCGTTTTCCCACGGGCTCTGCACTGGAGTACTGCCTCACCTCTCTCAGAGCATCTTAGGGTGGAAACAGGGAACACGTGTAACAGTGACATGTACCAACTGTAGCGCATTACAGCAGGGATCATCACTAGATTCAGCTGCGCGCCGATGGTCAGGGGGCCGCAAAATAATTCCAAACAATTTGTAGAGTGCAAATTGACTGCATGAAGCCCAAACAGATATAATATTAGACTAAAACATAATAATTTAAGACCTTGCTTACATTTGTATAGATCACGTACTCTATATCTCCCTTTAATGCTTGGGAACACTTTGGAACACATTTCCAACATGAAAATCCCTTGGAGCTGGTTTCCTGGTCTTTTATCAAATCAAATCAAATGTATTTTTATAGCCCTTCGTACATCAGCTGATATCTCAAAGTGCTGTACAGAAACCCAGCCTAAAACCCCAAACAGCAAGCAATGCAGGTGTAGAAGCACGGTGGCTAGGAAAAACTCCCTAGAAAGGCCAAAACCTAGGAAGAAACCTAGAGAGGAACCAGGCTATGAGGGGTGGCCAGTCCTCTTCTGGCTGTGCCGGGTGGAGATTATAACAGAACATGGCCAAGATGTTCAAATGTTCATAAATGACCAGCATGGTCAAATAATAATAATCACAGTAGTTTATGTCCAACAATAAAAACTAACACTTTTGGGGCCAAATAAAATCCCCAGCTGGTCCCCAGTTGGGGATCGCTGGACTACAGGACTGATTGTAACACTGTGTAAAGCCAGGTATAATGCTTTATAACTTGTTGATATAAGCATGTATATGCCTTTGTATGTCTTGTAATGTGTATAATATGTCACTAGACTATGAGATGAAACTATAGAACAAGGAGATTAACCCACAAATCCTATAAAAGGTGTCATTATGGGAAACTTTCTGACTATCTATCTACAATAGACTCAGTGTTGCCATACCAAAGACCCATCCAATATACTGCAAGTATGATGACTAACCACAGAAGAGAATGATGAGGATGAGTATCATGGTAAAGAATCCCCTGTTCCAATACGGAGCAAACCAGTTCCATACACTCAGGTTGAACAGTGATCGCCATCTGCAAAAAGTAAGAGTTAGAAACTTAGAGAATGACTAGTTACAGACAACAAGGGATTAACCAAAGTGACTTGGTTCCTTGTATATGTCTGTGTAAATAAGTTACAGAGGGGTCAAAGATCATACTCCCCATGAAATGCTAACCTGGTGAGAGGTTAGCATGTCTTGGGGGGATGATCTTTGATGCTCTGTAACTTTCTCACTCATCAACATTCAGCATTCAGGATTATCCGTAGTCATGGTAACATTAATATAGAAGTGTTTAGAAACATATTCTATTCGCAATAAAAGTGACGTCAAAATGAAACAATACATTATTTACCATTAATTTCTATTGGGCGCGAAATAATCTGAAACACAACCAAAACAAACTGCAAATGCATCCAACAAGTTTGTAAAGTCACAAGCTTGATGTGGTCATTGCGTGCTAGGAAATATGGGACCAAATACTAAACTTTTGACTACATTATTTATAATAATTTTTAGGGGTATCAATAATTTTGACCCCTAACTTTTTGAGACAAAAAATTATATAATTACCCAATTTGTTTGCTACATTATAGCTCAGTATTTGAATTGTATATACAGTTGAAGTCGGAAGTTTACATACACCTTAGCCAAAACTCAGTTTTTCACAATTCCTGACATTTAATCCTAGTAAAAATGTGTTGTTTTAGGTCAGTTAGGATCACCACTTTATTTTAAGAATGTGAAATGTCAGAATAATAGTAGAGAGAATGATTTATTTCAGCTTTTATTTCTAACATCACATTCCCTGTGGGTCAGAAGTTTACATACACTCAATTAGTATTTGGTAGCATTGCCTTTAAATTGTTTAACTTGGGTCAAACGTTTCGGGTAGCCTTCCACAAGCTTCCCACAATTAGTTGGGTGAGTTTTGGTCCATTCCTCCTGACAGAGCTGGTGTAACTGAGTCAGGTTTGTAGGCCTCCTTGTTCGCACACACTTTTTCAGTTCTGCCCACAAGTGTTCTAAAGAATTGAGGTCAGGGCTTTGTGATGGCCACTCCAAAAGCTTGACTTTGTTGTCCTTAAGCCATTTTGCCACAACTTTGGAAGTATGCTTGGAGTCATTGTCCAGTTGGAAGACCCCTTTGCGACCAAGCTTTAACTTCCTGACTGATGTCTTGAGATTTTGCTTCAATATATCCACATAATTTTCCTCTCTCATGATGCCATCTATTTTGTGAAGTGCAGCAGTCACTCCTGCAGCAAAGCACCCCCAGAACATGATGCTGCCACCCCTGCGCTTCCCGGTTGGGATGGTGTTCTTCGGCTTGCAAGCCTCCCCCTTTTTCCTACAAACATAATGATGGTGATTATGGCCAAACAATTCTATTTTTGTTTCATCAGACCAGAGGACTTTTCTCCAAAAAGTACGATCTTTGTCCCCATGTGCAGTTGCAAACCGTAGTCTGGCTTTTTTATGGCTGTTTTGGAGCAGTGGCTTCTTCCTTGCTGAGCGGCCATTCAGGTTATGTCGATATAGGACTCGTTTTACTGTGGATATAGATACTTTTGTACCTGTTTCCTCCAGCATCTTCACAAGATCCTTTGCTGCTGTTCTGGGATTGATTTGCACTTTTCGCACCAAAGTACGTTCATCTCTAGAAGACAGAATGCGTCTCTTTCCTGAGCGGTATGACGGCTGCGTGGTCCCATGGTGTTTATACTTGCATACTATTGTTTGTACAGATGAACGTGGTACCTTCAGCCGTTTGGAAATTGCTCCCAAGAATGAACCAGACTTGGAGGTCTACACATTTTTTCTGAGTTCTTGGCTGATTTCTTTTGATTTTCCCATAATGTCAAGCAAAGAGGCACTGAGTTTGAAGGTAGGCCTTGAAATACATCCACAGGTACACCTTCAATTGACTCAAATGATGTCAATTAGCCTATCAGAAGCTTCTAAAGCCATGTCATCGTTTTCCTGAATTTTCCAAGTTGTTTAAAGGCACAGCCAACTAAGTGTATGTAAACTTCTGACCCACTGGAATTGTGATACAAGTGAAATAATCTGTCTGTAAACAATTGTTGGAAAAATGACTTGTGTCATGCACAAAATAGATGTCCTAACTGACTTGCCAAAAATATAGTTTGTTAACTAGACATTTGTGGAGTGGTTGAAAAACGAGTTTTAATGACTCCAACCTAAGTGTATGTAAACTTCCATCTTCAACTGTATTAGTATAAAATAATATAAATGTCCCATGTTTTTTTAGCATACAATAGAGCTCAGTATTTGTATTATTTATTAGACACAGACATTTTGTCTTGCTTATCTTTATCAAGGGTGCCAATAGTTTGGGATTGGACTGTAAACGTTACAGTTTTGGCCAAATGTCACAAAAGAAGGCTTAACGCTTCAACCTGGTTAAATGCTAGGATATGATTCCCCACAGTACCTCTTGGCAGATATAAAAGGCAGACAAAGGATCAGAATGACAGCTATCTCCACATAAAGGAAGATAGCCACCACAGTCCACTGGAGAGTCATCTTATGCTGGGAGTCCACTGTGGAGAAACAACAACACTGTAAATACATACATAAAATGCACAATTCAATATCCAGCAGGCAAAACTGAGCTACATTTTTTTTGTTATTATGTACAAAACATCACAAGTCTCCTGAATCTGTGTTTGTGTCATATGGTTCTGACAGAAAAAGACTGCGAGGGACGATAGACCAACAATACACTGACTATTCACTTCTTATTAATCTATACTAGGTAACAGTGGCGTGATGATTACAAGTTATTACAGAGGGATAACATATTGATTATACACGTGTTACCTGAATATAGTATACTTTTGTTTTTGTTTCGTGTTATTTCCTATCACTGAGTCCATGTTGAAAATATGAATGGAATTGGAACCAAATGCAAACAATGCAAACATTTACAAATTCCTTTAAAAATCGAATCAATTGAGTGAATTTCCCTGATCTGACCAGTAGAGAAACTCTTTACCGGTTATTTAGCTACGTAACAGTGTGGGCACTGTGGAGATATCATAACAATGAATACCGAAACGTTGCTTTTGGTAAAACATTAGAGACACCAGAAATAGTCTATAACTATTCCTACTGCTCTACAGCGCGAGTGGCATACTGTTAACACGCGTTTACAAATACAGTGCAGCCAAATGCTATTTATATCTCAAGTTATTTTCTAACTTCGCCACAGTTGACCACCTAAAGATCATTTGTCAAATCAACAGTACGTTATCTTGCTTTCTATACTGTACATGGGAACCACGTCGACACACCCAAACAAGCAGAAATAGAGTTGGAATCTTACCCGACAAATATGGTAGATTAGAACTAGACCAGGACGGAACATACCCCCACCCCCTCCTCTGAACACCCCCCCCCCCCCCCACCCCCACTACCCCGCCCTGCACAACAGCTGTTCATGCCCAGCCTCTTAAGCCCTGACGTCACCTGAGAGCAACTTGAACAAGATGCCCATAAATAAAGCCATCACCATGCGGTATTAAGCTGAAAGTAAACCCCTGTCGTTGTGTTGAAGGTAACACATAAATAAGGTTCATAGTATTAAGGCATTGCCATTTAGACTGTGGACTTAGGATCTAGGCCTCTCTAATATTCCATATTAGAGAGATATTAACCATTTCGCTGCAAATAAAGCTGCTGATGTTTTGGCTCAAACTAAACCTTGAGATACGTAACATCTCAACTAGAGGTCGACCGATTAATCGGAATGGCCGATTAATTAGTTTTCATAACAATCGGTAATCTGCATTTTTGGACACCGATCATGGCCGATTACCTTGCACTTCACGAGGAGACTGCGTGGCAGGCTGACTACCTGTTATGCGAGTGCAGCAAGGAGCCAAGGTAAGGTGCTAGCTAGCCTTAAACTTATCTTATAAAAAACATTAAATCTTAACATAATCACTAGTTAACTACACATGGTTGATGATATTACTAGTTTATGTAGCGTGTCCTGCATTGCATATAATCGATGCGGTGCCTGTTAATTTATCATTGAATCACACCCTACTTCGCCAAACAGGTGATTTAACAAGCGCATTAGCGAAAAAGGATTGTCGTTGCACCAATGTGTACCTAACCATAAACATCATTGCCTTTCTTAAAATCAACACACAAGTATATATTTTTAAACCTGCATATTTAGTTAATATTGCCTGCTAACATTAATTTATTTTAACTAGGGAAATTGTGTCACTTCTCTTGCGTTCTGTGCAAGCAGAGTCACGGTATATGCAGCAGTTTGGGCCGCCTGGCTCGTTGCGAACAGTGTGAAGACCATTTCTTCCTAACAAAGACCGTAATTAATTTGCCAGAATTGTACATAGTTATGACATAATATTGAAGGTTGTGCAATGTAACAGCAATATTTAGACTTAAGGATGCAACCCTTTAGATAAAATACGGAACGGTTTCGTATTTCACTGAAAGAATAAACGTCTTGTTTTCGAAATGATCGTTTCCGGATTCTACCATATTAATGACCTAAGGCTCGTATTTCTGTGTGTTATTATATTATAATTAAGTCTATGATTTGATAGCGCAGTCTGACTGAGCGGTGGTAGGCAGCAGCAGGCTCGTAAGCATTCATTCAAACAGCACTTTCCTGCATTTGCCAGCAGCTCTTCGCTGTGCTTCAAGCATTGCGCTGTTTATGACTTCAAGCCTATCAACTCCCAAGATTAGGCTGGCAATACTAAAGTACCTATTAGAACATCCAATAGTCAAAGGTATATGAAATACAAATGGTATAGAGAGAAATAGTCCTATAATGACTACAACCTAAAACTTCTTACCTGGGAATTTTGAAGATTCATGTTAAAAGGAACCACCAGCTTTCATATGTTCTCATGTTCAGAGCAAGGAACTTAAACGTTATCTTTCTTACATGGCACATATTGCACTTTTACTTTCTTCTCCAACACTTTGTTTTTGCGTTATTTAAACCAAATTGAACCTGTTTCTGTCACGACTTCTGCCGAAGTCGTTGCCTCTCCTTGTTCGGGCGGTGTTCGGCGGTCGACGTCACCGGTCTTCTAGCCATCATCGATCCATTTTTCATATTCCATTGGTTTTGTCTTGTCTTCCCACACACCTGTTTTCAATCCCATCCATTACCTCTTGTGTATTTAACCCTCTGTTTCCCCTCATGTCTTTGTCAGAGATTGTTTTATGTCAAGTGTTGTTTCTTGGTGTATAGGTGCGCAACGGGTCCTCGTACCCATGTTTATTTTATGTATGTACATTTTCGTGTTTGGAGCATGTTAAGTGGACATTTATTAAAAGTCTCCATTTAAACTCCGTTTAACTCTCCTGCGCCTGACTTCCCTGCCACCTATACACACGACTCTGACAGTTTCATTATTAATTTGAGACTAAATTGATTTTATTGATGTATTATATTAAGTTAAAATACGTGTTCATTCAGTATTGTTGTAATTGTCATTATTACAAATATATGTATATAAAAATTGGCCGATTAACGGTATCGGCTTTTATTGGTCCTCCAATAATCGGTATCGGTTTCGGTGTTGAAAAATCATAATCGGTCGACCTCTAATCTCAACTATTTTGGGGGATCACCAATTACTGGGTCAATGAAAGTATTTTGAGTATGTAGAACTACTTTAATGTATTGCTTCTCCTACCTTCCGTATCAATTTGTTCATGATAATTGTACAGTGCCTTCAGAAAGTATTCACACCCCTTGACTTTTTTCACATTTTATTGTGTTACAAAGTGGGATTAAAATGGATTTAAATGCATTTTTTTTGTCAACGATCCACACAAAATACTTTGTAATTTCAAAGTGGAAGAAAAAATGTTAAGAAATGTTTCTGAATGGAAAATAAAACCATAATATATCTTGATTAGATTAGTATTCAACCCTCTGAGTCAATAAGTGTTAGAATCACTTTTGGCAGAGATGACCAATGTGAGATTTTAATACTCTCTAAAAGCTTTGCACATCACTAAAAGCTTTGTAAAATATTTGCCAATTATTCTTTAAACATGTTTACAAGCTCTGTCATGTTGGTTGTTGATCATTGCTAGACAGCCATTTTCAAGTATTTAAGTCAAAACTGTAACTACGACTCTCAGGAACATTCAATGTCGTCTTGGTAAACAACTTCAGTGTATATTTGGCCTTGTGTTTTAGGTTATTGTCCAGCTGAAAGGTGAATTTGTCTCCCAATGTCTGTTAAAAAGCAGACTGAACCAAGGATTTTGCCTGTGCTTACCTCTATTCTGTTTATTTTTATTTAAAAAAAAATCCCTAGTCCTTGTCGATGGCAAGCATACCCATAACATAATGCAGCCACCACAATGCTTGAAAATATAAAGACTTGGATTTGCCTCAAACATAACATTTTGTTTTCAGGACAAAAAGTGTATTTGTTTTCCACAGTTTATGCAGTATTACTTTAGTGCCTTATTGCAAACAGGATAAATGTTTTGGAATATTTTTTATTCTGTACAGGGTTCCTTATGTTAACTCTGTCATTTATGTTAGTATTGTGGAGTAAATATAATGTTGTTGATCCATCCTCAGTTATCTCCTATCACATCCATTAAACTCTGTAACTGTTTCAAAGTCACCATTGTCTTCATGGTGAAATCCCTGAGGGGTTTCCTTCCTCTCCGGCAACTGAGTTAGGAAGGACACCTGTATCTTTGTAGTGACAAGGTGTATTGATACACCATCCAAAGTGAAATGAATAACTTCATCATGCTTTTTTTTTACCATTCTCCCAATAAGTGCCCTTCTTTGCGAGTCATTGGAAAACCTCCCTGGTCTTTGTGGTTGAATCTGTGCTTGACATTCACTGCTCGACCGAGGGACCTTACAGATAATTGTATGAGTGGAGTACAGAGACGAGGTATTCATTCAAAAAGCATGTTAAACGCTATTGAGTTCTTGCAACTTATTGTGACTTGTTAAGCACATGTTTACCCCTGAACTTCTTTAGGCTTGCAATAACAAAGGGATTGAATACTTATAGACTGAAAACAATTCTGCTTTTCATTTTCAATTAAGATGTAAACATTTCTAAAAACACAATTCCCCGTTGACATTATGGGGTATTGTGTGTAGACCAGTGACACAAAATCTCAATTTCATCCATCCATAAATTCAGGCTATAACGCAACAAAATGTGGAAAAATACATTCTGAATGTACTGTGTACATGACATTATGCATTAGGCCTATCTCTATACTATATACTGTACACTGGAGACATGTTGCAAAAACATTTTGTAAATTGTCCAGAAGAGGATGGTATAGTCTAACTTTAGACTGGATAATGATGAATATGAATATGAATATTTATCTCAAAAAAATAAGCTCTCCATCCTAATCCTCATTGTCAAGTGAAAAAGAAAGTTACCATCACAAATTGAAATACTTTCCCCCACCTTAACTTCAGAGTTTAATGAGAGCACCTTTAAGTCCTGTTGAGCATGTGTACTAAGGTGGCTCTTTACTATCATCCAATACAATTTATGAGAAAGAGTTGGATAATCTGATTTCTTTAAATTCTTACAACTCAGACATCTTATTCAATCTCTTTAAACAGAATCTGGATGAACCAAAGGCATTTAGCATAGAAGCAATCGTGAAAGAAGCTGTCTACTGTACGCCAAATCAGTTTATTTCCAACTTATATCAAGGGTTGATTGAAACTCTGGTTCAGGACCTAAAAGGAAAAAACGGGAAACTAATCTAAAGGAAGAAATTGAGGAGAACCATTGTGAAAATGTTCCTACCTCCTCCTACAACCTAAGACATAAACTACTGCAATTTAAGACAGTTTATAGGAATTACTATACTCCTGCCAGAATGGATGTAATGCACAGGGAAGTATCACATCTCTGTTGGAGATGCACAAAGTATCAAATCAAATGTATTTATAAAGCCCTTCTTACATCAGCTGTTAACTCAAAGTGCTGGAGAGAGAGAGAGAGAGAGAGAGAGAGAGAGAGAGAGAGAGAGAGAGAGAGAGAGAGAGAGAGAGAGAGAGAGAGAGAGAGAGAGAGAGAGAGAGAGAGAGAGAGAGAGAGAGAGAGAGAGAGAGAGAGAGAGAGAGAGAGAGAGAGAGAGAGAGAGAGAGAGAGGTTGTATTTTTTTGTAGATGTCTTTGTTTTTATTATTATTATTATTATTATTATTATATTATTAAAAAATGAATCCAAAATAAAGTGACATTCACAAAGATATACTATAGAACTTGTTCACAATCATATACAGTGGGGAGAACAAGTATTTGATACACTGCCGATTTTGCAGGTTTTCCTACTTACAAAGCATGTAGAGGTCTGTAATTTTTATCATAGGTACACTTCAACTGTGAGAGACGGAATCTAAAACAAAAATCCAGAAAATCATATTGTATGATTTTTAAGTAATTAATTTGCATTTTATTGCATGACATAAGTATTTGATACATCAGGAAAGCACAACTTAATATTTGGTACAGAAACCTTTGTTTGCAATTACAGACATCATACGTTTCCTGTAGTTCTTGACCAGGTTTGCACACACTGCAGCAGGGATTTTGGCCCACTCCTCCATACAGACCTTCTCCAGATCCTTCAAGTTTCGGGGCTGTCGCTGGGCAATACGGACTTTCAGCTCCCTCCAAAGATTTTCTATTGGGTTCAGGTCTGGAGACTGGCTAGGCCACTCCAGGACCTTGAGATGCTTCTTACGGAGCCACTCCTTAGTTGCCCTGGCTGTGTGTTTCGGGTCGTTGTCATGCTGGAAGACCCAGCCACGACCCATCTTCAATGCTCTTACTGAGGGAAGGAGGTTGTTGGCCAAGATCTCGCGATACATGGCCCCATCCATCCTCCCCTCAATACGGTGCAGTTGTCCTGTCCCCTTTGCAGAAAAGCATCCCCAAAGAATGATGTTTCCACCTCCATGCTTCACGGTTGGGATGGTGTTCTTGGGGTTGTACTCATCCTTCTTCTTCCTCCAAACACGGCGAGTGGAGTTTAGACCAAAAAGCTCTATTTTTGTCTCATCAGACCACATGACCTTCTCCCATTCCTCCTCTGGATCATCCAGATGGTCATTGGCAAACTTCAGATGGGCCTGGACATGCGCTGGCTTGAGCAGGGGGACCTTGCGTGCGCTGCAGGATTTTAATCCATGATGGCGTAGTGTGTTACTAATGGTTTTCTTTGAGACTGTGGTCCCAGCTCTCTTCAGGTCATTGACCAGGTCCTGCCGTGTAGTTCTGGGCTGATCCCTCACCTTCCTCATGATCATTGATGCCCCACGAGGTGAGATCTTGCATGGAGCCCCAGACCAAGGGTGATTGACCGTCATCTTGAACTTCTTCCATTTTCTAATAATTGCGCCAACAGTTGTTGCCTTCTCACCAAGCTGCTTGCCTATTGTCCTGTAGCCCATCCCAGCCTTGTGCAGGTCTGCAATTTTATCCCTGATGTCCTTACACAGCTCTCTGATCTTGGCCATTGTGGAGAGGTTGGAGTCTGTTTGATTGAGTGTGTGGACAGGTGTCTTTTATACAGCTAATGAGTTCAAACAGGTGCAGTTAATACAGGTATTGAGTGGAGAACAGGAGGGTTTCTTAAAGAAAAACGAACAGGTCTGTGAGAGCCGGAATTCTTACTGGTTGGTAGGTGATCAAATACTTATGTCATGCAATAAAATGCAAATTAATTACTTAAAAATCAAACAATGTGATTTTCTGGATTTTTGTTTTAGATTGCGTCTCTCACAGTTGAAGTGTACCTATGATAAAAATTGCAGACCTCTACATGCTTTGTAAGTAGGAAAACCTGCAAAATCGGCAGTGTATCAAATACTTGTTCTCCCCACTGTACATTCTTTGAGATGGTCCACAAACGGTTCCCTGTTTCTGTCAAATAAATCTGGTTTTTATTTGACTTTATAGTCTATATAATTTCGTGGGATGTAACTACATTTTTCAGTCCTCCATTTTGTAATAGAGGGTGAATATGAGGCTTTCCAATTGATGACAATACAAATATTTTGCAGCAATTAGAATACTAAACTTTCTCTGACATTGTTGACCTATATTTACGTTTCCCAACAGACGTAGATACTGGTGGCGATAGATGGATATAAATTCCTAGACACAATGAAAGGACAGCACATACAGTACGCCGACATGGCGTCACAGGACCACAGCATATGTATTTAAAAATACAAATCAATTAAACCTTTATTTAACTAGTTAAGAACACATTTTTTATTTACAATGACGGCCTACCCCGGCCAAACCCGTACGACACTGGACCAATTGTGCGCCGCCCCTGACGGACTCCCAACCACTGCTGGATGTGACGCAGCCAGGATGTAATAGGGTTACAGAGATATTGCTTGGGGTTTTAGGCTGGGTTTCTGTACAGCACTTTGAGTTAACAGCTGATGTAAGAAGGACTTTATAAATACATTTGATTTGATACTTTGTGCATCTCCAACAGAGATGTGATACTTCCCTGTGCATTACATCCATTCTGGCAGGAGTATAGTAATTCCTATAAACTGTCTTAAATTGCAGTAGTTTATGTCTTAGGTTGTAGGAGGAGGTAGGAACATTTTCACAATGGTTCTCCTCAATTTCTTCCTTTAGATTCGTTTCCCGTTTTTTCCTTTTAGGTCCTGAACCAGAGTTTCAATCAACCCTTGATATAAGTTGGAAATAAACTGATTTGGCGTACAGTAGACAGCTTCTCTCTCTCTCTCGTTCTCTCTCTCAGTCTCTCTCTCTCGTTCTCTCTCTCGTTCTCTCTCTCTCTCTCTCTCTCTCTCTCTCTCTCTCTCTCTCTCTCTCTCTCTCTCTCTCTTTCTCTCTCTCTCTCTCTCTCTCTCTCTCTCTCTCTCTCTCTCTCTCTCTCTCTCTCTCTCTCTCTCTCTCTCTCTCTCTCACCTGCATTCATTTGGGCTCTTTCTCTAAACGGTTACACTGCACCTCTTTAGAGAGCTGAAAGGCTGAGTGTTTACCCATTTCAGCTGTGCTCTGAGATTGCTTTTTTTAGCTAAAAAACAAGTTGAATGTGCTTTGATGTGTTTTGTATTCCCTTCGTCGCCACGGACAGATTGTAAAAACACATTTACAATCACCAGATGGTCAGGTGGTATTCTGGTAGGCTAAGATGTTTAATGTCTGTTCCATTCTTGAAAGTAATATCAATTGTCTGTAATGTATTGTTTACTCTGATCATTCCAGCTCTGTGCTCTGAGAATTCACATACGCCAGAGGGAAAATGAGTGTGCATGTATTGGCTAAAGTGTACCAGGGGAGGAAGGGGACAGAGAGAGGCATGAAGGGAATTCAACATGGCTGCAGCAGCTCCTCTCTCTCTCTCTCTCTCTCTCTCTCTCTCTCTCTCTCTCTCTCTCTCTCTCTCTCTCTCTCTCTCTCTCTCTCTCTCTCTCTCTCTCTCTCTCTCTCTCTCTCTCTCTCTCTCTCTCTCTCTCTCTCTCTCTCTCTCTCTCTCTCTCTCTCTCTCTCTCTCTTTTTTTTGTCAATTCAAGGGGCTTTATTGGCATGGGAAACATGTGTTAACATAGCCAAAGCAAGTGAGGTAGATAATATACAAAAGTGAAATAAACAATAAAAATTAACAGTAAACATTACACATACAGAAGTCTGTTGGCAGGCTGTCTCTTCTGTTCCAGGCAGCAACAGACAGCCAGGCAGCAACTCCCTGTCCCTCCATTCGTTCAGAGGGGAGTGTGCGGTGTGTGTGTGTGTGAGAGAGCGAGAGAGAGACGGTGTGTGTGTGTGTGTGTGTGTGTTTGTATGTAACCAGACACCAGTCAGCACTAAGAGAGGCTGGAGAACACTGATCCTCTCACACACAGCAGACACTGTCACTCGCTGATAAAACAATCAGTTTTACACACACACACAGCCGCAAATATATACAGTACCAGTCAAAAGTTTGGACACAGCTACTCATTCAAGGGTTTTTTACTATGTTCTTGTCACGCCCTGACCTTAGAGAGCCTTTTTATGTCTCTATTTGGTTTGGTCAGGGTGTGATTTGGGGTGGGCATTCTATGTTTTTGTTTTCTATGATTTTGAATTTCTATGTTTTGGCCGGGTATGGTTCTCAATCAGGTACAGCTGTCTATCGTTGTCTCTGATTGGGAACTATACTTAGGTAGCCCTTTTCCCTCCTTTTAGTGTGGGAAGTTTTCTTTGTTTGTGGCACTATAGCCCTTAAGCTTCACAGTCTTTTTTGTCTTGATTATTGTTTTTGTCGGCTTCATCCAAAATAAAAAGGAATATGTACGCTCACCACGCTGCACCTTGGTCACCTTCTTCCAGCATTGGCCACGACAGTTCTACATTGTAGAATAATAGTGAAGACATCACAACTATGAAATAACACATATGGAATCATGTAGTAACCAAAAAAGTGTTAAACAAATCTAAATATATTTTATATTTGAGATTGTTCAAAGTAGTTATTATTGGTGTCCTTTAGTGGTGGTTTCTTTGCAGCAATTTGACCATAAATGCCTAATTCACACAGTCCCCTCTGAACAGTTGATGTTGAGATGTGTCTGTTACTTGAACTCCGTGAAGCATTTATTTGGCTGCAATTTCTGAGGCTGGTAACTCTAATGAACTTATCCTCTGCAGCAGAGATAACTCTCGGTTTTCCATTCCTGTGGCGGTCCTCATGAGAGCCAGTTTCATCATAGCGCTTGATGGTTTTTGCGACTGCACTTGAAGAAACTTTAAAAGTACTTGAAATGTTCCACATTGACTGACCTTCATGTCTTAAAGTAACGATGGACTGTCGTTTCTCTTTACTTATTTGAGCTGTTCTTGCCATAATATGGACTTGTTCTTTTACCAAATAGGGCTGACTTCTGTATACCACCCCTAATTTGTCACAACACAACTGACTGGCTAAAACACATTAAATAGGAAAGAAATTCCACAAAATAACTGTTAACAAGGCACACCTGTTAATTGAAATGCATTCCAGGTGACTACCTCATGAAGCTGGTTGAGAGAATGCCAAGAGTGTGCAAAGCTGTCATCAAGGGAAATAAAATATATTTTGATTTGTTTAAAACTTTTTTGGTAACTACGTGATTCCGTATGTGTTATTTTGTAGTTTTGATGTCTTCGCTATTATTCTACAATGTAGAAAGTAGTACAAATAAAGAAGAACCCTGGATTGAGTAGGTGTGTCCAAACTTTTGACTGGTACTGTATATAAAGGCAAACACGCACTGTCTTTCTCTCTCTCTCACACACACACACACACACACACACACACACACACACACACACACACACACACACACACACACACACACACACACACACACACACACACACACACACACACACACACACACACACACACACACACACACACACACACACACACACACACACACACACACACACACACACACACACACACACACATTCCCAGCGGGGAAAGGGGACATGCTGTAGCAGCTGTACCCATTGGAGGCAAATCTACATTCTGCTGAGCTCTCTGTGTCCTTCACATTTCAGCATTGCAGGCAAACAGAGTTGTTCATATGTTCCCCTGTTTATCAATGTTTCAGGACTCTTCTCTGCTGTCCAATTTGTTCACCTGTTTATTAAAGTTTCAGGACTAGTCTCTGCTGTCCAATTTGTTCACCTGTTTATTAAAGTTTCAGGACTCGTCTCTGCTGTCCAATATTTTCCCGTTTATCAATGTTTCAGGACTAGTCTCTGCTGTCCATTATGTTATAACTCCTATATACCCCTACTTAACCCCTATATAACCCCTATATAAACCTTATATAACCCTATATAAACCTATATAAACCATATAAACCTTATATAAACCTTATATAAACCTATATAAACCATATAAACCTTATATAAACCCTATATAAACCTTATATAAACTTTATATAACCCTTATATAACCCCTATATAAACCTTATATAACCCTATATAAACCTTATATAAACCTTATATAAACCCTATATAAACCTTATATAAACCTTATATAAACCTTATATAACCCTATATAAACCTTATATAACCCTATATAAACCTATATAAACCCTATATAAACCTATATAAACCTTATATAAACCATATAAACCTTATATAAACCCTATATAACCCTATATAAACCATATAAACCTTATATAAACCTTATATAAACCTATATAAACCTTATATAAACCATATAAACCTTATATAAACCCTATATAACCCTATATAAACCCTATATAAACCTTATATAAACCTTATATAACCCTATATAAACCATATAAACCTTATATAAACCTTATATAAACCTATATAAACCCTATATAAACCTATATAAACCTTATATAAACCATATAAACCTTATATAAACCCTATATAACCCTATATAAACCATATAAACCTTATATAAACCTATATAAACCCTATATAAACCTATATAAACCTTATATAAACCATATAAACCTTATATAAACCCTATATAACCCTATATAAACCATATAAACCTTATATAAACCTTATATAAACCTTATATAAACCTATATAAACCCTATATAACCCTATATAAACCTTATATAACTCTATATAAACCATATAAACCTTATATAACCCTATATAAACCTTATATAACCCTATATAAACCTTATATAAACCCTATATAAACCCTATATAAACCCTATATAAACCTATATAAACCATATAAACCTTATATAAACCCTATATAAACCTTATATAAACCCTATATAAACCCTATATAAACCCTATATAAACCCTATATAAACCTTATATAACCCTATATAAACCTTATATAAACCCTATATAAACCTTATATAAACCCTATATAAACCTTATATAACCCTATATAAACCTTATATAACCCTATATAAACCTTATATAAACCCTATATAAACCTTATATAACCCTATATAAACCTTATATAAACCCTATATAAACCTTATATAAACCCTATATAAACCCTATATAAACCTTATATAAACCCTATATAAACCCTATATAACCCTATATAAACCTTATATAACCCTATATAAACCTTATATAAACCTTATATAAACCCTATATAAACCCTATATAAACCCTTTTAACCCCTATTTAAACCCTATAGCAACCCTATAAACCCTATTTAAACCCAATTGCAACCCTATAGCAACCCTATATAAACCCTATATAAACCCTATAAACCATTTTAAACCCTATGAACCCTATAGAAACCCAATAAACCCTTTTTAACCCTATGAACCCTATAATCCATTTATGAACCCTATAAAGTCTATATGCACCCTATGTAAAACCGATAAACCCTATACACAACTTCCGGCGCCAACAGAGATGGCCGCCTCGCTTCGCGTTCCTAGGAAACTATGCAGTATTTTGTTTTTTATTACTGCATTGTCGGAACTAGAAGCACAAGCATTTCGCTACACTCGCATTAACATCTGCTAACCATGTGTATGTGACCAATAACATTTGATTTGATAATTTTTTGTTTGATTTGATTTGATATATAAACCCTACACAACCCCTATATAAACCCTACACAACCCCTGTATAAACCATATAAACCCTATATAAACCCTATATCAATGAAGATAGGTAAACTGATACAGCTGTATCATACACTCTTAGAAAAGGTAGGGTTCCAGGTAGAACCCTTTTGGTTCAAGGTAGAACCTTTTGGTTCCAGGTAGAACCCGTTTTGGTTCCATGTAGAACCCTCTGTGTAATGGGTTGTAACCCAAAAAGGGTTCATCGAAGGGTTCTCCTATGGGGACAGCCAAATAACCCTTTTCGGTTCGAGATATAGTGTATAAATGAAGATAGGTAAACGGATAGAGCTGTGGATAAACCAGGGCTGCATACCGAACGGCCCTCTATTCCGTGTGTACTGCACTATTTTCCACCAGCGCACCTAGGAACCGGGCACCATTGAAACCATTGAGGTCAACTTCACCATCCCTGCTTTGAAATTGCCACTCAATGATGTCATTAAGTTCACACTTGCTAGAGGTCACACTCTATTTCATCTGCTAGCCTTTGATCTCAGCTGTCCATTTCTCCATGGCAATAGACTGCGTCTTAAATGACACCGTATTCCCTATGTAGTGCGCTACTTTTGACGAGGGCCGGTGGGGCTCATTTCAAAAGTAGTACACTTCATAGGAAATACGGTGCAATTTGGGAAACAGACGTTGATTTTAAGACTCCATTTCTATACAGCCATAATAGACTTGGATGGTCACAAAGTTATTTTTTAATAACTTTCATCTAATTTATATAGGGTTCCTTTCTTCTCCATATTACAGGTCTCATGGGGAGGTAGACATTTTGAAATTGTCCATGAAAAACAATCTGTCACGCTTGGGCTGTGCAGTCCGGCTGAAGCGTTCAATTGACTTTCTTCTCTCTCCTTGATAGCAGAATTACAGTTGAATGTTGGCTGACCTAATACAATAGAGACACCATACAGTGCTGGGTAATACAATCTTCCTGAGTCTGTGGCTGGATAGAGAGAGAGATCAGATCAGAACTAGAGGAGGTAGGTTTGTAAAGAAAGCAGGATGAGAGAGAGAGAGAGAGAGAGAGAGAGAGAGAGAGAGAGAGAGAGAGAGAGAGAGAGAGAGAGAGAGAGAGAGAGAGAGAGGTGTCAGAAGAGGGGGATGAGGAGAGATTAAAAGCGATGGATGAGGTTGTGGGATGGGGAGAGAAAGGAGAAGATGATGGATGTTATCGGATGGGGTTGGTTTGGATCCACCCCAGGTCAAGTGATCCAGATGGATGTTATCGGGTGGAGTCAGGGATGGGGATGGTTTGGATCCACCCCAGGTCATGTGATCCAGATGGATGTTATCGGGTGGAGTCAGGGATGGGGATGGTTTGGATCCACCCCAGGTCAAGGGATCCAGATGGATGTGCCACTCACCTCTCCATACTGATGGACCTGAAGACACCTCTTCACATGTTGGAATACTGACTGGGTTCTCCTTTCACAGCTTCCTCAGGTCAGTCCCCCATCTCAGTCTGGATGCCTGGCCAATACGCTTGTTATTAAAAAGAATGATAAAGGGTCACTTGTGTTGGGATCACAGCAGTGGCAGTGGTGACACCCTTTAGATCAATGGAGATAAGAAGACTGGGGATGAATCTCAAAAGATTTCTCCGGTCCTTGACTCCTTGATTCCTCAACCTCTATCTCAGAGAAGAAGAAAAACCAAACCAGTGGGAAGGAACCGCATGTGTTTTAATGCATTTTGAAAATGGGGTTGGAGAATCAAAGAGAAGGTGTTTGAGATTCACTTGTTGTCCACAGAGTGAACAGCTCATGAATATGAAGTTTGTTTTCTGGTGTATCTTACGTGTCTCTAGCTGGCCTCCTGTTAGCAGGAGACAGGGAACTGTCTGTCGAAGAGACGGGTGGTGCCTGTACCTGTCACCTCTCTACTTCTCCTCAGCAGAAGAATGATCCAATACTGATCAGAATTCAGAAGTTTGGCCTGACGGTGAAATTGCTTTTTTTTTAGTTTGGAGAGGAGAAGACTTGAGTTGAAAAGGAGAGATGTTAATTCCCTGAGGCTTGAGGTAATACCAGACCCGTTTATTCAAAGTGGGAAACATTCATGCTGATGATTGATATGTTTGTGGTGATAGGTATAAAGGTGAAGGTTATAAGGAGATAGCTACCTAGTATCATTTAGGTATTTCTTCCTGGACAAGTTGCAGTCGCACTGCGACATTGTCCCGAACAAATACCACAATGCTCTAGTTCTTTAAAAAAAATGTTTTTTGCGGTGTTAAGTTAGTCCATAGTTCATAGTGGTGAGTAATATTTATTCATCTGGCATACTGGGGGGGGTGAACCTGAGTCAGAGTGGCTATGTCTCTGAGTGGTTTATGGAAACCGACCACTTTACACTAGTCTCATTCCACCAGCTAGCGTGCATTAGCAATGAGCCTGGGGATGACGTTACCCTTTTACTGACCCCACATTCATTTAGCAGTTCAACACAATAGATGACCCCCAAATCTGCCAAGGCCACGTGTGGATGCAGCGATCGCATACCATTCATTCCAGAGGACAATCAATACAAAGTTTTTTTTTGATAAACGTAGTAATTTGAAATTACTTTGGTGGTATATAAAAAAAAAAAGCCATTTGTCAATATTTGTAAAAATCAGTATCCATCCAGCAACAACAAAAAAATAAAGAAACATTTGTGCTGTTTAATGGTAACTATTCGATCTGGATGGCTGAAGCGTTACAGATGGCTGAAGTGTTACAGATGGCTGAAGCGTTACAGATGGCTGAAGCGTTACAGATGGCTGAAGCGTTACAGATGGCTGAAGGGTTACAGATGGCTGAAGCATTACAGATTGCTGAAGCGTTACAGATGGCTGAAGGGTTACAGATGGCTGAAGCGTTAAAGATGGCTGAAGCGTTACAGATGGCTGAAGTGTTACAGATCGTTGAAGCGTTACAGATCGTTGAAGCGTTACAGATGGCTGAAGCATTACAGATGGCTGAAGCGTTACAGATGGCTGAAGCTTTACTGCTTTTAGCCCATACAAACACATTGAATAACAGATTCACGATATGGAACAACAGACTGCTTTTTCAACTGGTAGTGGGGAACCTTCAAACGAGTCCTGTGAGGTCTGTGGGTGTCCAAGAGCAAAACATGTACTTGTTCGTGAGAGTCACCTTTCCACAGAAGGGGTCAAACTGCTGGGACGCTACAGACAGAAGTTGTCAGATCGGCAGTACCGATCTATATCATATATAATAGTCAGCCGGGTCACCCGTGATACAAGTCAGTATTCAACATCCATGTCGAAGGATGCTGGGAGATGATGTGGAAACTGACCCCTGGGGGGCGCTGTTACCTTCAAGTAGATTTAGATTTTGCTAGGGTATTGTGGGGGTATTGCAGGGGTGGTGGATGGGCTTAAGCATCTGCCTCTGATTCCAAAGTTTGCAAGTTTGAATCCAGCGTTAGAAAGTTGTTAATGCCTACATGTTTTACCTTATTTAAACACTTCAAAATGTTGACATTTAGAACAGCTTCAAAATCTGAATGTTTGAGAGGCATGGATGGAACGTCTATTTAATAATTCTGATGTGAGACTGTGAGAGCTGCTAGGTAATACTTCAGATTTAAAGCAAACCAAATGGTGAAGCTACTGGTTTTTTTTTACCCCTCAAAATAAGGACTGGACCTTTAAAGTGCCTCTATCTACTTCAGGTAAATCTTGTGTCTCCCAGGAGGTCTCTGTCAGTTTCCCTCGCTTGTCTGCCACTGTCCCTGGCACAGTCCCATCTCCACTTTCATTGACACTCCCATCCCGTTCATCAGGCATGGTGCAGGGAGGAGAGCCCAGAGTGGAGAGAGACATCCTTCACCATTTGTTTACAACCATAGGTCATAAAGAAACCTGGCATAGATCATAAAGAAACCTGGTTTGCATGTAACAACTCTCTCAGCACTCTACGGAGCTGCAAAATACTCTACAACACCCAGCAGCAACAGCTGCTCTATGAATCTATACAATCTATATGAATATATACGATCTATATGAATCTTGACCTTTCGGAATGAGTGCCTAAACATAACATTTTAACCCTATCCCAAACCTTAACCTTCTATATTTGACATTTGGTGAAACAGAACAACGCTGAGCAAGACATGTCCACCCAGGGTGCCAAAAACACGTTGAAATGTGACGTTTGGAGAAGTGTGGTATAACTTCTAATTCTGCGGTGACTGTGAGAGCTTGTTGTGTAATGCAGCTTCTTCTAGATTTATGACTAAGAATGGGATCTTTATGCTAATACACATTGTGAACCTGCATGGACATTTGGTACTAGATGTGCTCAATTCTTTATCACGTCTTATAAAAGGCTAAACATAATACGTTGACAGGGTTTTATTTTAGAGATCAATGGGGCAGAGAGGAATTCTTCAACAATCCTATGAATACATTTCTTATAGTTATTCTTGGTGAGAGGACTTTCTAGCATATCTCTCTCTCTCCCCTGTTCTCTCTCTCTCTCTCTCTCTCTCTCTCTCTCTCTCTCTCTCTCTCCCCTTTTCTCTCTCTCTCTCTCTCTCTCTCTCTCTCTCTCTCTCCCCTGTTCTCTTTCTCTCTCTCTCTTCCCCTTCCTCTTCCTCTCTTTCTCTCTCTCTCTCTCTCCCCTGTTCTCTTTCTCTCTCTCTCTTCCTCTTCCTCTTCATCTCTTTCTCTCTCTCTCTCTCTCCCCTGTTCTCTTTCTCTCTCTCTCTTCCTCTTCCTCTTCCTCTCTTTCTCTCTCTCTCTCCCCTGTCTCTCTCTCTCTCTCTCTCTCTCTCTCCCCTGTTCTCTTTCTCTCTCTCTCTTCCTCTTCCTCTCTTTCTCTCTCTCTCTCTCTCCCCTGTTCTCTTTCTCTCTCTCTCTTCCTCTTCCTCTCTTTCTCTCTCTCTCTCTCTCTCTCTCCCCTGTTCTCTTTCTCTCTCTCTCTCTCTTCCTCTTCCTCTCTTTCTCTTCCTCTCTCTATTTCTCTCTTTCTCTTTCTCTCTCTCCCTCCTGCTCTCTCCCTGCCTCCCACTCTCTTTCCGCCCCTCCCTCCCCCTCTATCTCTCCCTGTACTCTCTTTCCGCCTCCTCCCAATCTGAACTCTTGGCCTCAGGGGGTCCCAGCGCAGTAAGACACAGGCCACATGAGAGACAGGTAACGGTGTGGGATGAGAAGCTGCATAATCCTGATGAAGGCCAGTGGTCTTACTCCCGTTATATACTCAATGACGTCTGCTGTGCTAGCTGAGGATAAGGGGAGGATAAGGAGAGGATAAGGGGAGGATAAGGAGAGGATAAGGGGAGGATAAGGGGAGGATAAGAGGAGGATAAGGAGAGGATAAGGGGAGGATAAGAGGAGGATAAGGAGAGGATAAGGGGAGGATAAGGAGAGGATAAGGAGAGGATAAGGGGAGGATAAGGAGAGGATAAGGGGAGGATAAGGGGAGGATAAGGAGAGGATAAGGGGAGGATAAGGAGAGGATAAGGGGAGGATAAGGAGAGGATAAGGGGAGGATAAGGAGAGGATAAGGGGAGGATAAACTGAGGATAAGGGGAGGATAAGGAGAGGATAAGGGGAGGATAAGAGGAGGATAAGGAGAGGATAAGGGGAGGATAAGGAGAGGATAAGGGGAGGATAATAGGAGGATAAGGAGAGGATAAGGGGAGGATAAGGAGAGGATAAGGGGAGGATAAGGAGAGGATAAGGGGAGGATAAGGAGAGGATAAGGGGAGGATAAACTGAGGATAAGGGGAGGATAAGGAGAGGATAAGGGGAGGATAAGCGAAGGATAATGGGAGGATAAGGGGAGGATAATGGGAGGATAAGGGGAGGATAAGCGAAGGATAAGGAGAGGATAAGGGGAGGATAAGGAGAGGATAAGGGGAGCATAAGCGAAGGATAAGGAGAGGATAAGCGAAGGATAATGGGAGGATAAGGGGAGGATAATGGGAGGATAAGCGAAGGATAAGGGGAGGATAAGCAGAGGATAAGCGAAGGATAAGGGGAGGATAAGGTGTGTCAAAGCTTTCACAAAGACCGATTGATGTCTAAACATAAATAAGAGTAACTATTGGAAAAACGATTGTTTGTGGGAGATGCCAGTACCTTTTATTTTGTCTTTGTGTACGTGTACAAGTTATTTTTCTTGAGAACAGGTTTCCCCATACTAGACTGTTACTGCACCTGTGTTAGTGATACAGTGCATTCAGAAAGTATTCAGACCCCTTCACTTTTTCCACATTTTGTTACGTTACAGCCTTATTCTAAAATTGATTTTAAAAAGTGTTTTACCTCATCAATCTCCACACAATACCCCATAATGATAAAGCAAAAACAGGTTTTTAGAAAAAATAAATAAATAACTCAATACTTTGTTGAAGCACCTTTGGCAGCGATTACAGCATTGAGTCTTCTTGGGTATGACGCTACAAGCTTGGCACACCTGTATTTGGGGAGTTTCTCCCATTTCTTCTCGACAGATCCTCTCAAGCTCTGTCAGGTTGGATGTGGAGCGTTGCTGCACAGCTATTTTCAGGTCTCTCCAGAGATGTTCTATCGGGTTAAAGTACGTGCTCTGGCTGGGCCACTCAAGGACATTCAGTCCCAAGCAACTCCTGCGTTGTCTTGGCTGTGTGCTTAGGGTCCTTGTCCTGCTGGAAGGTGAACATTCACCCCAGTCTGATGTACTGAGCACTCTGTAGCAGGTTTTCATCAAGGATCTCTCTATACTTTGCCCCGTTCATCTTTTCCTCGATCCTGACTAGTCTCCCAGTCCCTGCCACTGAAAAACCACCATGCTTCACCGTAGGGATGGTGCCAGGTTTCCTCCAGACTTGACGCTTGGCATTCAGGCCAAAGAGTTCAATCTTGGTTTCATCAGACCAGAGAATCTTGTTTCTCATGGTCTGAGAGACTTTTGTCAAACTCCAAGCGGGCTGTCATGTGCCTTTTACTGAGGAATGGTTTCAGTCTGGCTACTCTATCACAAAGGCCTGATTGGTGGAGTGCTGCATAGATGGTTGTCCTTCTGGAAGGTTCTCCCATCTCCACAGAGGAACTCTGGAGCTCTGTCAGAGTGACCATCAGGTTCTTGGTCACCTCCCTGTCCGGGCAGCCAGCTCTAGGAAGAGTCATGGTGGTTCCAAACTTCTTCCGTTTAAGAATGATGGAGGGTACTGTGTTCTTGGGGACCTTCAATGCTGCAGAAATGTTTTGGTACCCTTCCCCAGATCAGTACCTCGACACAATCATGTCTTGGAGCTCTACAGACAATTCCTTCGAACTCATGGCTTGGTTTTTGCTCGGACATGTGAGACCGTATGTGTGCCACAGGTGTGTGCCTTTCCAAATCATGTCCAATCAATTGAATTTACCACAGGTGGACTCCAATCAAGTTGGAGAAACGCTCTGTCACGGTTCACCGCTCTCAAGGATGATCAATGGAAAGGTACACCTGAGCTCAATTTTGAGTCTCATAGGAAAGGGTCTGAATACTGTAAATATGTAAGGGACTTCTGTTTTTTATTTTTAATAAATTAGCAAAAATGTCTAAAAACCTGTTTTCATTATGTGGTATTGTGTATAGATTAATGAGGATTTTATTTTATTTAATCCATTTTATAATAAGGCTGTAACATAACAAAATGTGTACTAAGTCAAGGGGTCATGAATACTTTCTGAATGCACTGTATTTGTATTTTGTGATGTTTGCTGTTGTCTTGTACACAGGTCTCACTTGTTAAAGAGATCTCATTCTCAGTTTTCCTAATTCAATGGTGCATTTACTGTATACAAATACAAACATTCATTGAACACAACATTTATTATAAACATACAATGTATACAATGCCTACTTGTTCTATATATAATATGTATTCCTTATATACTGTACATGTCTCTCTCTCTATATATATATATTTCTACAGTTACCAAAAGCCATGCAATATCTACAGCGTTTATCAATGAACCCTCTAATGTACTTTGTTTTCAATAAATAGCAATAACTTATCCATCTCTGGTATTTGTACATTTACAGTAAATACACATACAGGTAACTGCCAAAATAAAGGAACCACTTGAGGAAATGAGGGATACAAATATATTGAAACCAGGTTTTTCCACACAGGTGTGGTTCCTGATTTAATTAAGCAATTATCACCCCATCATGCTTAGGGTCATGTGTAAAAATGCAGAGTTGCCCATTATTTTGGCCACCAGGGATAGAAGAAGAGATGACTTAGTGACTTTGAAAGAGGGGGTTTCAAAGGAGCATGGGGGATTTAAAGGGTTTGTGTGTGTGTATGTGTGTGTGTATGTTTGTGTGTGTGTGTGTGTGTGTGCGTGCTCGTGTTCGTTTCAGTCCCCAGATCTCAACCCAACTGAACATTTATGGGAGATTCTGGAGCGGTGCCTGAGACAGCGTTTTCCACCACCGTCAACAAAACACCGAACTGTGGCATTTCTTGTGGAAGAACGGTGTTGCATCCTTCCAATAGAGTTTCAGACACTTGTAGAATCTATGCCGAGGAGCATTGAAGCCGATCTGGCTCGTGGTGGACCAACAACATATTAAGACACTTTATGTTGGAGTTTCCTTTATCTTGGCAGCTACCTGTATATTTACATTGCTGCTTTGGAATGTGTTTCCCTTGTTTTTATCCCAACCTGATGAACCTAATAATTAGTCCTTTCTTAGAGTCAGTGGCGTCTGGTGACATTTTGTTTGATGTGTTTGATACCCTTCCATTTTTTCAGTGTCAGCCATTACAATGAACCTGTCCTCCAATTTCTCCCACCACCAGCCTCCTCTGCTTTGAGTTTTAAAGATTGCACTAGAGGACAAAACAGACCACGGCTGAAAGCAGCGTTTGGCCTTCCTCCACCAGCCTCCTTTGACCACAGAACGTCAGCAGTGCGACAATCCGACATGTTGAATCACCACCATCCGTCGCCACCCATCAGGTGATCTACTGTCAACGTTCCTTATTGTGTCGTCTTGCCCTTAAGTAGTTCATTCATTCAACAGAAATAGAATGACTAGAATTCATTCAACAGAAATAGAATGACTAGATTCTATGATTCATTCCATAGCATCCTCTGAAGACATTTCTGTCTGGTCTCGTTGTTCGGGACTTAAACCTGGGTCCAGCGACTGTCAACCCAACACCTTAGCCATTACACCAAGAGATCCAGTTTTTTTTCCTGGATCAAAACGGGACTTAGGTGATGGGCATGGTGGGGGGCGTGGCCATTTTGCGCATTTTGACAGAGATAAAATGTGCAGTTTTACATCACATTTCCTGCAATTCTACACATTCTGCCATGGCTTATGCTATCTGAGTGACTCGAACATCATAACAAATCAATGGGGGCCTCATGCCATGACTAAAATACTCCTGAATGCATCATTTTGGGAATTTTAAATTCTGCCTGACTGTCTAGCTTTTATTTCGCTGATTGTTAGTTCTCAAATAAAATCGTAGTTAAAAAATATATAGGTCTATTATCTTTTCGACATACTTTATATCTGTTTTAAGTTATTTAAGTTTACACTGAAAACCTTTTCTCATCCCGAAAATTATTCGTTTGGACATAGGCGGTCTGAAAAAAAACGTTTGCGGCCAGCCCAAGACTTTCCTATACAGACAAACCCCTGAGATCCGGACCTCTTGACAAGGTCGCTAAGTAATTACAGTCATTCCACAGCGTCCTCTGAAGACTGCAGACATTTTTGCCTGGCCTCGGCGTCCTCGTTGATGGTGACCTTCTTGTTCCTTTTGGGGTCAATCCAGGAGTTACGTATGACCGCGTTGTTGGGCAGCGGGTCGGCCTCTATGATGCTCACCACCCTCTTCTTCATCTTACTCTTCAGAACCTTAAGATAATATCAGATAACATAAGATAAGATAAGACAACAGAAGATAAGATTAAATAACATAAGATAACATAAGATAACTGAAGATAGGATAGACAACAGAAGATAAGATATGATAAGATAACAGAAGATATGATAAGATAACAGATGATAAGACAGCATAAGATAAGATAACAGATGATAAGACATCATAAGATAAGATAACAGAAGATAAGATAGTATCAGATAAGATAACAGATGATAAGACAGCATAAGATAAGATAACAGATGATAAGACATCATAAGATAAGATAACAGAAGATAAGATAACATAAGACAAGATAACAGAAGATAAGATAGTATCAGATAAGATAACAGAAGATAAGATAGTATCAGATAAGATAACAGATGATAAGACAGCATAAGATAAGATAACAGATGATAAGACATCATAAGATAAGATAACAGAAGATAAGATAACATAAGACAAGATAACAGAAGATAAGATAGTATCAGATAAGATAACAGAAGATAAGATACCAGAAGATAAGATAAGATATTAATTTATTAATCTCCAAAGGGGACATTTGATTGCACCAGCCAATAGATGAACAATATCTACACCAAACAAATACACAATAAAAACACAACAAAATAAACACACTACACACTAAACACTACCCACTAAACACTACACACTAAACACTACACACTGAAAGCATCGTCAACAGGCTGTGATCTGGGCTGTGGTGTGGAGTGTGTGTGTGTGTGTGTGTGTGTGTGTGTGTGTGTGTGTGTGTGTGTGTGTGTGTGTGTGTGTGTGTGTGTGTGTGTGTGTGTGTGTGTGTGTGTGTGTGTGTGTGTGTGTGTGTGTGTGTGTGTGTGTGTGTGTGTGTGTACATGTGTGCGTGCGTGTATGTGCTTTTGTGTGTGTACGTGGCAGAAGTGGGTGGGCAAACCTTCTGGAACTTCTGCCTGGTGAAGGCGTAGAGAAGCGGATGGAAGATGGTCGTCCCGTATGCCATGACCAGGAAGCCCAACCGCAGCTTGACCGTGAAGTCGCTGGGGCCTACGGTCAAGATGACCGTGTTGAGGGCAGTTATGGGAGTCCAGCAGAGCAGGAAGGTCGACACGATGAGCAGCGACATCCTGAAGACTCGTTTCTGGCGTTCTCGTCGCTCCCGGTGGCGTTTAACCGCTCGTCTCAACGCAATGATGAGGGAGACGGAGGTCCGCATGCCCATCGGGGGGAGAGCACGTCCGCTGGGCTCGGATGGGTCCGTGGCCCCGTCCGTCGCCTGTGACGTCATAGCCGTCATGGAGGGACGTTTTTTCCTCCTGGCCTTCTTCTTCTGCGACGCTGTGTGAAAGCGTGTCCCAATGCGGATGTTGAGCGCTTGGAGGATCTTGGAATAGGTGACGAGCATCACAACAGCAGTGAAGAAGAAGATGGGTATCTGGACCAGTAGGTGATAGTAGAGTCCTAACTCTGTGTAGTATTGGTTGGTGTGGGCCACTGTGACTACATCCGTCAGAGTCTGGTTCAGCTCCGACTGGCCTGGGGCGAAGAACCCCACCTCCATGAAAGGCACCAGGAAACTGAGGAACGACAGCACCCAAATGGTGGCCAGCAGAGCCAGGGCTCGGCCCATCGTTAGGACTCTATTCGCCGGTTTCACAGAGATGTCGTACCGGTCCAGGGTAATGGCGAGTACGTTGGCTGCCGTGCCGACACTAGCGAACGACACGCACGCCTCGTGGAAGCAACAAACCAAGGCTGTATCCCCCTCCAGAGACAACAGCAACACCACCACGGTCAGTGGGATACAGCAGACACACACTAACACATCCAGGACGTGAAGGTTCATGGTGACGATGTTGGAGACCGAGGAGATCAGGTTGGACTTCATGCAGTACAGGGCCAGCACGGTGAGGTTGGAGCTCAGGCCCAGCACGATCTCCAGCATCAGGAAGCCGGTCAGGGACACCTGAGTGAATGAATGAATGAATACTTTACAGTCCCGTATGGGAATTTGTCTGGCAACAATACAGGAAATACTGTTAAAAAGCTGTTTAAATAAACATTTCTCCAATGATCATGATTTTATTCCAGGTGTAATCCCAATATCACGTAAATACAGCACATATCCCATGACCTACTTCAGACAGACATACAGTATATACTGTAGGTGTACCTGGAAGGAGATGGGGTAGGGGTATGGGTAGGGCGTGGCTGGAGACATGGTTCTGCTGATGGGCTCGGCTGCATTGTCGGTGACGGTGACGTTGCTCATGGTTCCTTCTTCTCTCTCCAGAGGGGGAAGGATATGCATTATCCTGTAGAGAGGGGAGGGAGAGGGGGAGAGACAGGGATAGAGAGAGAGAGAAGGAGAAATGTAGACGGGGAGAGGAATAGAGGAAGAGAGAGAGGAAGAGAGAGAGGAAGAGAGGAAGAAAGAGAGAGAGAGAGGGAGAGAGAGAGAATGAGAGGAAAGGGGAAGGAGAGAACGAGTGGGATATAGAGAAGGAGCAAGAAAGTGAAAGAGGGAGTGTTTGTGAGGAGAGGAGGAGACAGTAAGGGAACGAGGGAGTGTTTGTGAGGAGAGGAGGAGACAGTAAGGGAACGAGGGAGTGTTTGTGAGGAGAGGAGGAGACAGTAAGGGAACGAGGGAGTGTTTGTGAGGAGAAGAGGAGACAGTAAGGGGTTTGATTAGAAGGTCCACGCTCATCTGAATCTCAAACACTGCTTCCCTGCAACTGGGACATCAGATTCTATGACACAGAATGAATTAATACTTTTATGAGTGAAATCCTGGCAGTGGTAAAACTGCCAGTTGTCAAATAATTAGGAAACATTTTCTGGGTTTAAATGAAAAAAACAAAAATGCTGAGAAGCGTGCCAGAGATTTTAAAAGCAGAATATAGTTCTAGTTTGTACAGAGCATTGATAATGATATACACTGAGTATACAAAACATTAGGAACACCTGCTCTGTCCATGACAGACTGACCAGGTCAATCCAGGTGAAAGCTATGATCCCGTATTGATGTCACTTGATATATCCACATCATAAGTGTCGATGAAGGGGAGGAGACAGGTTAGCCGTTGGTATGGGGAGGTTCTAAGTTGACATATACAATTGTTTTAAGACGGTCGTACTATGGGTCATTTCTCTATTTGTTTTGGAATGTTAGAACCCCTTATTAAGGTATACATTTCAAAATATATTATTATTTGATAAAATATTGAATGGCCTTTACTACTATAGCGCAGAGAAACTCATTGAATAATACATTCATGAATGGCAAAAAAAATTAAAATATCTCATAAGGAATAATGTTTTGAAGTGGTTGTCCTATAACTAGAAGACATAAGAAAGCTCAGGAAGTATTGTTTTGTATTTTTTTCAACATACTTAACCCCTTGTTTTTGGGTAGGCACAAAAATACCTTCAAACGCTGCAGACATTTTCATGTGAAGACCGATATTCAGGATGTCTCACGGTGTGACAAAACACCGTTCTAGCTCTGTCACGGTTCACCGCTCTAGCTCCGTCACGGTTCACCGTTCTAGTTCTGTCACGGTTCACCGTTCTAGTTCTGTCACGGTTCACCGTTCTAGCTCTGTCACGGTTCACCGCTCTAGCTCTGTCACGGTTCACCGTTCTAGCTCTGTCACGGTTCACCGCTCTAGCTCTGTCACGGTTTACCTCTCTAGCTCTGTCACGGTTCACCGCTCTAGCTCTGTCACGGTTCACCTCTCTAGCTCTGTCACGGTTCACCCCTCTAGCTCCGTCACGGTTCACCGCTCTAGCTCTGTCAAGGTTCACCCCTCTAGCTCTGTCACGGTTCACCGCTCTAGCTCTGTCACGGTTCACCCCTCTAGCTCTGTCACGGTTCACGGCTCTAGCTCTGTCACGGTTCACCCCTCTAGCTCTGTCACGGTTCACCGCTCTAGCTCTGTCACGGTTCACCTCTCTAGCTCTGTCACGGTTCACCTCTCTAGCTCTGTCACGGTTCACGGCTCTAGCTCTGTCACGGTTCACCGCTCTAGCTCTGTCACGGTTCACCCCTCTAGCTCTGTCACGGTTCACCGCTCTAGCTCTGTCACGGTTCACGGCTCTAGCTCTGTCACGGTTCACCACTCTAGCTCCGTCACGGTTCACGGCTCTAGCTCTGTCACGGTTCACCACTCTAGCTCCGTCACGGTTCACGGCTCTAGCTCTGTCACGGTTCACCGCTCTAGCTCTGTCACGGTTCACCCCTCTAGCTCTGTCACGGTTCACCGTTCTAGCTCTGTCACGGTTCACCCCTCTAGCTCTGTCACGGTTCACCGCTCTAGCTCTGTCACGGTTCACCGCTCTAGCTCTGTCACGGTTCACCTCTCTAGCTCTGTCACGGTTCACCCCTCTAGCTCTGTCACGGTTCACCCCTCTAGCTCTGTCACGGTTCACCGCTCTAGCTCTGTCACGGTTCACCGCTCTAGCTCTGTCACGGTTCACCTCTCTAGCTCTGTCACGGTTCACCGCTCTAGCTCTGTCACGGTTCACCCCTCTAGCTCTGTCACGGTTCACCCCTCTAGCTCTGTCACGGTTCACCGTTCTAGCTCTGTCACGGTTCACCCCTCTAGCTCTGTCACGGTTCACCGTTCTAGCTCTGTCACGGTTCACCGCTCTAGCTCTGTCACGGTTCACCGCTCTAGCTCTGTCACGGTTCACCTCTCTAGCTCTGTCACGGTTCACCCCTCTAGCTCTGTCACGGTTCACCTCTCTAGCTCTGTCACGGTTCACCCCTCTAGCTCTGTCACTGTTCACCGCTCTAGCTCTGTCACGGTTCACCTCTCTAGCTCTGTCACTGTTCACCGCTCTAGCTCGGTCACGGTTCACCGCTCTAGCTCTGTCAAGGTTCACCGCTCTAGCTCTGTCACGGTTCACCGCAGATGCGGAAGTGCGAAATCGGCGGATGTGGTGGATTGAGACTTAAACTGATGGAGTTTGATGGGGATTTTTGTATTATGTTATTTAGATGGACGCACCAGTGAGGCAATCGACTCTAGAGGATAAAAAATATTTTTTTTTAAGCATTGAGACAATTGAGACATGGATTGTGTATGTGTACCGTTCAAAGGGTGAATGATTTGAAGACAAAATATTTAGGTGCCTTTGAATGGGGTACGGTAGTTGGTGCCAGGCGCACCGGTTTGTGTCAAGAACGCTTTCGATACCTTGTAGAGTCCATTCCCTGAAGAATTGAGGCTGTTCTGAGGGCAAAAGGGGGCAGGGTTCAACTAAATATTAGGAACGTGTTCCATTTAGCAAATACTTCTATTTAAAGCGACTTACAGTAATTTTAAAATGTTGTATTTAACCTTTATTTAACTAGGCAAGTCAGTTAAGAACACATTTTTATTTACAATGACGGCCTACCCCGGCCAAACTCGGACGACGCTGGGCCAATTGTGCGCCGCCCTATGGGGCTCCCAATCACAGCTAGTGGTGATACAGCCTGGAATCGAACCAGGGTCTGTAGTGACACCTCTAGCACTGAGATGCAGTGCCTTACACTGCTACACCACTCGGGAGCCCATGTGCATATGTTTAACATAGTCCCAGGAAGAGAATCAACTATCAGGGCATCGCAAGTACCATGCTCGACCAACTGGTCTACAGAGGACCGTGCTCTACCAACTGGTCTACAGAGGACCATGCTCTACCAACTGGTCTACAGAGGACCGTGCTCTACCAACTGGTCTACAGAGGACCGTGCTCTACCAACTGGTCTACAGAGGACCGTGCTCTACCAACTGGTCTACAGAGGACCGTGCTCTACCAACTGGTCTACAGAGGACCATGCTCTACCAACTGGTCTACAGAGGACCGTGTTCTACCAACTGGTCTACAGAGGACCGTGCTCTACCAACTGGTCTACAGAGGACTGTGCTCTACCAACTGGTCTACAGAGGACCATGCTCTACCAACTGGTCTACAGAGGACCGTGCTCTACCAACTGGTCTACAGAGGACCGTGCTCTACCAACTGGTCTACAGAGGACCGTGCTCTACCAACTGGTCTACAGAGGACCGTGCTCTACCAACTGGTCTACAGAGGACCATGCTCTACCAACTGGTCTACAGAGGACCGTGCTCTACCAACTGGTCTACAGAGGACTGTGCTCGACCAACTGGTCTACAGAGGACCGTGCTCTACCAACTGGTCTACAGAGGACCGTGCTCTACCAACTGGTCTACAGAGGACCGTGCTCGACCAACTGGTCTACAGAGGACCATGCTCTACCAACTGGTCTACAGAGGACCGTGCTCTACCAACTGGTCTACAGAGGACCGTGCTCTACCAACTGGTCTACAGAGGACCGCCCTCTACCAAATGGTCTACAGAGGACCGTGCCGTGCTCTACCAACTGGTCTACAGAGGACCGCCCTCTACCAACTGGTCTACAGAGGACCGTGCTCTACCAACTGGTCTACAGAGGACCGTGCTCTACCAACTGGTCTACAGAGGACCGTGCTCTACCAACTGGTCTACAGAGGACCTTGCTCTACCAACTGGTCTACAGAGGACCGTGCTCTACCAACTGGTCTACAGAGGACTGTGCTCTACCAACTGGTCTACAGAGGACCGCCCTCTACCAAATGGTCTACAGAGGACCGTGCCGTGCTCTACCAACTGGTCTACAGAGGACCGCCCTCTACCAACTGGTCTACAGAGGACCGCCCTCTACCAACTGGTCTACAGAGGACCGTGCCGTGCTCTACCAACTGGTCTACAGAGGACCGCCCTCTACCAACTGGTCTACAGAGGACCGCCCTCTACCAACTGGTCTACAGAGGACCGTGCCGTGCTCTACCAACTGGTCTACAGAGGACCGCCCTCTACCAACTGGTCTACAGAGGACCGCCCTCTACCAACTGGTCTACAGAGGACCGCCCTCTACCAACTGGTCTACAGAGGACCGTGCTCTACCAACTGGTCTACAGAGGACCATGATCTACCAACTGGTCTACAGAGGACCGTGTTCTACCAACTGGTCTACAGAGGACCGTGCTCTACCAACTGGTCTACAGAGGACTGTGCTCTACCAACTGGTCTACAGAGGACCATGCTCTACCAACTGGTCTACAGAGGACCGTGCTCTACCAACTGGTCTACAGAGGACCGTGCTCTACCAACTGGTCTACAGAGGACCGTGCTCTACCAACTGGTCTACAGAGGACCGTGCTCTACCAACTGGTCTACAGAGGACCGTGCTCTACCAACTGGTCTACAGAGGACCATGCTCTACCAACTGGTCTACAGAGGACCGTGCTCTACCAACTGGTCTACAGAGGACTGTGCTCGACCAACTGGTCTACAGAGGACCGTGCTCTACCAACTGGTCTACAGAGGACCGTGCTCTACCAACTGGTCTACAGAGGACCGTGCTCGACCAACTGGTCTACAGAGGACCATGCTCTACCAACTGGTCTACAGAGGACCGTGCTCTACCAACTGGTCTACAGAGGACCGTGCTCTACCAACTGGTCTACAGAGGACCATGCTCTACCAACTGGTCTACAGAGGACCGCCCTCTACCAAATGGTCTACAGAGGACCGTGCCGTGCTCTACCAACTGGTCTACAGAGGACCGCCCTCTACCAACTGGTCTACAGAGGACCGTGCTCTACCAACTGGTCTACAGAGGACCGTGCTCTACCAACTGGTCTACAGAGGACCGTGCTCTACCAACTGGTCTACAGAGGACCGTGCTCTACCAACTGGTCTACAGAGGACCATGCTCTACCAACTGGTCTACAGAGGACCGTGCTCTACCAACTGGTCTACAGAGGACTGTGCTCTACCAACTGGTCTACAGAGGACCGCCCTCTACCAAATGGTCTACAGAGGACCGTGCCGTGCTCTACCAACTGGTCTACAGAGGACCGCCCTCTACCAACTGGTCTACAGAGGACCGCCCTCTACCAACTGGTCTACAGAGGACCGTGCCGTGCTCTACCAACTGGTCTACAGAGGACCGCCCTCTACCAACTGGTCTACAGAGGACCGCCCTCTACCAACTGGTCTACAGAGGACCGTGCCGTGCTCTACCAACTGGTCTACAGAGGACCGCCCTCTACCAACTGGTCTACAGAGGACCGCCCTCTACCAACTGGTCTACAGAGGACCGCCCTCTACCAACTGGTCTACAGAGGACCGTGCTCTACCAACTGGTCTACAGAGGACCATGCTCTACCAACTGGTCTACAGAGGACCGCCCTCTACCAACTGGTCTACAGAGGACCATGCCGTGCTCTACCAAATGTGATTGTGACGCCCCTATGGGGTAATGTGATTGTGACGCCCCTATGGGGTAATGTGATTGTGACGCCCCTATGGGGTAATGTGATTGTGACGCCCCTATGGGGTAATGTGATTGTGACGCCACTATGGGGTAATGTGATTGTGACGCCACTATGGGGTAATGTGATTGTGACGCCTCTATGGGGTAATGTGATTGTGACGCCACTATGGGGTAATGTGATTGTGACGCCCCTATGGGGTAATGTGATTGTGACGCCTCTATGGGGTAATGTGATTGTGACGCCACTATGGGGTAATGTGATTGTGACGCCCCTATGGGGTAATGTGATTGTGACGCCTCTATGGGGTAATGTGATTGTGACGCCTCTATGGGGTAATGTGATTGTGACGCCACTATGGGGTAATGTGATTGTGACGCCTCTATGGGGTAATGTGATTGTGACGCCCCTATGGGGTAATGCACTACACAGGAAACAGGGTGACATTTAAGGATGTGGACATAATTGTGCTTTTCCTTCAAACAAGTTTTTCTGCTGCTTCACGATCAATCGAACTTCAGGTTCTGAAGGATAAAGCCTGGAGCACCAGGCAGAAAAAAGCGATTTTATTTTCAGAGACTTCACAATAGCAGCAGCAGGGGAAGTGGTAATAGCAGCAGTAGCTTACGGCAGTCTGAGAATTATATGTAATAGAATTATTGTCAACATAAAATAGTCACATAATCATAAATATAAAAATAATATAAACAACTGACCGCCCCTCCCCCCTTTAGCTCTGACTGGCAGCTACCGTATTGAAGAAAATGTACTTTCATATCTGTAATATGTGGTTGTCCCACCTAGATATCATAAGATGAATACACTAATTAAGTCGCTCTGCATAAGAGCATCTGCTGAAGGACACATTTTAAATGTGAAAAATGTAAAAAGCTTTTATACCAATTTTCAGTATAATTAGCTTCTAAAATACACCCCTTCAGATTAGTTACTTCGGCTATTTCAGCCACACCCGTTGCAGACAGGTGTATAAAATTGAGCACAAAGCCATGCAATCTCCATAGACAAAAATTGGCAGTAGAATGGCCTTACTGAAGAGCTTGGTGACTTTCAACGTGGCACTGTCATAGGATGCCACCTTTTCAACAAGTAGTTTGTCAAATTTCTGCCCTGCTAGAGCTGCCCAGGTCAACTGTAAGTGTTGTCATCATGACGTGGAAACGTCTAGGAGCAACAACGGCTCAGCTGCGAAGTGGTAGGCCATACAAGCTCAGAACGGGACCGCCAAGTGCTGAAGCGCATAGCACATAAAATGTGTCTGTCCTCGGTTAGAACATTATTTACCGCGTTCCAAACTGCCTCTGGAAGCAACGTCAGCTCAAGAACTGTTCGTCGGGAGCTTCATGAAATGGGTTTCCATGGCAGAGGAGCCACACACAAGCCTAGATCACCATGCGCCTTCCCAAGAGTCGGCTGGAGTGGTGTAAAGCTCGCCGCCATTAGACTCAGGGGCAGTGGAAACGAATTCTCTGGAGTGATGAATCACGTTTCACCATCTGGCAGTCTGATGGACGAATCTGGGATTGGCGGATGCCAGGAGAACGCTACCTGCCCCAATACATAGCACCAACTGTACACACCTGGATCTCACTCTCTCTCTCTCTCTCTCTCTCTCTCTCTCTCTCTCTCTCTCTCTCTCTCTCTCTCTCTCTCTCTCTCTCTCTCTCTCTCTCTCTCTCTCTCTCTCTCTCTCTCTCACTCTCTCTCTCTCTCTCTCTCTCTCTCTCTCTCTCTCTCTCTCTCTCTCTCTCTCTCTCTCTCTCTCTCTCTCTCTCTCTCTCTCTCTCTCTCTCTCTCTCTCTCTCTCTCTCTCTCTCTCTCTCTCTCTCTCTCTCTATTCAATTCAATGGGGCTTTATTTGCATGGGAAATATACATTGGCAAAGCAAGTGAAATAAACTCTGTCTCTATATCTATAGCGTTGTTTTTGTGATGGTGGGCGCGTTGATGACTGGATCACAGATAAACTCTGGGAGCTTCTGATTCTCCTGTTCCTGAACTCACGGTATTATTCCCATGCGTGGCAGAAGCCACAGCCACTACTACAGAGGCCGTCGCACAAGAAAACAAGACAAAGATGCTTCCTCTTCCTCTACAGTGGGTCTGAATTCCCTGAATGCCAGCCTGTAAAGTCAAAATAATTTAATGCAACTGACTTTACAAATCCTTTAGAATCCAACTGTAGACTGTAGAATCGAACACTAGACTGTAGAATCCAACTGTAGACTGTAGAATCCAACAATATACTGTAGAATCCAACACTAGACTGTAGAATCCAACTGTAGACTGTAGAATCCAACTGTAGACTGTAGAATCCAACTGTAGACTGTAGAATCCAACTCTAGACTGTAGAATCCAACACTAGACTGTAGAATCCAACGGTAGACTGGAATCCAACTGTAGACTGTAGAATCCAACTCTAGACTGTAGAATCCAACTGTAGACTGTAGAATCCAACGGTAGACTGTAGAATCCAACTGTAGACTGTAGAATCCAACAATATACTGTAGAATCCAACACTAGACTGTAGAATCCAACGGTGGACTGTAGAATCCAACACTAGACTGTAGAATCCAACGGTGGACTGTAGAATCCAACTGTAGACTGTAGAATCCAACGGTGGACTGTAGAATCCAACTGTAGACTGTAGAATCCAACGGTAGACTGGAATCCAACTGTAGACTGTAGAATCCAACTCTAGACTGTAGAATCCAACTGTAGATTCTAGAATCCAACGGTAGACTGGAATCCAACTGTAGACTCCAGAATCCAACGGTAGA
>NC_092094.1:8892945-8981453 GCF_045679555.1 Salvelinus alpinus
CCAAAAGCCAAACACATTGTATTAGGCAAACACATTGTAGTATGCAAACACATTGCATTAGGCAAACACATTGCAGTATGCAAACACATTGCATTAGGCAAACACATTGCAGTATGCAAACACACTTGCAAAAAAAAACACATAGAAATTCAAAAACATCTTGGACCTTTTAGGAATTGTAGAGGGTTTGAGAGTGAATAAACTGTCAACTACATGCCAAAAACATTTTAGAAATGGGAGACTCTTACAGTGGGAGACTCTTACAGTGGGAGACTCTTACAGTGGGAGACTCTTACAGTGGGAGACTCTTACAGTGGGAGACTCTTACAGTGGGAGACTCTTACAGTGGGAGATTCTTACAGTGGGAGACTCTTACAGTGGGAGACTCTTACAGTGGGAGACTCTTACAGTGGGAGACTCATACAGTGGGAGACTCTTACAATGGGAGACTCATACAGTGGGAGACTCTTATTGTGGGAGACTCATACAGTGGGAGACTCTTACAGTGGGAGACTCTTACAGTGGGAGACTCTTACAGTGGGAGATTCTTACAGTGGGAGACTCTTACAGTGGGAGACTCTTACAGTGGGAGATTCTTACAGTGGGAGACTCTTACATTGGGAGACTCTTACAGTGGGAGACTCATACTGTGGGAGACTCTTACAGTGGGAGACTCCTACTGTGGGAGACTCTTACAGTGGGAGACTCTTACAGTGGGAGACTCATACTGTGGGAGACTCTTACAGTGGGAGACTCTTACAGTGGGAGACTCATACTGTGGGAGACTCTTACAGTGGGAGACTCTTACAGTGGGAGACTCTTACAGTGGGAGACCCATACAGTGGGAGACTCTTACAGTGGGAGATTCTTACAGTGGGAGACTCTTACAGTGGGATACTCTTACAGTGGGAGACTCTTATTGTGGGAGACTCATACAGTGGGAGACTCTTACAGTGGGAGACTCTTACTGTGGGAGACTCATACAGTGGGAGACTCTTACAGTGGGAGACTCTTACAATGGGAGACTCTTACAGTGGGAGACTCTTACAGTGGGAGACTCTTACAGTGGGAGACTCTTACAATGGGAGACTCTTACAGTGGGAGACTCTTACAGTGGGAGATTCTTACAGTGGGAGACTCTTACAATGGGAGATTCTTACAGTGGGAGACTCTTACAGTGGGAGACTCTTACAGTGGGAGACTCTTACAGTGGGAGACTCTTACAATGGCAGACTCATACTGTGGGAGACTCTTACAGTGGGAGACTCTTACAGTGGGAGACTCTTACAGTGGGAGACTCTTACAGTGGGAGACTCTTACAGTGGGAGACTCTTACAGTGGGAGACTCATACTGTGGGAGACTCTTACAATGGGAGACTCTTATTTATGTGTGTAATTCAATAATGTGTGTAGGCAATTCACAATTAAAACACCTGCTAGTTGCCAATATTTTCTTAGTGTTAGAGAGGTATTTGGTATCGAATTACCCAAGCTATCAAAAACACTTTCCTGCAACACACCTTAGATGGAACCGTTGACTAGTGCCCTGTCCCATCAAAACAGAAACAAAAGGTTACTCACCAGGCTGAGTAAACACACAGACGCTACTGAGCTGGTCCACTGCCCATACTGTCCCGTCTTGGTCCAGTACTGTAGTCTTGGTCCGGTACTGTAGTCTTGGTCCGGTACTGTAGTCTTGGTCCGGTACTATAGAAATCCTACATGCTCCAAAGCACCTGAGCTCTTAGATTCCAACAAATGACTTCTCCTCACTTCCAGGCTGGTGTAAACCCAGGATCAGAACGAGGTAGGTGTCCCATGCAGTAAGGGGTTTCTAAAAGACTGCTTTTCCTCTCGTCCCGTGTCTGTCTATCTCTCTTGACAACAGAGAAAAGAATAACCACAGAAAAAAATCCTGCTGCTTTATTTTCCTGTGATATCTCTTGTCTTCCTCCTCTCTTTATCTCTGTACACACGGTGTAGTGTGAACAAGCAGCTATCCACCTCATCAACTCTGTGGCATGAGCTCTCTCCAGCCTCACTGTGTGGAGTGGAGTAAAAACAGACGTGCTCCTAGTATCTCTCTCTCTCTCTCTCTCTCTCTCTCTCTCTCTCTCTCTCTCTCTCTCTCTCTCTCTCTCTCTCTCTCTCTCTCTCTCTCTCTCTGTCTCTGCTCCTCTCTCTCTGTCTCTGTCTCTCTGTCTCTCTCTCTCTCTCTCTCTCTCTCTCTCTCTGCTCCTCTCTCTCTGCACTGGTCCCCCCTCTCTCTATCTCTCTCTCCTTCTCCCCCCCCCCTCTCTATCCACTGCAGAGCTTTGCAGTGTTCCCCCTCCCCTGATCGTTCTTCTATAATAGGTTTAACCCTTTCCTGCCCGGAGGGGGAGCCGCTTCCTTTTGTTCTGGTCCCGTCCTTTCTCCTCTCAGAGCGGCCCTGACGTGCTCTGGGATGGGGTGGTCTTTTAAAAAGGCAGTTTGTACCGTTAGGTATCTACAAATCGAAATCTAATTGTATTCGTCACATGCTTCTTAAACAGCAGGTGTGGACTAACTGTGATTAAACAATGCAGATAGAAGGAAAATAAGAAATAATAGAAAAGTAAAATACGTAGTAATACATGTAATAATATATACACAATGAGTAAAGAGAACGTATATACAACCTATATACAAGTCGATGTGCAGGGGTACAAGGTAATTGAGGTAGATACAGTATGTAGATAGTAAACAGTGGGTGTGGACCATGTTAATTCCTTAGTAATGTGGACACGAGGAACTTGAAGCTCTCGACCCACTCCACTACAGCTCCATTGTTGTGGATGTGAGCTCGCTCGGCCCTCCGTTTCCTGAAGTCCACAATCAGCTCCTTTGTCTTGCTGACGTTGAGGGAGTGGTTGTTTTTAAGGGTGGCAGGTAGCCTAGCGCTTAGAGAGTTGGGCCGGTAAACGAAAATGTGCTGATTTGAATACACGAGCCGACAAGATGAAAAGAAATCTGTCAATGTGCCCTTGATGAAGGCACTTAACCCTCGTTTATTCCTGATGCACTGTACTACTATGGCTGGCACTGTAAAACTGACACATTTTACTGCACCTATCCTATGCATGTGACAATAAAAAATAGGGGGGGGGGGGCACCACACTGACCTCCTTCCTATAGGCTGCCTATTCGTCATCGGTGATCATTCCTACCACCGTCGTGTCGTCAGCAAACTTGATGAGTCGTGAGAGGCTAGACAGTCGTGGGTGAACAGGGAGTACTGTAGGGGACTTAGCATACACCCCTGAGGAGCCCTGTGTTGATGGTCAGCTTGAAAAAAAAATGTATTGCCTACCCTCATCGCCTAGGGACGTTCCGTCAGGAAGTCCAGGATCCAGTTGCAGATGGAGTTGTTCAGTCCCAGAGTCCTGAGCTTGGTGATGAACTTGGAGGGGACTATGATGTTTAATGCTGTAGTCAACGAACAGCATTCTTACATAGATTTGACTTTTGTGCAGGTGGGTAAGGGCAGTTTGGAGTGCAATAGAGATTGCGTCATCTGTGGATTTGTTGGGGCGGTATGCAAATTTAAATGGGATCGGGGTGTCTGGGATGATGGTGTTGAGGTGAGCCATGACCAGCCTTTCAAAGCACTTCATGGCAATAGAGTGCTTTGGCGTGATAGTCATTTAAATCAAATCAATCAAATCCCAAAAAATTCTCACAACATTTTGATGAAATGCTTACGATCCCTTAAAAGTAAGTAAAAAAAATTTGCTAAATAAACTAAAGGAAAATTTGTTACACAATAAAAGAACAATAACAAGACTATATACAAGGGGTACCGGTACCAAGTCAATGTGCAGGGATAGTAGTTGGAGTGTCTGTGTAGTATGTGTGAGTGTGTGAGTGTGTGGTTAGAGTCCAGTGAGTGTACATCGAGTCTGTTCAAGAGAGTCATTGCAAATAAGGGGGTCAATGCAAATTTAGGCAGGTAACCTTGGCATTCTTCGGCATGTGAACTATGGTGGTCTGCTTGAAACAACGGTCGGGGATAGGTTGAAAATGTCAGTGAAGACACCTGCCAGCTTGTCAGCACATGTTCTGAGTACGTGTTCTGAGTATGCGGCCTTGCGAATGTTAACCTGTTTAAAGGTCTTGTTCACATCGGTTACAGAGAGCGAGATCACACAGTCGTCTGGAACAGCTGGTGCTGTCATGCATGGTTCAGTGTTGCCTGCCTCGAAACTAACATACAAGGCATTTAGCTTGTCTGGTTGGCACATGTAGCTGGGCAGCTCGCTTGCGGGTTTTCCTTTGTAATCCATGATGGTTTGCAAGCCCTGCCACATCCATCGAACATCCACATGCTATGTTGTGTGAGAAAAATCTAAATTTGCCCTAGTCAAAAGTAGTGCACTATAAAGAAAATAGGGTGCTGTTTGGGAAGTATCCTTGGTAAACACTCAAAAGAGTGCCTTCTCAAACTTCAGAGGAGTTCAGAAGAGAATGTATTTAATATTTTATAGACATTAATATTGCAGCCTGCTGATCTTTTAGTCCTCAGACTCTGTTTGATATTTTCCACCATTTATTTCCCCCTCCTTGTGTGTATGTGTGTATGTGTGTGTGTGTGTGTGTGTGTGTGTGTGTGTGTGTGTGTGTGTGTGTGTGTGTGTGTGTGTGTGTGTGTGTGTGTGTGTGTGTGTGTGTGTGTGTGTGTGTGTGTGTGTGTGTGTGTGTGTGTGTGTGTGTGTGTGTGTTCCTACTTCGTGTTCATGTGTGTTCAACAAACTTTCCCCAGCCAGCCCTTATCAGATAACTTTGCAGCTGATTCTTTTGATTTTACTGATTCTACTGATTCTACTGATTCTATTGATTCTACAGATTCTACTGATTCTATTGATTCTACAGATTCTACTGATTCTATTGATTCTACTGTTTCTATTGATTCTACTGATTCTACTGATTATATTGATTCTACAGATTCGATTCTATTGATTCTACTGTTTCTATTGATTCTACTGATTCTACTGATTCTACTGATTATATTGATTCTGCTGATTCTATTGATTCTATTGATTCTACTGATTCTATTAATTCTACTGATTCTACGGATTCTATTAATTCTACTGATTCTATTGATTCTACTGATTCTATTGATTTTACTGATTCTACTGATTCTATTGATTCTATTGATTTTACTGATTCTACTGAGTCTATTGATTCTGCTGATTCTATTAATTCTACTGATTCTACTGATTCTACTGATTCTATTGATTCTACTGATTCTACTGATTCTACTGATTCTTCTGATTCTTCTGATTCTATTGATTCTACTGATTCTGCTGATTCTATTGATTCTACTGATTCTACTGATTCTATTGATTCTACCGATTCTATTGATTCTGCTGATTCTATTGATTCTACTGATTCTACTGATTCTATTGATTCTATTGATTCTACTGATTCTATTGATTCTACTGATTCTATTGATTCTATTGATTCTATTGATTCTATTGAGTCTATTGATTCTATTGATTCTGCTGATTCTATTGATTCTACTGATTCTACTGATTCTACTGAGTCCATTGATTCTATTGATTCTACTGAGTCTATTGATTCTACTGATTACTGATTCTACTGATTACTGATTCTACCGAGTCTATTGATTCTACTGAGTCTATTGATTCTACTGAGTCTATTGATTCTACTGATTACTGATTCTACTGATTACTGATTCTACTGAGTCTATTGATTATATTGATTCTACTGATTCTATTGATTCTACAGATTCTACTGATTCTATTGATTCTACTGTTTCTATTGATTCTACTGATTCTACTGATTCTTCTGATTCTATTGATTCTACTGATTCTTCTGATTCTATTGATTCTACTGATTCTATTGATTACTGATTCTACTGATTCTATTGATTCTACAGATTCTACTGATTACTGATTCTACTGAGTCTATTAATTATATTGATTCTACTGATTCTATTGATTCTACAGATTCTACTGATTCTATTGATTCTACTGATTCTTCTGATTCTATTGATTCTACTGATTCTATTGATTCTACTGATTCTATTGATTCTACTGATTCTATTGATTCTACTGATTCTACTGATTCTATTGATTACTGATTCTACTTCAGCGGCGGGTGCTTTCTTTCATATCCATGTTTTGCTGCACATCAAGAGATCTGCCTGAGCATCAGACCCATAGGCTTCTACAGAACCACTTTTATCTCACTGCTGCAGCACGCATACTGCACCACACACACACAAACACACACACACATACAAACACTCAAGTCGTACGCACGTACGTGTGTGTCTGATCTATTTAAATCCCTCGCCGCCCACTTCACACCAGAACCCCAGCAGAGTAGAACATCATGTCTGTGGAACTGTGGATTTGAGTTATAAAGGAGATCTCTTTAAGGGAAATAAGCTTTTACAGGCCGTTGGCCATATGTAATTTGCTATTGATGAAGTTGGGTAATATATACTATATATACAAAAGTTTGTGGACAGCCCTTCGAACTAGTGGATTCTGCTATTTCAGCCACACCTGTTGCTGACAGGTGCATAACATCGAGCACAAAGCCATACAATCTCCATCGACAAACATTGGCAGTGAATAGTCTTAATGAAGAGCTCAGTGACTTTCAATGTGGTACCGCCATAGGATGCCACCATTCCAACAAGTCAGTTAATCAAATTTCTGCCCTGCTAGAGCTGCCCCAGTCAACTGTATGTGCTGTTATTGTGAAGGGGAAACGTCTAGGAGCAACAATGGCTCAGCCACGAAGTCGTAGGCCACACAAGCTCACAGAACGGGACCACCGAGTGCTGAAACGAGTAAAAATCCTCTGTCTTTGGTTGCAACACTCACTACCAAGTTCCAAACAGCCACTGGAAGCAACATCAGCACAATAACTGTTCGTCGGGAGCTTCGTGAAATGGGTTTCCAGGGCCGAGCAGCCGCACACAAGCCTAACATCACCATGACCAATGCCAAGCGCCGGCTGGAGTGGTGTAAAGCTCGCCGCCATTGGACCCAGTGGAGACGTTCTCTGGAGTGATGAATCACGTTTCAACATCTGGCAGTCCAATGGACTAATTTGGGATGGCGGATGCCAGGAGAACGCTACCCACCCCTACGCATAGTGCCAACTGTAAAGCTTGGTGGAGGAGGAATAATGGTTCGGGCTACTCCCCTTAGTTCCAGTGAAGGGAAATCTTAACGCTACAGAATACAATGACATTATAGACAATTCTGTGCTTCCAACTTTGTGGCAAGTTTGGGGAAGGCACTTTCCTGTTTCAACATGCACAAAGCGAGGTCCATACAGAAATGGTTTGTCGAGGTCTGTGTGGAAGAACTTGGCTGGCTTGTACAGAGCCCTGACCTCAACCCCATCGAACACCTTAGGGATGAATTGGAACGCCGACTGCGAGCCAGACCTAATTGCCCAACATCATTGCCCGACCTCACTAATGCTCTTATGGCTGAATGCAAGCAAGTCTCCCCCGGCAATGTTCCGACATCTTGTGGAAAGCCTTCCCAGAAGAGTGGAGGCTGTGATGGCAGCAAAGGGGGGACCAACACCATATTAATGCCTTCCCAGAAGAGTGGAGGCTGTAATAGCAGCAAAGGGTGGACCATCTCCAAATTAATACCCATGATTTTGGAATGAGATGTTCGATGAGCAGGTGTCCACATACTTTTGGTAATGTAGTGTATATCATATATAATATTATATATACCTTACATGTGACCTGTGATAAGACTATGCAATTAATATGACAAAGTATAATATTATAATATTTACCTAACTCCGTAAAGATGATTTTACAATCTGCAACCAGAACTATTGTTGAGTTACAGGATAAAAACGATCAAAAAAGGTCTGACCATAGGATACTGAAAGCAAATAGATTGAATGTCTTTGTAAAATGAAGGATTCACATACATGACATTACGGCATTAATCATCTAAACATGATTAGAGAGGGAGAGAAAGAGATACGTCATAGCCTAAAAGGACCCAAGAGTCCCTGGGGAAGAGAGAGAAAGTGAGAGAGTGTATCCCACCACAGCAGGTCAGGAACAAAGAAGACAGAGACAATGAAGCTAAAACACTTTTAGAACATCTGACTGTTTTCAGAAAACATCTGAGTTGTTGACCAATAGAATACTGTTGAGTTAAAACTTCTTAAGACTAGGGGTTCCGCTTCGACAACATCCGCTGAAATGGCAGAATGCGAAATTCATATTATTTTTTATTTTTTTAACTTTCATACATTCATAAGTGCAATACACCAAATTAATGCTTAACTTCTTGTTAATCTAGCCATCGTGTCCGATTTCAAAAAGGCTTTACAGCGAAAGCACACCATTCGATTATGTTAGGTCAGCGCCTAGTCACAGAAAAACATACAGCCATTTTCCAGGAGTCACAAAAAGCAGAAATAGAGATAAAATGAATCACTAACCTTTGATGATCTTCATCAGATGGCACTCATAGGACTTCATGTTACACAATACATGTATGTTTTGTTCGATAAAGTTCATATTTATATCCAAAAATCTCAGTTTACAATGGCGCGTTATGTTCAGTAATGTTGTGCCTTCGAAAACATCCGGCAAATTTGCAGAGAGCCACATCAATTTACAGAAATACTCATTATAAACTTTAATAAAAGATACAAGTGTTATGCATAGAATTTAAGATATACTTCTCCTTAATGAAACAGCTGTCAGATTTCAAAAAAGCTTTACGGAAAAAGCACACCATGCAATAATCTGAGTACAGCGCTAAGCCACAAAAACAAGCCATACAGATACCCGCCATGTTGTGGAGTCAGTAAAAGTCAGAAATAGCGTTATAAATCTTCACTTACCTTTGATGATCTTCATCAGAATGCACTCCCAGGAATCCCAGTTCCACAATAAATGTTTGTTTTGTTCGATAAAGTTAATCTTTATGTCCAAATACCTCCTTTTTGTTAGCGCGTTTAGTTCACCAATCAAAATTCACAAGGTGCGGGCAAGTCCAGACGGAAGTCCAGACGAAAAGTCAAAAAGCTCTATTACAGTTCGTAGAAACATGTCAAACGATGTATAGAATCAATCTTTACGATGTTTTTATCATAAATCTTCAATAATGTTTCAACCGGACAATTCCTTTGTCTTTAGAAATTAAAAGGAACGCAGCTTGCTCTGAAGGTGCACGCGAGACTTTGCTCATGGCATTCTGCCAGACACCTGGTTCAAACAGCTCTTATTCGCTCCCCCTTCATAGTAGAAGCCTGAAACAAGATTCTAAAGACTTTTGACATCTAGTGGAAGCCTTAGGAAGTGCAATATGACCCCATTTACACTGTATATTCGAAAGGCAATGACTTGAAAAACTACAAACCTCAGATTTCCCACTTCCTGGTTGGATTTTTCTCAGGTTTTCACCTGCCATATGAGTTCTGTTATACTCACAGACATCATTCAAACAGTTTTAGAAACGTCAGAGTGTTTTCTATCCCAATCTACTAATAATATGCACATCTTAGCTTCTGGGCCTGAGTAGCAGGCAGTTTACTCTGGGCACACTTTTCATCCGAACGTGAAAATGCTGCCCCCTATCCCAAACAGGTTTTAACTTCCAATCACATCATCAAACCTACAGGTTTGAGAGAATGGGGAATGTGGAGAGCAATACAAAGTAAGCTGAATTCCTAAGAAGACAATAAAACCTTTTACATCGTGTGTTGATGAAACTGATGTCAGGGTTTGATGAGATAATGCAGCATTCCTAAGACAACAGAAAGTAATTATTGCATCAATGTAAAGAGTCACTTCGGGGGCTGGGCCTGCCACTACATTGACTATTCCAACAGGGTCTATCGTTCATTCATGTATTCATGTACTGCAGTAAGGATCATCCACTTTCTAAATTGATTAATCTCTCCTCTCCTGAAAATGTGAATGAACTAAAGAAGACTGCATGAACGGAAGTGGAAAAGGGGGGAGGGGCAGGTGTTGCACTTCTTGGCCCCATTCCAAGGATTGGACAGTTGGCCGAGCTGCGTTTGGGCATGTTTCCAGAGGCTCTCTTGCTCCATATTTGTTGATAAGAGATGAAAGGGCAGAGGAGAGGAGAGGAGAGGAGAGGAGAGGAGAGGAGAGGAGAGGAGAGGAGAGGAGAGGAGAGGAGAGGAGAGGAGAGGAGAGGAGAGGAGGAAAAGTGGAGGAGAGGAGGGAAGAGGAGAGGAGGGATGAGGAGAGGAGAGAAGGGAAGAGGAGAGGAGATGAAAGGAGGGAAGAGGAGAGGAGAGGAGGGAAGAGGAGAGGAGAGAAGAGTGGAGGAGAGGAGGGAAGAGAAGAGACTACAAAACAAAGAGAGAAGAAAAGATAACAGAGAAAATAATAGACAAGAAAAGAGACGATAAGAGATAAGAAGAGACAATAAGAGATGATAAGAGATGATAAGAGACAAGAAGAGATGATAAGAGACAAGAAGAGATGATAAGAGACAAGAAGAGATGATAAGAGACAAGAAGAGATGATAAGAGAGGCCTGAGAGAAATCCTCTCTACTACTGTATAAATGTCCTTCCACCCTCAACAGCTCTTGTGATGGTCACATGATGCTGATGAAATGTGTATCCAGCCCCCCCCCCCCCCCCCCTGTATGAAATGTTAATGCATCGTCTAAGATAACATGAAACCCATTAGCAGGTAAAGGTCATCCTGATGGAATATGAACAAAGTATTGTTCGACACCTCGTTGGTAAATTATCTACTGTTCATATGTCACACAGTTGATGGAAGAGAGTGATTGGAAATACTCATCCCCGCAGGGAATAGACCTGGGTTGAAATACTATTCAAAATCCGTTTAAACATTGTATCTGGGTGGATCTTCCCCTGTAATGGAACATCTGGCATTCTAGTCAAGCTAAAGCAAACCCCCCCCCCCCCCAAAAAAAAATATTTTAAAGACTTCAAATTGTATTTGAACCCAGATCTGAAGGGAATACAGTGAGAAAAGTACCTAGACACTGAACTGATAAGAAAATATAGGGAGTAAGGTCAATGTTTACACTGGTTGTACTGTAGCTAAAGTAGCTTTATATTCCATTGAGAAAATGAATTGATGTCACCTGCACAGACGTTGTTTTGTACCTGATTGATACATACAGGCTGGGCTGGTGTTCTCTCTCTCTCTCTCTCTGACCATATCGGCCCACCAGATCCTCCTACACGAAACTAACAACATGTCCTGAGCCTTGTGTAGCCACACATTTCATTATGAAAATAGTTATAATGTACCTGCGTAGAGCAAACAGACACTATAAGCACTTAGATACAAAGAAGTCTGCCCATACAGCTTATATTTAATACAAAAAACAGTTGGTACATACAGGGTACTTTGGAATATAGTATAACATGTCACTTAGCAAATGCTTTTTTTCCAAAGAAAATTACAGTACAGTAAGTGCATAAATTGTTTCATTTGCAGATATAATCCCTGCAGGAATTGAACCAACTACCTTGTCTGGTGCCTATACAGCATTTCCTGTTCCATGGTGTCACCAGACCACGGTATGACAGGAGCCAATGATGTATAGGCCTCCACGGTAAGTGCTGCAGCAGGAGGTTGGTGAAATAAAGCAGGGACTCTGATCAGATAGTTAACACTGACCATGGGGATCTGAGTGTGTGTGTGTGTGTGTGTGTGTGTGTGTGTGTGTGTGTGTGTGTGTGTGTGTGTGTGTGTGTGTGTGTGTGTGTGTGTGTGTGTGTGTGTGTGTGTGTGTGTGTGTGTGTGTGTGTGTGTGTGTGTGTGTGTGTGTGTGTGTGTGTGTGTGTGTGTGTGTGTGTGTGTGCGTGCGTTCATAGCATTTGGGCGACTTCCTGTCACAGTAGAAGGATCTGTTTACGTAAGCCATTAGCTGCCGAGTCAAAGAGCGTCGCTCGAGGCGTGGGAACGTCGGGAGCACAAGGCAAGGGATAGAATGGGAAACACTAGGTTAGGGGAACGAATGGGAAACACAAGGTTAGGGGAACGAATGGGAAACACAAAGCAGGGGAACGAATGGGGGATGTCCTCACACAGAGAGCGACAAGTATGTAGGCGGGGGAAGTAGTGGACCTCTGAGGAAGCATATACTGTAAAGTAGAGAACCCCCAGCACTCAGGCACACATACACACACCCTTGCAAGCACACACACACACACATACACACACACACACACACACACACACACTCACACACACACACACACACACACTCACACTCACACTCACACTCACACTCACACTCACACTCACACTCACACACACACACACACACACACACACACACACACACACACACACACACACACACACACACACACACACACACACTGAAGTGGTTGCATAAATGCACACGTACACACATGTCTTTGTTTCCACTAGGTTAGGGCTGGCATCCTGTCTCTACTGGTGTGATCCTCTGGTCCAGTTGGCTTTCCAGACCCACTGACCACCGACTCCAACAAAACACACGCAAGCATGTATGCACCCCCCCCCCCCCCCCCCCCCCTCACACACACACACACACTCTCTCTCTCTAGACACATAGCCCTCAGAGCACTCAAACCTCAGCAGATCAGTTTCACAGTCATGGTTATGTCCCAAAGGTTATGTCCCAAATGGCAACGTATTCCCTACATAGTGCACTACTCCCTATAGTGCTCTGGTCAGAAGTAGTGCACTACTCCCTATAGTGCTCTGGTCAGAAGTAGTGCACTACTCCCCATAGTGCTCTGGTCAGAAGTAGTGCAATACTCCCCATAGTGCTCTGGTCAGAAGTAGTGCACTACTCCTTATAGTGCTCTGGTCTGAAGTAGTGTTCTATATGAGGAGCAGGCTTCCATTTGGGATGTACCTACAGTAACAGGTCATGATAACTGTAAGAGAATCTGTTATTGCCAAAGATATTAGCATAACCTCCGTCCAACGCAACATTTCATGACGCAGATTTCCGGTTTGTTTACGACTGAAATAACCAGGAGAGTTATTGGGTCAGTGGACTCTAAACTTTGCATCCCCAAATATGTATCAGGACAAATAAACAGCTTAGTTCCATGGATGCTGTTAGTGAAAGGCCACATCCGTCCCCACAGCCTCTGTGTCTTTGTGTTGTCACTATAGGCTATAGGCCCAACCAGCCATCCGGTCTCTGGTATGTGTACGTGTGTGTGTGTGTGTGTGTGTGTGTGTGTGTGTGTGTGTGTGTGTGTGTGTGTGTGTGTGTGTGTGTGTGTGTGTGTGTGTGTGTGTGTGTGTGTGTGTGTGTGTGTGTGTGTGTGTGTGTGTGTGTGTGTGTGTGTGTGTGTGTGTGTGTGTGTTGCACATGCAAGCATGTATGCACACAGACACACACACACACGCACACACACACACACACACAGCTTTATCCCATGTGTTTAGTAGCCGGGGGGACACAATAGATGAGGAATTCCCTTCTCAGGAGAAATGCCCTGCCAAAGACTACAAAGACAGACATACATACACATTGGTATCACACAGCCAAGCACAGACAATGGGACTCTTTAATGTTGCACTGTGATATATAGGCCTGTTTTGTGGCAGTTTCCAAACATGAGATTACTGGACCTAAGGTTGCATTCTTCTCTGCTAAGATGCATTATTTTAGTAGAGGGAAAGCCCTTCTGTAAAAGAGATCATCTCTTTAAAATCCTCAAACTGGTTCATTGTTTTGTTTTTTTACGCACAGGAATGTTATTTGGGTTTTTGAAAATCACCATGGTAACTTTTCGTTGTCTTTTGAAAATGCCATTTTCATCTCATTGATCTGTATGAATACACCGGCAGATAGGCCACACACAGACACAGACAGTGAAATGCCCAGTTTCTCAGTTTCTGTTATGGTTTTGTTTGGGTTAGTACACAGCCCTGTTGCCATTTTAAACAAAGGCCAGCTAAAATGACTTCCAGGAGCGTGTGCTCATCAATCATTACATAATTGAACAGCGAGTAGGGTGTTGTGGTTGGAACACTGAGCCCTGTGGTTGGAACACTGAGCCCTGTGGTTGGAACACTGAGCGTTCTAGTCGGAAACACTGAGCACTGTGGTTGGAACACTGAGCGTTGTGGTTGAAACACTGAGCACTGTGGTTGGAACACTGAGCACTGTGGTTGGAACACTGAGCGTTGTAGTCGGAAACACTGAGCACTGTGGTTGGAACACTGAGCGTTGTAGTAGGAAACACTGAGCACTGTGGTTGGAACACTGAGCGTTGTGGTTGGAACACTGAGCACTGTGGTTGGAACACTGAGCGTTGTAGTCGGAACACTGAGCACTGTGGTTGGAACACTGAGCGTTGTGGTTGAAACACTGAGCACTGTGGTTGGAACACTGAGCGTTGTGGTTGGAACACTGAGCACTGTGGTTGGAACACTGAGCACTGTGGTTGGAACACTGAGCGTTGTAGTCGGAACACTGAGCACTGTGGTTGGAACACTGAGCGTTGTAGTCGGAACACTGAGCACTGTGGTTGGAACACTGAGCGTTGTAGTCGGAACACTGAGCACTGTGGTTGGAACACTGAGCACTGTGGTTGGAACACTGAGAGTTGTAGTCGGAAACACGGAGCACTGTGGTTGGAACACTGAGAGTTCTAGTCGGAAACACTGAGCACTGTGGTTGGAACACTGAGCGTTGTGGTTGGAACACTGAGCGTTGTGGTTGAAACACTGAGCACTGTGGTTGGAACACTGAGCACTGTGGTTGGAACACTGAGCCCTGTGGTTGAAACACTGAGAGTTGTAGTCGGAACACTGAGCACTGTGGTTGGAACACTGAGAGTTGTAGTCGGAACACTGAGCACTGTGGTTGGAACACTTTGTCCACCTGCTAAATGCTGTTTATTTTTCAGAATCGCCTTTGAATTGTAGAGTGTATTTAATTCTCTGAAAATTACCAAAGTAGACAAGTTTTGTGAGATGCCACCATTTTGTTTTCAACTGGGCCCGGTTTCCTGACAGCGATGGAATTTAGGCTTAAAAGTGTTTTAACAATGCATCTTTTCTACAACGGCCGAAGATGTAACATGCATTTCCAAAACACCACACACGGGGGTACGGAAATTGTAGGCTGAGGGTTAATTGCAAAGACATTAGCAACTTTGTATTTGTCGTGGTCACAGAGAGACAGATAAACCATGTGATTCTTCAGTATCTTTAGAAAATCAAATGTATTTATAAAGCCCTTTTTACATCAGCAGATGTCACAAAGTGCTCATACAGAAACCCAGCCTAAAACCCCAAACAGCAAGCAATGCAGATGTATGTGTCGGGGGGCTAGGGTCAGTCTGTTATATCTGGAGTATTTCCCATGTCTTATCCGGTCTCCTGTGTGAATTTAAGTATGCTCGCTCCAATTCTCTAATTCTCTCTTTCTCTCTTTCTTTCTTTCTTTCTTTCTTTCTTTCTTTCTTTCTTTCTTTCTTTCTTTCTTTCTTTCTTTCTTTCTCTCTCGGAGGAACTGAGCCTTAGGACCATGCCTCAGGACTACCTGGCCTGATGACTCCTTGCTGTCCCCAGTCCACCTGGCCGTGCTGCTGCTCCAGTTTCAACTGTTCTGCCTGCAGCTATGGAATCCTGACCTGGACGTGCTACCTGACCCAGACCTGCTGTTTTCAACTCTCTAGAGACAGCAGGAGCGGTAGAGATACTCTGAATGATCAGCTATGAAAAGCCAACTGACATTTACTCCTGAGGTGCTGACCTGTTGCACCCTCGACAACCACTGTGATTATTATTATTTGACCCTGCTGGTCATCTATGAACATTTGAACATCTTGGCCATGTTATGTTATAATCTCCACCCAGCACAGCCAGAAGAGGACTGGCCACCCCTCATAGCCTGGTTCCTCTCTAGGTTTCTTCCTATGTTCTGGCCTTTCTAGGGAGTTTTTCCTAGCCACCGTGCTTCTACATCTGCATTGCTTGCTGTTTGGGGTTTTAGGCTGGGTTTCTGTACAGCACTTTGTGACATCAGCTGATGTAAGAAGGGCTTTATAAATAAATGTGATTTTCAGAGTCAATAACACCTGAGGAAAGAACCAAGGGGAGTGACAGATATAGGGAAGATAATCAAGGAGGTGATGGAGTCCAGGTGAGTGTCATGAAGCGCAAGTGCGCGAGACGATGGTGACAGGTGTGCGGGATAATCAGCAGCCTGATGACCTAGAGAACGGAGATGGAGTATACGTGACAAGAAGCAGATAAAGTGAAGCAGGAGTGCAACAAAAAAAAAAATTTAACGACGCACTTAGCCGTTCTACGAGTGCTCTGAGGCAGACGTTAGATTACGAGTGTTTTCAAGTGCAACGTTAATAATGAAGGTTTAGGGAAACAGCTTGGAGATTAAACTATGCTCCTGCAAATCTTCTAACGACGAACTTAGCCTTAAGATGCTTTTGGGAAACCAGGCCCTGTTTGAATAGGAAAGGCCAGGCCACACACAGGCAACAGAAAGGTCGAGTTCTGTTATTGTTTTGTTTGGTTAAGTAACAAGGGCACCCGGACGTGTGCTCATCAGTTGTACAGTAAGCTTTGGTTGTGGTCGGAACACTGAACATTGTGGTCGGAACACTCTGGCCTCCAGTCCAACACTCTGGCCTCTGTTGTTAAATTATGTTTACTTTTCCCCTCAGGATGGCCTTTGAATTCTGAATTCTGAGTCTTTAGGGTCTGTAGATAGGCGTGTGAACACCAACAGGAGGCCCTATGAAGGTTTTCATCCTGACCCTGTATAAATTGAAGTCGTGAGACGACCCAAAAAAAACGACATATGTGTTTGTTGCAGATCTGTTACTCCCTCCGTCGCATTTTCCCATATTCTCAGACCCGCGCTAAGCATTTTACTGGATTACTTGTGATACTTGTGCCATCCAACCCCTGCAACTTATCCAGAACGCTGCCACCCACCTGGTGTTCAACCTTCCCAAGTTCTCCCATGTCACCCCGCTCTTTCAAATACTCCACTGGCTTCCAGTTGAAGCTTGCTTCCACTACAAGACCATGGTGCTTGCCTATGGAGCAGCAACCCTACACCCCAACCCAAGCACTCTGTTCTGCCACATCTGGTTCATTGGCCATCCCACCCCTATGGGTGGTCAGCTTCGAGTCTTATTGGGTATGACACAACAAGCTTGGCACACCTGTATTTGAGCAGTTTCTCTCATTCTGCTCTGCAAATCCTCTCAAGCTCAGTCCGGTTGGATGGGGAGTGTCGCTGCACAGCTATTTTCTCTCCAGAGATTTTTGATCGGGTTCAAGTTCGTACTCTTGCTGGGCCAATCAAGGATATTCAGAGACTTGTCCTGAAGCGACTCCTGCATTGTCTTGGTTGTGTGCTTAGGGTCGGTGTCCTGTTGGAAGGTGAACCTTCATCCACAGTCTGAAGTCCTGAGCGCTCTGGAGCAGGTCACTGAAAAACATCCCCACAGGCTGATGCTGCCTCCACCATGCTTCACCATAGGGATGATGCTGCCACCACCATGCTTCACCATAGGGATGATGCTGCCTCCACCATGCTTCACCATAGGGATGATGCTGCTACCACCATGCTTCACCATAGGGATGATGCTGCTACCACCATGCTTCACCATAGGGATGATGCTGCAACCACCATGATTCACCATAGGGAGGGTGCTGCCTCCACCATGCTTCACCATAGGGAGGGTGTCAGGTTTCCTCCAGACGTGACGATTGGTAGTCAGGTTTCATAAAACCAGAGAATCTTGTATCTCATGGTCTGAATTTCCTTTAGGTGCCTTTTGGCAAACTCCAAGCAGGCTGTCATGTGCCTTTTACTGAGGAGTGGCTTCCGTCCAGCCATTCTACTACCATAAAGACCCGATTGATGGAGTGCTGCAAAGATGGTTGTCCTTCTGGAAGGTTCTCCCATCTCCACAGAGGAACTATGCAGCCTTGTCAGAGTGACCATTGGGTTCTTGGTCACCTCCCTGACCAAGGCCCTTCTCCCCCGATTGCTCAGTTTGACCAGACAGCCAGTTCTAGGAAGAGTCTTGATGGTTCCAACTTTCTTCCATTTAAGAATGATGGAGGCCACTGTGTTCTTGGTGACCTTCAATGATGCAGACATTTTTTGGTACCCTTCCTCAGATCTGTGCCTTGACACAATCCTGTCTCGGAGCTCTATGGACAATTCCTTTGACCTCATGGCTTGATTTTTGCTCTGACATGCATTGTCAACTGTGAGACCTTATATAGACAGGTGTGTGCCTTTCCAAATCATGTACAATCAATTGAATTTACCACAGGTGGACTCCAATCAAGTTGGAGAAACATCTCAAGGATGATCAATGGAAACAGGATGCACCTGAGCTCAATTTCAAGTCTACTATCAAGGGGTCTGAATACTTATGTAAGTAAGGTATTTCTGTTTTTTATTTTTTATAAATTTGCAAACATTTCTAAAAACCAATTTTTATTTTCTATGATTGGGTATTGTGTGTAGATTGATGAAGATTTTTTTTCATTTAATCAATTTTAGAATAAGGCTGTAACGTAACAAAATGTGGAGTAAGTCAAGGGGTTTGAATACTTTCCGAATGCACTGTATATACTTAGAGATAGGGTTAAAGTGACTAGGCAATAATAGACAGTATCAGCAGTGGGTAGACATTTGATTAGCTATATAGCAGTCTTGTTTAGCAGGCTGTTCAGGTTTCTGTTGCTTCCAGACCTGGTGCACTGGTACCACTTGCCGTGGGGTACCAGATAATAGTTTATGGCTTTTGAGGCTGGAGTATTTGACAATTTTTGGGCCATCCTCTGACACCGCCTGGTATATACAGTTGAAGTCAGAAGTTTACATACACCTTAGCCAAATACATTTCAACTCAGTTTTTCACAATTCCTGACCTTTAATCCTAGTAAAAAATCCCAGTCTTAGGTCAGTTAGGATCACCAGTTTATTTTAAGAATGTGAAATGTCAGAATAATAGTAGAGAGAATGATTTATTTCAGCTTTTATTTCTTTCATCACATTCCCAATGGGTCAGAAGTTTACATACACTCAATTAGTATTTGGTAGCATTGCCTTCAAATTGTTTAACTTGGGTCAAACGTTTCGGGTAGCCTTCCACAAGCTTCCCAAAATAAGTTGGGTGAATTTTGGCCCATTCCTCCTGACAGAGCTGGTGTAACTGAGTCAGGTTTGTCGGCCTCCTTGCTCACACACACTTTTTCAGTTCTGCCCACAAATTTTCTATAGGCTTGAGGTCAGGGCTTTGTGATGGCCACTCCAATACCTTGACTTTGTTGTCATTGTCCATTTGGAAGACCCATTTGCGACCAAGCTTTAACTTCCTGTCTGATGTCTTGAGATGTTGCTTCTATATATCCACATAATTTTCTTTCCTCATGATGCCATCTATTTTGTGAAGTGCAGCAGTCACTCCTGCAGCAAAGCACCCCCACAACATGATGCTGCCACCCCCGTGCTTCACGGTTGGGATGGCAATCTTCGGTTTGGCCCAACCAGCCATCCGGTCTCTGGTATGTGTACGTGTGTGTGTGTGTGTGTGTGTGTGTGTGTGTGTGTGTGTGTGTGTGTGTGTGTGTGTGTGTGTGTGTGTGTGTGTGTGTGTGTGTGTGTGTGTGTGTGTGTGTGTGTGTGTGTGTGTGTGTGTGTGTGTGTGTGTGTGTTGCACATGCAAGCATGTATGCACACAGACACACACACACACGCACACACACACACACACACAGCTTTATCCCATGTGTTTAGTAGCCGGGGGGACACAATAGATGAGGAATTCCCTTCTCAGGAGAAATGCCCTGCCAAAGACTACAAAGACAGACATACATACACATTGGTATCACACAGCCAAGCACAGACAATGGGACTCTTTAATGTTGCACTGTGATATATAGGCCTGTTTTGTGGCAGTTTCCAAACATGAGATTACTGGACCTAAGGTTGCATTCTTCTCTGCTAAGATGCATTATTTTAGTAGAGGGAAAGCCCTTCTGTAAAAGAGATCATCTCTTTAAAATCCTCAAACTGGTTCATTGTTTTGTTTTTTTACGCACAGGAATGTTATTTGGGTTTTTGAAAATCACCATGGTAACTTTTCGTTGTCTTTTGAAAATGCCATTTTCATCTCATTGATCTGTATGAATACACCGGCAGATAGGCCACACACAGACACAGACAGTGAAATGCCCAGTTTCTCAGTTTCTGTTATGGTTTTGTTTGGGTTAGTACACAGCCCTGTTGCCATTTTAAACAAAGGCCAGCTAAAATGACTTCCAGGAGCGTGTGCTCATCAATCATTACATAATTGAACAGCGAGTAGGGTGTTGTGGTTGGAACACTGAGCCCTGTGGTTGGAACACTGAGCCCTGTGGTTGGAACACTGAGCGTTCTAGTCGGAAACACTGAGCACTGTGGTTGGAACACTGAGCGTTGTGGTTGAAACACTGAGCACTGTGGTTGGAACACTGAGCACTGTGGTTGGAACACTGAGCGTTGTAGTCGGAAACACTGAGCACTGTGGTTGGAACACTGAGCGTTGTAGTAGGAAACACTGAGCACTGTGGTTGGAACACTGAGCGTTGTGGTTGGAACACTGAGCACTGTGGTTGGAACACTGAGCGTTGTAGTCGGAACACTGAGCACTGTGGTTGGAACACTGAGCGTTGTGGTTGAAACACTGAGCACTGTGGTTGGAACACTGAGCGTTGTGGTTGGAACACTGAGCACTGTGGTTGGAACACTGAGCACTGTGGTTGGAACACTGAGCGTTGTAGTCGGAACACTGAGCACTGTGGTTGGAACACTGAGCGTTGTAGTCGGAACACTGAGCACTGTGGTTGGAACACTGAGCGTTGTAGTCGGAACACTGAGCACTGTGGTTGGAACACTGAGCACTGTGGTTGGAACACTGAGAGTTGTAGTCGGAAACACGGAGCACTGTGGTTGGAACACTGAGAGTTCTAGTCGGAAACACTGAGCACTGTGGTTGGAACACTGAGCGTTGTGGTTGGAACACTGAGCGTTGTGGTTGAAACACTGAGCACTGTGGTTGGAACACTGAGCACTGTGGTTGGAACACTGAGCCCTGTGGTTGAAACACTGAGAGTTGTAGTCGGAACACTGAGCACTGTGGTTGGAACACTGAGAGTTGTAGTCGGAACACTGAGCACTGTGGTTGGAACACTTTGTCCACCTGCTAAATGCTGTTTATTTTTCAGAATCGCCTTTGAATTGTAGAGTGTATTTAATTCTCTGAAAATTACCAAAGTAGACAAGTTTTGTGAGATGCCACCATTTTGTTTTCAACTGGGCCCGGTTTCCTGACAGCGATGGAATTTAGGCTTAAAAGTGTTTTAACAATGCATCTTTTCTACAACGGCCGAAGATGTAACATGCATTTCCAAAACACCACACACGGGGGTACGGAAATTGTAGGCTGAGGGTTAATTGCAAAGACATTAGCAACTTTGTATTTGTCGTGGTCACAGAGAGACAGATAAACCATGTGATTCTTCAGTATCTTTAGAAAATCAAATGTATTTATAAAGCCCTTTTTACATCAGCAGATGTCACAAAGTGCTCATACAGAAACCCAGCCTAAAACCCCAAACAGCAAGCAATGCAGATGTATGTGTCGGGGGGCTAGGGTCAGTCTGTTATATCTGGAGTATTTCCCATGTCTTATCCGGTCTCCTGTGTGAATTTAAGTATGCTCGCTCCAATTCTCTAATTCTCTCTTTCTCTCTTTTTCTTTCTTTCTTTCTTTCTTTCTTTCTTTCTTTCTTTCTTTCTTTCTTTCTTTCTTTCTTTCTTTCTTTCTTTCTTTCTTTCTTTCTTTCTCTCTCGGAGGAACTGAGCCTTAGGACCATGCCTCAGGACTACCTGGCCTGATGACTCCTTGCTGTCCCCAGTCCACCTGGCCGTGCTGCTGCTCCAGTTTCAACTGTTCTGCCTGCAGCTATGGAATCCTGACCTGGACGTGCTACCTGACCCAGACCTGCTGTTTTCAACTCTCTAGAGACAGCAGGAGCGGTAGAGATACTCTGAATGATCAGCTATGAAAAGCCAACTGACATTTACTCCTGAGGTGCTGACCTGTTGCACCCTCGACAACCACTGTGATTATTATTATTTGACCCTGCTGGTCATCTATGAACATTTGAACATCTTGGCCATGTTATGTTATAATCTCCACCCAGCACAGCCAGAAGAGGACTGGCCACCCCTCATAGCCTGGTTCCTCTCTAGGTTTCTTCCTATGTTCTGGCCTTTCTAGGGAGTTTTTCCTAGCCACCGTGCTTCTACATCTGCATTGCTTGCTGTTTGGGGTTTTAGGCTGGGTTTCTGTACAGCACTTTGTGACATCAGCTGATGTAAGAAGGGCTTTATAAATAAATGTGATTTTCAGAGTCAATAACACCTGAGGAAAGAACCAAGGGGAGTGACAGATATAGGGAAGATAATCAAGGAGGTGATGGAGTCCAGGTGAGTGTCATGAAGCGCAAGTGCGCGAGACGATGGTGACAGGTGTGCGGGATAATCAGCAGCCTGATGACCTAGAGAACGGAGATGGAGTATACGTGACAAGAAGCAGATAAAGTGAAGCAGGAGTGCAACAAAAAAAAAAATTTTACGACGCACTTAGCCGTTCTACGAGTGCTCTGAGGCAGACGTTAGATTACGAGTGTTTTCAAGTGCAACGTTAATAATGAAGGTTTAGGGAAACAGCTTGGAGATTAAACTATGCTCCTGCAAATCTTCTAACGACGAACTTAGCCTTAAGATGCTTTTGGGAAACCAGGCCCTGTTTGAATAGGAAAGGCCAGGCCACACACAGGCAACAGAAAGGTCGAGTTCTGTTATTGTTTTGTTTGGTTAAGTAACAAGGGCACCCGGACGTGTGCTCATCAGTTGTACAGTAAGCTTTGGTTGTGGTCGGAACACTGAACATTGTGGTCGGAACACTCTGGCCTCCAGTCCAACACTCTGGCCTCTGTTGTTAAATTATGTTTACTTTTCCCCTCAGGATGGCCTTTGAATTCTGAATTCTGAGTCTTTAGGGTCTGTAGATAGGCGTGTGAACACCAACAGGAGGCCCTATGAAGGTTTTCATCCTGACCCTGTATAAATTGAAGTCGTGAGACGACCCAAAAAAAACGACATATGTGTTTGTTGCAGATCTGTTACTCCCTCCGTCGCATTTTCCCATATTCTCAGACCCGCGCTAAGCATTTTACTGGATTACTTGTGATACTTGTGCCATCCAACCCCTGCAACTTATCCAGAACGCTGCCACCCACCTGGTGTTCAACCTTCCCAAGTTCTCCCATGTCACCCCGCTCTTTCAAATACTCCACTGGCTTCCAGTTGAAGCTTGCTTCCACTACAAGACCATGGTGCTTGCCTATGGAGCAGCAACCCTACACCCCAACCCAAGCACTCTGTTCTGCCACATCTGGTTCATTGGCCATCCCACCCCTATGGGTGGTCAGCTTCGAGTCTTATTGGGTATGACACAACAAGCTTGGCACACCTGTATTTGAGCAGTTTCTCTCATTCTGCTCTGCAAATCCTCTCAAGCTCAGTCCGGTTGGATGGGGAGTGTCGCTGCACAGCTATTTTCTCTCCAGAGATTTTTGATCGGGTTCAAGTTCGTACTCTTGCTGGGCCAATCAAGGATATTCAGAGACTTGTCCTGAAGCGACTCCTGCATTGTCTTGGTTGTGTGCTTAGGGTCGGTGTCCTGTTGGAAGGTGAACCTTCATCCACAGTCTGAAGTCCTGAGCGCTCTGGAGCAGGTCACTGAAAAACATCCCCACAGGCTGATGCTGCCTCCACCATGCTTCACCATAGGGATGATGCTGCCACCACCATGCTTCACCATAGGGATGATGCTGCCTCCACCATGCTTCACCATAGGGATGATGCTGCTACCACCATGCTTCACCATAGGGATGATGCTGCTACCACCATGCTTCACCATAGGGATGATGCTGCAACCACCATGATTCACCATAGGGAGGGTGCTGCCTCCACCATGCTTCACCATAGGGAGGGTGTCAGGTTTCCTCCAGACGTGACGCTTGGTAGTCAGGTTTCATAAAACCAGAGAATCTTGTATCTCATGGTCTGAATTTCCTTTAGGTGCCTTTTGGCAAACTCCAAGCAGGCTGTCATGTGCCTTTTACTGAGGAGTGGCTTCCGTCCAGCCATTCTACTACCATAAAGACCCGATTGATGGAGTGCTGCAAAGATGGTTGTCCTTCTGGAAGGTTCTCCCATCTCCACAGAGGAACTATGCAGCCTTGTCAGAGTGACCATTGGGTTCTTGGTCACCTCCCTGACCAAGGCCCTTCTCCCCCGATTGCTCAGTTTGACCAGACAGCCAGTTCTAGGAAGAGTCTTGATGGTTCCAACTTTCTTCCATTTAAGAATGATGGAGGCCACTGTGTTCTTGGTGACCTTCAATGATGCAGACATTTTTTGGTACCCTTCCTCAGATCTGTGCCTTGACACAATCCTGTCTCGGAGCTCTATGGACAATTCCTTTGACCTCATGGCTTGATTTTTGCTCTGACATGCATTGTCAACTGTGAGACCTTATATAGACAGGTGTGTGCCTTTCCAAATCATGTACAATCAATTGAATTTACCACAGGTGGACTCCAATCAAGTTGGAGAAACATCTCAAGGATGATCAATGGAAACAGGATGCACCTGAGCTCAATTTCAAGTCTACTATCAAGGGGTCTGAATACTTATGTAAGTAAGGTATTTCTGTTTTTTATTTTTTATAAATTTGCAAACATTTCTAAAAACCAATTTTTATTTTCTATGATTGGGTATTGTGTGTAGATTGATGAAGATTTTTTTTCATTTAATCAATTTTAGAATAAGGCTGTAACGTAACAAAATGTGGAGTAAGTCAAGGGGTTTGAATACTTTCCGAATGCACTGTATATACTTAGAGATAGGGTTAAAGTGACTAGGCAATAATAGACAGTATCAGCAGTGGGTAGACATTTGATTAGCTATATAGCAGTCTTGTTTAGCAGGCTGTTCAGGTTTCTGTTGCTTCCAGACCTGGTGCACTGGTACCACTTGCCGTGGGGTACCAGATAATAGTTTATGGCTTTTGAGGCTGGAGTATTTGACAATTTTTGGGCCATCCTCTGACACCGCCTGGTATATACAGTTGAAGTCAGAAGTTTACATACACCTTAGCCAAATACATTTCAACTCAGTTTTTCACAATTCCTGACCTTTAATCCTAGTAAAAAATCCCAGTCTTAGGTCAGTTAGGATCACCAGTTTATTTTAAGAATGTGAAATGTCAGAATAATAGTAGAGAGAATGATTTATTTCAGCTTTTATTTCTTTCATCACATTCCCAATGGGTCAGAAGTTTACATACACTCAATTAGTATTTGGTAGCATTGCCTTCAAATTGTTTAACTTGGGTCAAACGTTTCGGGTAGCCTTCCACAAGCTTCCCAAAATAAGTTGGGTGAATTTTGGCCCATTCCTCCTGACAGAGCTGGTGTAACTGAGTCAGGTTTGTCGGCCTCCTTGCTCACACACACTTTTTCAGTTCTGCCCACAAATTTTCTATAGGCTTGAGGTCAGGGCTTTGTGATGGCCACTCCAATACCTTGACTTTGTTGTCATTGTCCATTTGGAAGACCCATTTGCGACCAAGCTTTAACTTCCTGTCTGATGTCTTGAGATGTTGCTTCTATATATCCACATAATTTTCTTTCCTCATGATGCCATCTATTTTGTGAAGTGCAGCAGTCACTCCTGCAGCAAAGCACCCCCACAACATGATGCTGCCACCCCCGTGCTTCACGGTTGGGATGGCAATCTTCGGTTTGCAAGCCTCCCCCTTTTTCCTTCAAAAATAATGATGGTCATTATGGCCAAACAGTTCCATTTTTGTTTCATCAGACCAGAGGACATTTCTCCAAAAAGTACGATCTTCGTCCCCATGTGCAGTTGCAAACCATAGTCTCGTTTTTTTTTATTGCAGTTTTGGAGCAGTGGCTTCTTCCTTGCTGAGCGGCCTTTCAGGTTATGTCGATATAAGACTCGTTTTACTGTGGCTTCATAAATACATTTGATTGAAATAAATATATTTGATTGAATTGTGATACAGTGAATTATAAGTGAAATAATCTGTCTGTAAACAATTGTTGGAAAAATGACTTGTGTCATGCACAAAGTAGATGTCCTAACCGACTTGCCAAAACTATAGTTTGTTAACAAGAAATGTGTGGAGTGGTTGAAAAAAATAGTTTTAATGACTCCAACATAAGTGTATGTAAACCTCCGATTTCAACTGTATATCTTGGATGGCAGGGAGCTCGGCCCCAGTGATGTATTGGGCTGTACTCAATACCCTCTGTAGTGCCTTGCAGTTGGGTACCTTGCAGTTGTCGTACCAAGAGGTGATGCAGCCAGTCACGATGCTCTCAGTGGTGCAGCTGTAGAACTTTTAGAGGATCTGGAGGCCAAATATTTTCAGCCTCCTGAGGGGGAAGTAACACTGTCGTGTGGACCATCTTGATATGAACACCGAGGAACATGAAGCTCCCGACCCGCTCCACTTCAGCCCCATCAATAATAATTGGGGTATACTCGCCCCTCCGTTTCCTGTAGTCCACGATCAGCTCCTTTGTCTTGCTGACATTGAGGGAGAGGTTGTTGTCCTGGCAAACTTTATGCTGGTGATGGAGTCGTGCACGGCCAAGCAGTCGTGGGTGAATAGGGAGTACAGGAGGAGACAAAGCACACACCCCTGTGGGGTCCCCTTGTTGATGGTCAGCATGGCAGATGTGATCTAGCCTACCCTCATCGCATAGGGGTGGCCGTCAGGAAGTCCAGTATCCAGTTGCAGAGGAAGGTGTTCAGTCCCAGGGTCCTGAGCTTGGTAATGAGCTTGAAGGGGACTATGGTGTTGAATGCTGAGCTGTAGTCAATGAACAGCATTCTTACATAGGTGTTCCTCTTGTCCAGGAGGGAGACGGCAGTGTGTATTGCAATAGAGATTGCGTCATTTGTGGATTTGTTGGGGTGGTATGCAAATTGGAGTGGGTGATGGTGTTGATGTGAGCCATGACCAGCCTTTCAAAGCATTTCATGGCTATAGATCAAATCAAAAGAAAATAAAATAAAATTGTATTGGTCACTTACACATATTTATCAGATGTTATTGCGGGTGTAGTGAAATGCTTGTGTTCCTAGCTCCAACAGTGCAGTAGTATTTAACTAAATGCTTGTATTCCTAGCTCCAACAGTGCAGTAGAATCTAACAATTCACAATAATACACACAAATCAAAAAGTAAAAGAATGGAATTAAGAGAAATATATAAATATTAGGACAAGCAATGTCGAAGTGACATTGACTAAAATACAGTAGAATAGAATACAGTATGTACATATGAGATGAGTAAAGCCTTATGTAAACATTATTAGAGTGACCAGTGTTCCATTATTAAAGTGGCCAGTGATTCCATGTCTATAGGGCATCAGCCTCTAAGGTGCAGGGTTGAGTAACAGGGTGGTAGCTGGCTAGTGATGGCTATTTAACAGTCTGATGGCCTTGAGATAGAAGCTGATTTTCAGATGCACCTGTACTGACCTCGCCTTCCGGATGATAGCGAGGTGAACAGGCCGTGGCTCGGGTGGTTGATGTCCTTGATGATATTTTTGGCCTTCCTTTGACATCGGGTGCTGTAGGTGTCCTGGAGGGCAGGCAGTGTGCCATTAGTGATGCGTTGGGCAGACCCCACCACCCTCTGGAGAGCCCTGCGGTTGCGGGCGGTGCAGTTGCCGTACCAGGCGGTGATACAGCCCGACAGGATATGAGTGCTACAGGTTGATAGTCATTTAGGCAGGTAACCTTGGCGTTCTTGTGCACTGGGACTTTGGTGGTATGCTTGAAACAAGTTGGTATTACAGACCGAGTCAGTGATAGGGTGAACATGTAATTGAAGACACTTGCCAACTAGTCAGCGCATGCCCTGAGTACGAGTCCTGTTATTCCATCTGGCCCTGCGGCCTTGCCAATGTTAACCTGTTTAAAGGTCTTTCTCACATCAGCTACAGAGAGCGAGATCACACAGTCATCCGGAATAGCTGGTAATCTCATGCATTGGTCAGTGTTGTTTGCCTCGAAACGAGCATAGAACGCATTTAGCTAGTCTGGTAGACTCACGTCTCTGGGCAGCTCGCGGCTGTGTTTCCCTTTGTAGTCCGTGAATGTTTGCCAGCCCTGGCACATCCGTAGAGCGTCAGAGCCAGCATTGTAGGATTTTATCTTAGTTCTGTAATGACGCTTTGCCTGTTTGATGACTCGTCGGAGGTCGTAGCAGGATTTATTTTAAGTGTCCCGCTCCTAGAAAGCGGCAGCTGTAGCCTTTAGCTCATTGCGGCTGTTGCCTGTAATCCATGGCTTCTGGTTGGTGTACGTACTCTATGTACTGTCACTGTGGGGATGACGTCGTCAATACACTTTATTAATGAAGCCCGTGACTGATGTGGTTAACTCCTCAATGTTATCTGATGAAACCGTCCTGTAGCATCCGTCTCATCCTTATTGAGCGTGTCACTGGTACTTCCTGTTTGAGTTTTTGCTTCTAGGCAGGAATCAGGAGGATAGAGTTATGGTCTAATTTTCCAAAGGGAGGGCCTTGTGTGTAATTCTGTTACGGCAGATTTCCTCCTCTTCGTCTGAAGAGAAGGTGTAGGGATCGGACCAAGATGCAGAGTGGAAAGTGTCCATGATTTATTATGAATAAACAGAACACTAACATGAAAACAAATTAACAAATAGAATACAACCGAAAAACAGTCCCGTGTGGTACGAATACTGACACGAAAGACAATCACCCACCAAAACCCAACACCAAACAGGTTACCTTAATATGGTTCTCAATCAGGGACAACGATTGACAGCTGCCTCTGATTGAGAACCATATCAGGTCAAACACAGAAATAGACAAACCAGACACAAAACATACAATGCCCACTCAACTCACGTCCTGACCCACTAAAACAAACAATTAACACAATAACTAGGGTCAGAACGTGACAGTTTCTTTGTGTGGAATAAAGATAATAATAATAAATATACCTCTATTTGCACAGGTGACATGCTGGTAAAAATGAGGTCAAATGGATTTCAGTTTCCCTGCTTAAAATCACCAGCCACATGAAATGTCACCTCTGAATGTAAGGGAAAGGGGTAAGGGGGATACCTAGTCAGTTGTACAACTGAACGCATTCAATTGAAATGTGTTTACCGCATGTAACCCAACCCCTGGGAATCAGAGAGGTGGGGGGGGCTGCCGAAAGATCAACAGATGTCTTCGGTACATTTTTGTGTTTGCTTATGGCCCTATACAGCTCGTTGAGTCTGATCTTAGTGCCAGCATCGGTTTCGCGGGGGTAAATAGACAGCTACAAAAAAATATAGATGAAAATACTCTTTGTAAACATTATGGTCTGCAGCTTTTTATGAGGTATTTGTAGCTCTTCCAAGCAAAAACTCAAGACTTCCTTAACATTAGTAAGGACGCACCAGCTGTTGTTCACAGAGACACACTATGTCTCCATGTTCCCTCTGTGTATTTTCACGGCAGTGTAGCCTCTCACTATATTGATTATCTGGCTGGTGACAGTTGTTCCTTTTTTTAAAGCTGCAATATGTATTTTTTTGTATGACCAAATTCACATAAAAATCTGAGTTATAGATCTGTCACTCTAATTTTCTTATTAATAATTAGTAGTTACAGTCTTGTCTCATCGTTGCAACTCCCGTACGGACTCAGGAGAGACAAAGGTCGAGAGCCATGCGTCCTCTGAAACACGACCCTGCCAATCCACACTGCTCACTTAACACCAACGTGTCGGATGAAACACCGTACAACCGGCCGACCATGTCAGCGTCCATGTGCCCGGCCCGCCACAGGAGTCGCTAGAGCGCGATGGGACAAGGACATCCCGGCCGGCCAAATCCTCCCCTAAACCGGCCGACCGTGTCAGCGTCCATGTGCCCGGCCCGCCACAGGAGTCGCTAGAGCACGGTGGGACAAGGACATCCCGGCCGGCCAAACCCTCCCCTAAACCGGACAATGCTGGGCCAATTGTGCATTGCCTCACGGGTCTCCCGGTCGCGATCGGTTGCGACACAGCCCGGGATCGAACCCGGGCCCGGGATTGAAAACAGTTGAAAATACAATATTGATGGTTATTGAAAATATATTTCACAGGGGTTTGGATCGTACAGTGATTCTCTATATTGTGCATTGCTTGTTTTGTCACATAAACGGACATTTTAGCAACCAGGAAATGGAGGAGTGATTTGTACATAATGCAGCTTTAATAGAGGGAATGAGAAGCCTACAGAGAAGTGCTCCAATAGAACTGCTTGTAGACACAGGCAGAAGGCAGAAGGCAGAAGGTATGACAAACGGTTCTCTTCCTTGCAAGCCTCGTGTTTTCTTCAACCCTTCTCTCTCTCTCTCTCATCCCCATCTCTCTTTCTCATTCATCCCCTCTCTCCCTCCCTTTCTCTCTCTCTCTCTCTCTCCCTCTCTCTCTCTCTCTCTCTCTCTCTCTCTCTCTCACCCTCCCATTCTCTCTCTCTCGCTCTCTCTCTGTCATTCTCTTACATCCCCATCTCTCTTTCTCTCTTCTTTCCTATATCTCTTTCTCCTTCCATTCTCCTTACATCCCCCTCTCTCTCTCTCTCTCTCCCTTCCTCCTTTATATATCTCCCACCCTCTCTATGGTAGTGCCTAAAGCTAATCAGCTAGTTAGTGGTAGCCGGGACCAACCACATTCTGAGGTCTCACCTTGTCAAGCTGTGCCTCTGTGTACACACACACACACACACACACATACACACACACTCACTCAAACACAAGCAAACACACACACACACCCACTCAAACACACACATACATACACAACTGCAAGCACACTCGCACATACACACTCACAGTCTTATTCTCACCATCTCTCAATTAAGATATGTTTCCAGACCCACACAGAGCAAAGTAGAGTAGAGTAGAGTAGATACTAGAGTAGATTAGAGACTAGAGTAGATTAGAGACTAGAGTAGAGACTAGAGTAGATTAGAGACTAGAGTAGAGACCAGAGTAGAGACCAGAATAGAGACTAGAGTAGAGACTAGAGTAGAGACTAGAGTAGAGACCAGAGAAGAGAGTAGAGACTAGAGTAGAGTAGAGACTAGAGTAGAGTAGAGACCAGAGTAGAGTAGAGACTAAAATAGAGTAGAGAACATAGTAGAGACTAGAATAGAGACTAGAGTAGAGACTAGAGTAGAGACTAGAGTAGAGTAGAGACTAAAATAGAGTAGAGAACATAGTAGAGACTAGAATAGAGACTAGAGTAGAGACTAGAGTACATTTACATTTACATTTAAGTCATTTAGCAGACGCTCTTATCCAGAGCGACTTACAAGTTAGAGTAGAGACTAGAGTAGAGACCAGAGTAGAGACCCGAGTAGAGACCAGAATAGAGACTAGAGTAGAGACTAGAGTAGAGATTCGGGACTAGAGTAGAGTAGAGACTAGAGTAGAGACCAGAGTAGAGTAGAGTAGAGACCAGAGTAGAGACCAGAGTAGAGATTAGAGACTAGAGTAGAGTAGAGACTAGAGTAGAGACCAGAGTAGAGACTAGAGTAGAGACCAGAGTAGAGACCAGAGTAGAGTAGAGACCAGAGTAGAGACTAGAGTAGAGACCAGAGTAGAGACCAGAGTAGAGTAGAGACTAGATTAGAGTAGATACTAGAGTAGAGACCTGAGTAGAGTAGAGTAGAGACTAGAGTATAGACTAGAGTAGAGACCAGAGAAGAGACTAGAGTAGAGACTATAGTAGAGTAGAGACTAGAGTAGAGAGTAGAGTAGAGACCAGAGTAGAGACCAGAGTAGAGACTAGAGTATAGACTAGAGTAGAGACCAGACTAGAGTAGAGACTAGAGTAGAGACTAGAGTAGAGACTAGAGACTATAGTAGAGTAGAGGCTAGAGTAAATTAGATTAGAGAGTAGAGACTAGAGTAGAGTAGAGACTAGAGTAGAGTAGAGACTAGATTAGAGACCAGACTAGAGTAGAGACTAGAGTAGAGACTAGAGACTATAGTAGAGTAGAGGCTAGAGTAAATTAGATTAGAGGTTAGAGTAGAGACTAGAGTAGAGACTAGAGTAGAGAGTAGAGACCAGACTAGAGTAGAGACTAGAGTTAGAGATTAGAGTAGAGACTAGAGTTAGAGATTAGAGTAGAGACTAGAGTAGAGACTAGAGTAGAGACTAGAGTAGAGACTAGAGACTATAGTAGAGTAGAGGCTAGAGTAAATTAGATTAGAGGTTAGAGTAGAGACTAGAGTAGAGACTAGAGTAGAGACTAGAGTAGAGACTAGAGTAGAGACCAGAGTAGAGACTAGAGTAGAGACTAGAGACTAGAGTAGAGACCAGACTAGAGTAGAGACTAGAGTTAGAGATTAGAGTAGAGTAGAGACCAGAGTAGAGACTAGAGTAGAGATTAGAGTAGAGACTAGAGTAGAGACTAGAGTAGAGACTAGAGTAGAGACTAGAGTAGAGACTAGAGTAGAGACTAGAGTAGAGTAGAGACTAGAGTAGAGACTAGAGTAGAGACCAGAGTAGAGAGTAGAGACTAGAGTAGAGTAGAGTAGAGACCAGAGTAGAGACTAGAGTAGAGACTAGAGTAGAGTAGAGACCAGAGTAGAGACTAGAGTAGAGACTAGAGTAGAGAGTAGAGACTAGAGTAGAGACTAGAGACTAGAGTAGAGACTAGAGTAGAGACCAGAGTAGAGACTAGAGTAGAGTAGAGACTAGAGTAGAGACTAGAGTAGAGACTAGAGTAGAGACTAGAGTAGAGACTAGAGTAGAGTAGAGACCAGAGTAGAGACTAGAGTAGAGACTAGAGTAGAGACTAGAGTAGAGAGTAGAGTAGAGAGTAGAGACTAGAGTAGAGTAGAGACTAGAGTAGAGTAGAGACTAGAGTAGAGACTAGAGTAGAGTAGAGACTAGAGTAGAGTAGAGACTAGAGTTAGAGATTAGAGTAGAGTAGAGACCAGAGTAGAGACTAGAGTAGAGACTAGAGTAGAGACTAGAGTAGAGACTATAGTAGAGACTAGAGTTAGAGATTAGAGTAGAGTAGAGACCAGAGTAGAGACTAGAGTAGAGACTAGAGTAGAGACCAGAGTAGAGTAGAGACTAGAGTAGAGACTAGAGTAGAGAGTAGAGTAGAGACTAGAGTAGAGACTAGAGTAGAGTAGAGACTAGAGTAGAGTAGAGACTAGAGTTAGAGATTAGAGTAGAGTAGAGTCCAGAGTAGAGACTAGAGTAGAGACTAGAGTAGAGACTAGAGTAGAGACTAGAGTAGAGAGTAGAGTAGAGACTAGAGTAGAGACTAGAGTAGAGACTAGAGTAGAGACTAGAGTTAGAGATTAGAGTAGAGTAGAGACCAGAGTAGAGACTAGAGTAGAGACTAGAGTAGAGACTAGAGTAGAGATTAGAGTAGAGATTAGAGTAGAGACTAGAGTAGAGACTAGAGTAGAGACTAGAGTAGAGACTAGAGTAGAGACTAGAGTAGAGTAGAGACTAGAGTAGAGACTAGAGTAGAGACTAGAGTAGAGACTAGAGTAGAGACTAGAGTAGAGACTAGAGTAGAGAGTAGAGACTAGAGTAGAGACTAGAGTAGAGACTAGAGTAGAGTAGAGACTAGAGTAGAGACTAGAGTAGAGTAGAGACTAGAGTAGAGTAGAGACTAGAGTAGAGACTAGAGTAGAGACTAGAGTAGAGACTAGAGTAGAGTAGAGACTAGAGTAGAGACTAGAGTAGAGACCAGAGTAAAGTAGAACCTCAACTAACCGGTACCCCCCGCACATTAAATCTGTACCGGTACCCCCCCTGTATATAGTCTCGCTATTCACTGCTGCTGCTCTTTAATTACTTGTTACTTTTATTTCTTATTCTTATCCATATTTTTTTTAAACTGCATTGTTGGTTAGGGGCTTCGTAAGTAAGCATTTCACTGTAAGGTTGTATTCGGCGCATGTGACTAATAAAATTTGATTTGATAGGATTTTGATTACACATGACGTCTCTATTTCAGCATGCAGGAACTTGGCCAGATCTTCACCTGTACATAGATCATCACCTCTCTGAACATCTGAACCGGGTAGGGAGGCTCTTAACAAGACATGGAAATTAGAGGCTGCCTTCTGAGCATGTGCGAACTCAAAGGGGACAGTGATGACAGCCTCTGTGACATCAGCACCCAAGGCCGAGGATTTTTTGTTGTTGTTGACCGGGCTGGTGGAAAATGTGAATAGTGTTTATCTAGGGAAAATGGTTTGTCTATCAAATATCGTATATGGCACTGATTTTGGAGCTGATTTTAAAACCTGTGGTCTACTAGCTGGTTAGGACCCGAAATCCTTCAGTTCTATCCTTCCAGCTTTAAACACCTCTCCTCAGGACACTGCTGTATCAACCCAAGTCTCCTGCACAGAGAATCCTCAGGACACTGCTGTATCAACCCAAGTCTCCTGCACAGAGAATGATATCTTTCACCTCAGTACAGCTCTGCTCTAGCCTGAAGGATGGGACCCGAGAAATGAAGCAGATATGTTGACGTCATCCGCCCCCATGAGACTGTACACGTTGACTGTTGCATTGTGTGTGGGTGGCAACATGGTCATGGACAAACGTAACCAGGCTGTTGTCCTTGTAGTCTGGCATGGGGTCACACACACAGGCATGGACGCACACTCACATGCACACACACACACACACACACACACACACACACACACACACACACACACAGGCATTTACGCACACTCACACTCACATGCGCGCACACACACACAGGCATGGACGCACACTCACATGCACACACACACACACGCACACACACACACACACACACACACACACACACACACACACACACACACACACACACACACACACACACACACACACACACACACACACACACACACACACACACACACACACACACACAGGCATGGACGCACACTCACATGCACACACACTCACATGCGCACACACACACACACAGGCATGGACGCACACTCTCACACACACACACACACACACACACGCACACACACACAGGCATGGACGCACACTCACATGCACACACACTCACATGCGCACACACACAAACACAGGCAAACACAGGCATGGACGCACACTCACATGCACACACACACACACACACACACACACACACACAGTCTGGCTTGTGGTCAGGCACCATGGCACCGTCAACACGTCTGACTCTCAATGCTGAAGACTTGGAAGTAAATTAGACCCTGCAGCTTACCTGAGATGTGTGTGTGTGTGTGTGTGTGTGTGTGTGTGTGTGTGTGTGTGTGTGTGTGTGTGTGTGTGTGTGTGTGTGTGTGTGTGTGTGTGTGTGTGTGTGTGTGTGTGTGTGTGTGTGTGTGTGTGAAAAAAATTGTGTCAATTCTCACACTGCTTTTAATTCTCATTACAACAAACAGCTGGTATGCAAAAGACAGCAGGAACATTCATGTCTTGAATTGTACTGGAACTTTCAAAACACTGATTAATATAGGCGATGTAACCTACTGTTTACATTATGTGTGTTGAAGTATATGTGATGATTTGGGCTTTGGGTTGTATCAGAACATGCTCAACCATATGTTCTTTTAAAACAACAACTTTAAAAACATGATGTTCTGATGTGTATGTGATGGTTCCGTCTGTTCCATCCAGTTTGCGTCACAGCGGAGTGATGCATCTGTCCTTGGCAAAGCAGGAAGTGGATATTACTCAGGAGCAGTGTGAAGCAAAGGGGTCGCCGCTGGGCAAACACTGGTTGAATCAACGTTGTTTTCACATCATTTCAACCCAAAAATTCAATGTAGTGACATTGAATCAACGTGGAAAACTGATTAAGTTTGCATAAAGTCATCAACATAAGGGAATTACGGATTTTGTTCACCCAACTTTTTTGGGGTACTTTTAACCCCTTTTTCTCCCCAATTGGTAGAAACTGTCTTGTCCCATCGCTGCAACTCCCGTACGGACTCGGGAGAGCCATGCGTCCTCTGAAACACGACCCCGCCAAGCCACACGGCTCGCTTAACCCGGAAGCCAACCACACCAATGTGTTGGAGGAAACACCGTACAACTGGCAACCGAAGTCAGCGTGCATGCACCCGGCCCGCCACAAGGAGTCGCTAGAGCGCGGTGGGACAAGGACATCGCAGCCAGCTAAAACCTCCACGAACCTGGACGACGCTGAGCCAATTGTGCGTCGCCTCATGAGTCTCCAGGTTGTGGCCGGCTGCGACACAGCCTGGGATCAAACCCGGGTCTGTAGTGACACCTCTAGCACTGTGATCGAGTGCCTTAGACCGCTGCACCACTCGGGAGGCTCCTTCACCCAAATTGTTTACTTAAATCCAATGACACGCTGACATTTTTTTTGGTTGATTTCATGTTGATTTCACGTTAGTTGACAACTCAACCAAAAGTAAATCAAAACTAGACTTTGAAATGACGTGTGTACCCAGTGGTCCTCTGTTGCTCATACCCATTTTAGTCACCACTCTCCATTAGTCCACCAGCAGAGGTACGGACTGGCCTCGGACACAAATTGGTTGCCAGCAGTAAGGAAAGGAGGAGGAAGGCTCTTGCCCATTTTGAACACCGTAGCTACTGTACAACTATGTAAACATGAACTGAACGGATGGTCAGTTTACCCAAATCCCATCCAATTAGAAATGACCACTCTACTCTACAGGACTAATAGAGATGACTACTCTACTCTTACAGGACTAATAGAAATGACCACTCTACTCTACAGGACTAATAGAGATGACCACTCTACTCTTAAAGGACTAATGGAGATGACTACTCTACTCTTACAGGACTAATAGAGATGACTACTCTACTCTACAGGACTAATGGAGATGACTACTCTACTCTACAGGACTAATAGAGATGACTACTCTACTCTTACAGGACTAATAGAGATGACTACTCTACTCTTACAGGACTAATAGAGATGACTTCTCTACTCTTACAGGACTAATAGAGATGACTACTCTACTCTTACAGGACTAATAGAGATGACTACTCTTAAAGGACTAATAGAGATGACTACCCTACTCTACAGGACTAATAGAGATGACTTCTCTTACAGGACTAATATAGATGACTACTCTACTCTTAAAGGACTAATAGAGATGACTACTCTTACAGGACTAATAGAGATGACTACTCTTACAGGACTAATAGAGATTACTACTCTACTCTTACAGGACTAATAGAGATGACTACTCTTACAGGACTAATAGAGATTACTACTCTACTCTTACAGGACTAATAGAGATGACTACTCTACTCTTAAAGGACGAATAGAGATGACTACTCTTACAGGACAAATAGAGAGGACTACTCTACTCTACAGGACTAATGGAGATGACTACTCTACTCTACAGGACTAATAGAGATGACTACTCTACTCTTACAGGACTAATAGAGATGACTTCTCTACTCTTACAGGACTAATAGAGATGACTACTCTACTCTTACAGGACTAATAGAGATGACTACTCTACTCTTACAGGACTAATAGAGATGACTACTCTACTCTTACAGGACTAATAGAGATGACTACTCTACTCTTATATGACTAATAGAGATGACTACTCTACTCTTACAGGACTAATAGAGATGACTACTCTACTCTTACAGGACTAATAGAGATGACTACTCTACTCTTAAAGGACTAATAGAGATGACTACTCTTACAGGACTAATAGAGATGACTACTCTACTCTACAGGACTAATGGAGATGACTACTCTACTCTACAGGACTAATAGAGATGACTACTCTACTCTTACAGGACTAATAGAGATGACTACTCTACTCTTACAAGACTAATAGAGATGACTTCTCTACTCTTACAGGACTAATAGAGATGACTACTCTACTCTTACAGGACTAATAGAGATGACTACTCTTAAAGGACTAATAGAGATGACTACCCTACTCTACAGGACTAATAGAGATGACTTCTCTTACAGGACTAATATAGATGACTACTCTACTCTTAAAGGACTAATAGAGATGACTACTCTTACAGGACTAATAGAGATGACTACTCTTACAGGACTAATAGAGATTACTACTCTACTCTTACAGGACTAATAGAGATGACTACTCTTACAGGACTAATAGAGATTACTACTCTACTCTTACAGGACTAATAGAGATGACTACTCTACTCTTAAAGGACTAATAGAGATGACTACTCTTACAGGACTAATAGAGATGACTACTCTACTCTACAGGACTAATGGAGATGACTACTCTACTCTACAGGACTAATAGAGATGACTACTCTACTCTTACAGGACTAATAGAGATGACTTCTCTACTCTTACAGGACTAATAGAGATGACTACTCTACTCTTACAGGACTAATAGAGATGACTACTCTACTCTTACAGGACTAATAGAGATGACTACTCTACTCTTACAGGACTAATAGAGATGACTACTCTACTCTTATATGACTAATAGAGATGACTACTCTACTCTTACAGGACTAATAGAGATGACTACTCTACTCTTACAGGACTAATAGAGATGACTACTCTACTCTTAAAGGACTAATAGAGATGACTACTCTTACAGGACTAATAGAGATGACTACTCTACTCTACAGGACTAATGGAGATGACTACTCTACTCTACAGGACTAATAGAGATGACTACTCTACTCTTACAGGACTAATAGAGATGACTACTCTACTCTTACAGGACTAATAGAGATGACTTCTCTACTCTTACAGGACTAATAGAGATGACTACTCTACTCTTACAGGACTAATAGAGATGACTACTCTACTCTTACAGGACTAATAGAGATGACTACTCTACTCTTACAGGACTAATAGAGATGACTACTCTACTCTTATATGACTAATAGAGATGACTACTCTACTCTTACAGGACTAATAGAGATGACTACTCTACTCTTACAGGACTAATAGAGATGACTACTCTACTCTTACAGGACTAATAGAGATGACTACTCTTACAGGACTAATAGAGATGACTACTCTACTCTTACAGGACTAATAGAGATGACTACTCTACTCTTACAGGACTAATAGAGATGACTACTCTACTCTTACAGGATTAATAGAGATCTCTACTTGTCCTTACTTCATCAGTAAGGAGAGGAAAGTGATGCTACAGTAAACCTGCTGATTATCTTGTCTATGTAAAGTTACTTTGGGTGTCTTGAAAGCAGAGAGGTGAGTGGTGCTCTAAAGACTTACTGTAAAACTCATCTCTGATTGGATGACAGTTTAACCATGTCTCATGAGGGGAGAGTGCTACTCTATATTTACAACCCGTCTTGGTAAATATAAATGGATTGTTGTTGTTGAAATGACTACTTAGAAATAACGACTTGTACTAGGAAGGAAGACTGTGTGAATGCCTATTGTGTCTCCTTAATTAATTGTGGCTCCCGCTCCAGCGACTGCACAACTCATCTCTGTAAACATGAATGTATCGGATGGACGGACATTTCAAATTGGATAGATCGAATTTAAAATGTCTACTCTGAAATGGCTACTTAAAGGAAATTGCTTCCTTGAAATGTATACTTACACCGGGAGGACAATGTGCAGTGCATTCAGAAAGTATACAGACCCCTTCCCTTTTTCCACATTTTATTACGTTACATGGATTAAATAAATGGATTAAATGAAATAATTATCATCAGTCTACACACAATACCCCATAATGACAAAGTGAAAACAGGTTAAGATTATTTTGCCAATTTATTACAAATAAAAAACAGAAATGCCTTATTTATAAACATTGCCAAGAAAAAGTATGTCACAACAATCGATAAACACAGTCTGCTTATTAAACTAATAACCCACAAACAATTGTATTTTTCCATGTCTTTACTGAACACACCGTGTAAACATTCACAGTGCAGGGTGGAAAAAGAATGTGAACCTTTGGATTTAATAACTGGTTGACCCTCCTTTGGCAGCAATAACCTCAACCAAACATTTCCTGTAGTTGCGGATTAGACCTGTAACAACTGTCAGGAAGAATTTTGGACCATTCCTCTTTACAAAAAATATTCTTGGGATGTCTGGTGTGAACTGCTCTCTTGAGGTCATGCCACAGCATCTCAAATCAAATCAAATCAAATTGTATTGGTCACATACACATGGTTAGCAGATGTTAATGTGAGTGTAGCGAAGTGCTTGTGCTTCTAGTTCCGACCGTGCAGTAAAATGTAACAAGTAATCTAACAATTTCACAACAACTACCTTATACACACAAGTGTAAAGGAATGATTAAGAATATGTACATTAAAGTAGCTAGAGTTGAGTCAGTATGTTGGCAGCAGCCACTCAATGTTAGTGATGGCTGTTTAACAGTCTGATGGCCGTGAGATAGAAGCTGTTTTTCAGTCTCTCGGTCCCAGCTTTGATGCACCTGTACTGACCTCGCCTTCTGGATGATAGCGGTGTGAACAGGCAGTGGCTCGGGTGGTTGTTGTCCTTGATGATCTTTATGGCCTTCCTGTGACATCGGGTGGTGTAGGTGTCCTGGAGGGCAGATAGTTTGCCCCCGGTGATGCGTTGTGCAGACCTCACTACCCTCTGGAGAGCCCTTCGGTTGTGGGCGGTGCAGTTGCCGTACCAGGCGGTGATACAGCCCAACTGGATGCTCTCAATTGTGCATCTATAAAAGTTTGTGAGTGTTTTTGGTGACAAGCCAAATTTCTTCAGCCTCCTGAGGTTGAAGAGGCGCTGTTGCGCCTTCTTTACCACGCTGTCTGTGTGTGTGGACCATTTGTTTGTCCATGATGTGTACGCAGAGGAACTTAAAACTTTCCACCTTCTCCACTACTGTCCCGTCTATGTGGATAGGGGTTGTGCTCCCTCTGCTGTTTCCTGAAGTCCACGATCATCTCCTTTGTTTTGTTGACGTTGAGTGTGAGGTTATTTTCCTGACAACACACTCCGAGGACCCTCACCTCCTCCCTGTAGGCCGTCTCGTCGTTGTTGGTAATCAAGCCTACCACTGTAGTGTTGTCTGCAAACTTGATGATTGAGTTGTAGGCGTGCATGGCCACGCAGACATGGGTGAACAGGTAGTACAGAGAGGGCAGAGAAAGCACCCTTGTGGGGCCCCAGTGCTGAGGATCAGTGGGGTGGAGATGCTGTTTCCTACCCTCACCACCTGGGGGCAGCACGTCAGAAAGTCCAGGACCCAGTTGCACAGGGCGGGGATGAGACCCAGGGTCTCAAACTTAATGACGAGTTTGGAGGGTACTATGGTGTTAAATGCTGAGCTGTAATCGACGAACAGCATTCTTACATAAGTATTCCTCTTGTCCAGATGGGTTAGCTGCTCTGAGGACGCGGGCTAGGGATGCCGTCTGGGCCGGCATCCTTGCGAGGGTTAAAACGTTTAAATGTTTTACTCACGTTGGCTGCGGTGAAGGAGAAACTGCAGGTTTTGGTAGCTGGCAGTGTCAGTGGCACTGTATTGTCCTCAAAGCAAACAAAGAAGTTGTTTAGTTTGTCTGGGAGCAAGACATCGGTGACCGCGACGGAGCTGGTTTTCTTTTTGTAGTCCGTGATTGACTGTAGACCCTGCCACATACGTCTCGTGTCTGAGCCGTTGAATTGCAACTCTACTTTGTCTCTATACTGACGCTTAGGAGGGAATAGCTACACTGTTTGTATTCGGTCATGTTTCCAGTCGCCTTGTCATGATTAAAAGCTGTGGTTCGCGCATTCAGTTTTGCGCGAATGCTGCCATCAATCCACGGTTTCTGGTTGGGGAATGTTTTAATACTTATCATGGGTACCACATCACCGATGCACTTGCTAATAAACTCGCTCACCGAATCAGCGTAAACATCAATGTTGTTGTCCGATGCTATCCGGAACATATCCAAGTCCACGTGATCGAAGCAATCTTGAAGCGTGGACTCAGATTGGTCGGACCAGCGTTGAACAGACCTGAGCAAGGGAATTTCCTGTTTTAGTTACTGTCTATAGGCTGGGAGCAACAAAATGGAGTCGTGGTCAGATTTGCCGAAAGGAGGGCGAGGGAGGGCTTTGTATGCGTCGCGGAAATTAGAGTAGCAATGATCCAGAGTTTTGCCAGCCCGGGTCGCGCGTTCGATCTGCTGATAAAATTTAGGGAGCCTTGTTTTCGGATTAGCCTTGTTAAAATCCCCATCTACAATAAATGCAGCCTCAGGATATGTGGTTTCCAGTTTACATAGAGTCCAATGAAGTACGAGGTGTCTGCTTGGGGGGATATACACGTCATCTCAATCGGGTTGAGGTCAGGACTCTGACTGGGCCACTCCAGAAGGCTTATTTTTTTCTGTTGAAGCCATTCTGTTGTTGATTTACTTCTGTATTTTGGGTCGTTGTCCTATTGCATCACCTAACTTCTGCTGAGCTTCATTTGGCGGACAGATAGCCTAACATTCTCCTGCAAAATGTCTTGATAAACTTGGGAATTCGTTTTTCCGTCGATGATAGCTAGCTGTCCAGGCCCTGAGGCAGCAAAGCAGCCCCAAACCATGATGCTCCCTCCACCATACTTTACAGTTGGGATTTATTTTTTATTACCCTTTTTTCTCCACAATTTCGTGGTCAATTGGTAGTTACAGTCTTGTTTCCTCGCTGCAACTCCCGTACGGACTCAGGAGAGGCGAAGGCCGAGAGCCGTGCGTCCTCCGAAACATAACCCAACCAAGCCACACTGCTTCTTGAAACAATGCCCACTTAACCCGGAAGCCAGCTGCACCAATGTGTCGAAGGAAACACCATACACCTGGCGACTGTGTCAGTGTGTGCGCGATGTCGCTAGTGCGCGATGGGACAAGGAAATCCCTGCCGACCAAACCCTCATGTGTTTCCCGCCCCATGGGTCTCCCGGTCGCGGCCTGCTGCGACAGAGCCTGGACTCGAAACCAGAATCTCTAGTGGCACAGCTAGCACTGCGATATAGTGCCTTAGACCACTGCGCCACTCGGGAGGCCCTGGGATGAGGTTTTGATGTTGGTGGCTGTGCCTTTTTTCTCCACACATAGTTTTGTGTGTTCCTTCCAAACAACTCAACTGTAGTTTCATCTGTCCACAGAATATTATGGTGCACTTTTGCAAACTTCAGACGTGCAGCAATGTTTTTTTTGGACAGCAGTGGCTTCTTCCGTGGTGTCCTCCCATGAACACCATTCTTGTTTAGTGTTTTACGTATCGTAGACTCGTCAACAGATGTTAGCATGTTCCAGAGGTTTTTGTAAGTCTTTAGCTCACACTCTAGGAATCTTCTTATACCTCATTGAGCATCCTGCGCTGTGCTCTTGAAGTCATCTTTGTAGGATGGCCACTCCTAGGGAGAGTAGCAGCAGTGCTGAACTTTCTACACTTATAGACAATTTGTCTTGCCGTGGACTGATGAACATCAAGGCTTTTAGAGATACTTTTCTAACACTTTCCAGCTTTATGCAAGTCAACAATTCTGAATCTTAGGTCTTCTGAGATCTCTTTTGTTTGAGGCATGGTCCACATCAGGCAATGACTCTTGTGAATAGCAGACAAAAAATTTGTGAGTGTTTTTATAGGCTAAGGCAGCTCTAACCAACATATCCAATCTCATCTCATTGATTGGACTCCAGGTTGGCTGACTCCTGACTCCAATTAGCTTTTGGACAAGTCATTAGCCTAGGGGGTTCACATACTTTTTCCAACCTACACTGTGACTGTTTAAATTATGTATTCAATAGACAAGACAAATACAATAATTTGTGTGTTATTAGTTTACGCACACTGTGTTTGTCTATTGTTGTGACTTAGATGAAGATCAGATCAAATTTGATGACCAATTTATGCAGAAATCCAGGTAATTCCAAAGGTTTCACATACTTGTTCATGCCACTGTAAGTATTCAGACCCTTTGCTATGAGACGTGAAATTGAGCTCAGGAGCATCCGGTTTCCATTGATCATCCTTGAGATGTTTCTACAACTGGATTGGAGTCCACCTCTGGTAAATTCAATTGATTGGACATGATTTGGAAAGGCACACACCTGTCTATATAAAGGTCCCACAGTTGACAGTGCATGTCAGAGCAAAAACCAAGCCATGAGGTTGAAGGAATTGTCCGTAGAGCTCCGAGACAGGATTGTGTCTAGGTACTGATCTGAGGAAGGGTACCAAAACATTTATGTAGCATTGAAGGTCTGCAACAACAGAGTCTTCTCCATTATGCTTAAATGGAAGACGTTTGGAACCGGCCAAACTGAGCAATCGGGGGAGAAGGGTACTTGGTCAGGGAAATGACCAAGAACCTGATGGTCACTCTGACAGAACTCCAGAGTTTTTCTGTGGAGATGGGAGAACCTTCCAGAAGGACAACCATCTCTGCAGCACTCCACCAATCATGCCTTTATTATAGAGTAGCCAGACAGAAGCCACTCCTCAGTAAAAGGCACATGACAGCCTGCTTTGAGTTTGCCAAAAAAGCACCTAACGGACTCTCAGACCATGAGAAACAAGATTCTCTGGTCTGATGAAACCAAGATTGAACTATTTTACCTGAATGCCAAGTGTCACGTATGAAGGAAACCAGGCACCAGACTGGGGTGAAGGTTCACCTTCCAACAGGACAACAATCCTAAGCACACAGCCAAGTCAACACAGGAGTCGCTTCGGGACAAGTCTCTGAATGTCCTTGAGTGGCCCAGACAGAGCCCGGACTTGAACCCAATCAAACATCTCTGGAGAGACCTGAAAATAGCTGTGCTGCAACGCTCCCCATCCAACCTGACAGAGCTTGAGAGGATCTGCAGAGAAGCATTGGAGAAACTCCCCAAATACAGGTGTACCAAGCTTGTTGCGTCCTACTCAAGAAGACTCGAGGCTGTAGTCGCTGCCAAAAGGTGCTTCAACAAAGTATACTTATGTAAATGTGATATTTCCGTTTTAAATTTTTATACATTTTGCAAAAATTTCTAAAAACCTGTTTTTGCTTTGTCATTATGTTGTACTGTGTGTAGATTGATGAGGGAAAAATCCATTGTAATCCATTTTAGAATAAGGCTGTAATGTAATGAAATGTGGAAAAATTCAAGAGGTCTGAAAACTTTTCGAATGAAGTGTAAATATACAGTGTCTTCAGAAAGCATTCACATCCCTTCGATTTGTCCACATTTTGTTGCGTTACAGTCTGAATTTAAAATGGATTAAATTTAGATTTTTTTGTCACTGGCCTACACACATTACACCATCATGTCAAAGTGGAATTATGTTTTTCCAAATACGTACAAATTATTAAAAAATGAAAAGATGAAATGTTTTGAGTCAATAAGTATTCAACCCCTTTGTTATGGCAAGACTAAATAAGTTGAGGGGTACACATTTGCTTACCAAGTCACATAGTAAGTTGCATGGACTCACTTTGTGTGCAATATTAGTGTTTAACATGATTTTTAAATGACTACCTCCTCTCTGTACCCCACACATGTAATAATCTGTAACATCCATCAGTCGAGTAGTGAATTTCAACACAGATTCAACTACAAATACCAGGGAATTTTTCCAACGTCTCGTAAAGAAGGGCACCTATTGGTAGATGGGTATTTTTTTTTAAAGCATACATTAAATATCCGTTTGAGCAAGTTATTAATTAAACTTTGGATGGTGTATCAATACACCCAGTCACTACAAATATACAGGCGTCCTTCCTAACTCGGTTGCTGGAGATGAAGGAAACCCCTCAGGGATTTCACCATGAGGCCAATGGTGACTTTAAAACAGTTATAAAGTTTAATGGCTGTGTGAGGAGAAAAGTGATGATGGATCAACAACATTGTAGTTGCTCCACAATACTAACCTAATTGACAGAGTGAAAAGAAGGAAGCCTGTACAGAATTCAAATATTCCAAAATATGCATCCTGTTTGCAAAAGGCACTAAAGTAAAATTGCAAAAAATGTGGTTAAGCAGTTAACTTTTTGTCCTGAGTACAAGGTGTTATGTTTGGGGTAAATCCAAGTGGCACAGCAGTCTATGGCACTGTATCTCAGTGCTAGAGGCCTCACTACAGACCCTGGTTCGATTCCAGGCTGTATCACAACCGGCCGTGATTGGGAGTCCTATAGGGCAGTGCACAATTGGCCCAGCGTCATCTGGGTTTGGCAGGGGCAGATCGTCATTGTAAATAAGAATTTGTTCTTAACTGACTTGCCTAGTTAAATAAAAGGTTAAATAAAAAAATTAAATAACACATTACTGAGTACCACTCTATATTTTCAAGCATAGTGGTAGCTTCATCATGTTATGGATATACTTGTAATTGTTAAGGACCGGGGAGTTTTTCAGGATAAAAAATAAATGGAATGGAGCTAAGCAAAGGCTAAATCCTAGCGGAAAACCTGGTTCAATCTGCTTTCCACCAGACACTGGGAGATTAATTCACCTTTCAGTACGACAATAACCTAAAACACAAGGTCAAATCTACATTGGGAGTTGCTTACCAAGAAGACAGTGAATGTTCCTGAGTGGCCGAGTTACAGTTTAGAATTAAATCCACTTGAACATTTATGGCAAGACCTGAAAATGCTTGTCTAGCAATGATCTACAACCAATTTCACAGACCTTGAATAATTGGAAAATGTGGCACAATCCAGGTGTGGAAAGCTCTTAGACTTATCCAGAAAAACTCACAGCTTTAATCACTACCAAAGGTGGTTCTAGTATTGACGTAGTGGTGTGGATACTTATCTAAATGAGATATTTCTGTATTTTATTTTTAATACATCTGCAAAAATGTCTAAAAACATGTTTTCCCTTTGTCATTATGAGGTATTGTGCGTAGATGGGTGAATCATTTTTTTAAATTCATTTTAAATTCAGGCTGTAACACAACAAAATGTTGAATAAGTCGAGGGTTATGAAAACTTTCTGAAGGCACTGCAAGTGCCTTGTAATCAAACGCTATGCTATTGGGGAATTGTTGACGGCGTCATGAACATTAAAACTATGAACGTGAAAAAACGACGACGAGCATCATAATTCTAAAAGAGACGGATCTCTTTTAATACGCATTAAACTGCTGAGATGTGATGAGCAATAAAACGTTGTAACAAATAGGTCCTATACGCGGCCTCGCTGGTATTCAGTGTAGAATGGGTTCTTCTCCTATCATTAAACTAACAGATTAGATTTGGGTTCCACATGACAAATGAAATGTAATTTATTTTGCCGGCTGGCTGATGGTAGAGATTGGATTTCTGTTGGCCTCTCTGTAGGAAATGTACAGGGAAGCATTAGCTAAACAAACACACAACAACTTCTACGGGTTGATCCAGACTGAGGCTGTGTACCGATAGGTTGATCCAGACTGAGGCTGTGTACCGGTAGGTTGATCCAGACTGAGGCTGTGTACCGGTAGGTTGATCCAGACTGAGGCTGTGTACCGGTAGGTTGATCCAGACTGAGGCTGTGTACCGATAGGTTGATCCAGACTGAGGCTGTGTACCGATAGGTTGATCCAGACTGAGGCTGTGTACCGGTAGGTTGATCCAGACTGAGGCTGTGTACCGATAGGTTGATCCAGACTGAGGCTGTGTACCGATAGGTTGATCCAGACTGAGGCTGTGTACCGATAGGTTGATCCAGACTGAGGCTGTGTACCGGTAGGTTGATCCAGACTGAGGCTGTGTACCGATAGGTTGATCCAGACTGAGGCTGTGTACCGGTAGGTTGATCCAGACTGAAGCTGTGTACCGGTAGGTTGATCCAGACTGAGGCTGTGTACCGATAGGTTGATCCAGACTGAGGCTGTGTACCGATAGGTTGATCCAGACTGAGGCTGTGTACCGATAGGTTGATCCAGACTGAGGCTGTGTACCGGTAGGTTGATCCAGACTGAGGCTGTGTACCGATAGGTTGATCCAGACTGAGGCTGTGTACCGATAGGTTGATCCAGACTGAGGCTGTGTACCGGTAGGTTGATCCAGACTGAAGCTGTGTACCGGTAGGTTGATCCAGACTGAGGCTGTGTACCGGTAGGTTGATCCAGACTGAGGCTGTGTACCGATAGGTTGATCGAGACTGAGGCTGTGTACCGATAGGTTGATCGAGACTGAGGCTGTGTACCGATAGGTTGATCCAGACTGAGGCTGTGTACCGATAGGTTGATCCAGACTGAGGCTGTGTACCGATAGGTTGATCCAGACTGAGGCTGTGTACCGGTAGGTTGATCCAGACTGAGGCTGTGTACCGGTAGGTTGATCCAGACTGAGGCTGTGTACCGATAGGTTGATCCAGACTGAGGCTGTGTACCGATAGGTTGATCCAGACTGAGGCTGTGTACCGATAGGTTGATCCAGAGATGTTTTCAGTTTGTGGAGCTCTACTAAGAAAACAGCATAACTATTTGATTCGTTTCTCTTTTGACAACAACAACAATGAAAAGTACATAAACATCTTATCTTCTGCTTATAATGATCTGTATACTTGGTGGTATGCTTAAGTGTTGAGTAGTAAAGATAAGGATGCATAGTGGATAAGATTTGATTGAAAATACTTCAAATACAGTACGTAATGATTGACTTGATTGATGATCTAATACATGTGTCCCATCTGGCCCTCATACCATCACCTAATCATCCCCAGCTTACAATTGGCTCATTCATCCCCCACTCCTCTTCCCTGTAACTATTCCCCAGGTCGTTGCTGTAAATTAGAGTGTGTTCTCAGTCAACTTACCTGGTAAAATAAAGGGTTAAATAATATAATACATGTGTCCTCATACCAGCAAGAGATTGAATGACCAGCGAGTTGAAATCGGAGACGGAGTGAATTGTGAATAATGTTCCCAACAGGAGAGGTGTGGTGCAGGAAACACACACACTACGTGCCAAACTTGGTCAACAGATGGTGAACAACAGCACTTCCAACGCAGTATCACACCGAGGTCAGAGAGTGAGAGAAAGAGGGAGAGACAGGGGGAGGGAGGGGTAAGAGAGAGTGGGGAGGAAGGAGAGAGAGAGAGGGAAAAAGAGAGAGAGCGAGACAGAGGGATGGAGGGGTGGAGGGAGAGGCGAGGGTCTGACTGAAAAGACATTTGATTTTAAAAATAATAATAATTGTAATCCCTCGGTAGGTGTTGCGTAATGGAGTTTGTTTTAACATTGTTCCAAATGTCCCTACACTGCAGACCACTCTCCCCATTCACTCTTCATTCTTTCCATATTCAATACTATCTCTTCCTCTCCCTCACTGTCTCCCTCCCTCCCTCTCTCTCCCTCCCTCTCTCTCTCTCCCTCTCTCTCTCTCCCTCCCTCTCTTCCTCTCCCCCCCTCTCCCCCCCTCTCCTCGTCTCCCTCTCTCCTCCTTCACCCTCTCCCTCTCCTCTTCTGGCACTGCAGCAAGCAGGTGCGGTGTGAATCGGTGTGATGCATGGTGGGAGGACTGGAATAACAATGATTTATTCTCACCCCTCTCTAGGCAGGATGAAGAAATATGTTTAAAGTTGCCCATAGTAACATATGTCCTGAGGCACACAGAGAGAGGCGGGATGTTGCTTAGCTAGGAGCTGGTTTAGTGAAGTTGCCCAGAGAAACAGACATCCTGAGGCACACAGGGAGATGCTAGGAATAAATAATAAGACGTGTCCCAACTGTCCCTGGTCTCCACTAGGAATAAAGAGTGAGACCTGTCCCAACTGTCCCTGGTCTCCACTAGGAATAAATAATAAGACCTGTCCCAACTGTCCCTGGTCTCCCCTAGGAATAAATAATAAGACCTGTCCCAACTATCCCTGGTCTCTACTAGGAATAAATAATAAGACATGTCCCAACTGTCCCTGGTCTCCACTAGGAATAAATAATAAGACCTGTCCCAACTATCCCTGGTCTCCACTAGGAATAAATAATAAGACCTGTCCCAACTGTCCCTGGTCTCCCCTAGGAATAAATAATAAGACCTGTCCCAACTGTCCCTGGTCTCCACTAGGAATAAATAATAAGACGTGTCCCAACTGTCCCTGGTCTCCACTAGGAATAAATAATAAGACGTGTCCCAACTGTCCCTGGTCTCCACTAGGAATAAATAATAAGACGTGTCCCAACTGTCCCTGGTCTCCACTAGGAATAAATAATAAGACGTGTCCCAACTGTCCTTGGTCTCCACTAGGAATAAATAATAAGACCTGTCCCAACTGTCCCTGGTCTCCACTAGGAATAAATAATAAGACCTGTCTCAACTGTCCCTGGTCTCCACTACGAATAAATAATAAGACCTGTCCCAACTGTCCCTGGTCTCCACTACAAAGAAATAATAAGACCTGTCCCAACTGTCCCTGGTCTCCACTAGGAATAAATAATAGATGTGTCCCAACTGTCCCTGGTCTCCACTAGGAATAAATAATAAGACCTGTCCCAACTTTCCCTGGTCTCCACTAGGAATAAATAATAAGACGTGTCCCAACTGTCCCTGGTCTCCACTAGGAATAAATAATAAGACCTGTCCCAACTTTCCCTGGTCTCCACTAGGAATAAATAATAAGACGTGTCCCAACTGTCCCTGGTCTCCACTAGGAATAAATAATAAGACGTGTCCCAACTGTCCCTGGTCTCCACTAGGAATAAATAATAAGACCTGTCCCAACTGTCCCTGGTCTCCACTACGAATAAATAATAAGACCTGTCCCAACTGTCCCTGGTCTCCACTACAAAGAAATAATAAGACCTGTCCCAACTGTCCCTGGTCTCCACTAGGAATAAATAATAGATGTGTCCCAACTGTCCCTGGTCTCCACTAGGAATAAATAATAAGACCTGTCCCAACTTTCCCTGGTCTCCACTAGGAATAAATAATAAGACGTGTCCCAACTGTCCCTGGTCTCCACTAGGAATAAATAATAAGACCTGTCCCAACTGTCCCTGGTCTCCACTAGGAATAAATAATAAGACCTGTCCCAACTGTCCCTGGTCTCCCCTGGTCTATTGACTGCAGACGTGCAGATTAGTGGTGATTTTAGCATGTAAATGGGAAGAGAGAAACAAAACTGTTAGGGCCTATATAAAGCAGTCCCAACACCTTACCACTGCTACACCTGGCTATCAGCTGACCCATAACAGAGTCCCAACACCTTACCACTGCTACACCTGGCTATCAGCTGACCCAACACCTTACCACTGCTACACCTGGCTATCAGCTGACCCAACAGCAGTCCCAACACCTTACCACTGCTACACCTGGCTATCAGCTGACCCAACAGAGTCCCAACACCTTACCACTGCTACATCTGGCTATCAGCTGACCCAACAGAGTCCCAACACCTTACCACTGCTACACCTGCCTATCAGCTGACCCAACAGAGTCCCAACACCTTACCACTGCTACACCTGGCTATCAGCTGACCCAACACCTGTCCCAACACCTTACCACTGCTACACCTGGCTATCAGCTGACCCAACAGCAGTCCCAACACCTTACCACTGCTACACCTGCCTATCAGCTGACCCAACAGAGTCCCAACACCTTACCACTGCTACACCTGGCTATCAGCTGACCCAACAGAGACCCAACACCTTACCACTGCTACACCTGGCTATCAGCTGACCCAACAGAGTCCCAACACCTTACCACTGCTACACCTGGCTATCAGCTGACCCAACAGAGTCCCAACACCTTACCACTGCTACACCTGGCTATCAGCTGACCCAACAGAGTCCCAACACCTTACCACTGCTACACCTGGCTATCAGCTGACCCAACAGAGTCCCAACACCTTACCACTGCTACACCTGGCTATCAGCTGACCCAACAGAGTCCCAACACCTTACCACTGCTACACCTGGCTATCAGCTGACCCAACAGAGTCCCAACACCTTACCACTGCTACACCTGGCTATCAGCTGACCCATAACAGAGTCCCAACACCTTACCACTGCTACACCTGGCTATCAGCTGACCCAACAGCTTACCACTGGTACACCTGGCTATCAGCTGACCCAACACCTTACCACTGCTACACCTGGCTATCAGCGGAGCCTTTTCTGGCAGTGAAACAGTTCAATCAGCCTAATTTACTGCCTTTGAAAAAAATTGCTGATATGGCTGACTTGCTTCGACAAATGTGGTTTCTACTGACAATTGAGATGTACAAACTCTGGCATAAGGGAACGACAAGCGGATAAGAGGCAATCCGTAATTTCAATTAAGACATAAATGAGCGAGCTAGGACGGCCGTACAGTAGTCAATATAACTATTTGTTCAGCACTTTTGAAAAGTACAGCGACAGAATTCAGAACATGGACCATTCTTACAGTATCCTCCCTGTACACTAAGTCAGAACCGCAGGATAAATAAAGAGGGAATATAAGCAGACAATGAAAGCTCTTACAACATTCGATGATTACATTTCTCAAAAACAGATAGGCATCACCAAGTCAGAACAGTAGGTGAAATTAAGCGGTGAAAATAAACCAAATTATTAGGGTGAGGCACATGGGCTACTAACAACATACTACACAGCATACTAGTATTATATAATTATATAATTATTATATTATATAATATTAGTATTATATAATTAGTATTACTTTCTTAGCTACAGTATACATTTCTCCCTGGCATATTACATCATTAATGCAGCAGCTTATGTTGTGGAAATATTTGGTCAATCAGATTTCACAAATACCGGCGAGTTCAAATAGACTTTTTATTACTTCATAATAAAAGGCGAGATGCATCATGAATACAAACTCCCTTCCAGTCTTGGCACAGAATATTTATACATTTGTCTTTCTTACGTCACACTCATAGTAACTCCTCTTAATGGCTCATCACCTCTGGCATTTTAGCCACCGTTATCATATTGCCTTCATATTAGGACATGCAACCTGTAGAGTCACAGAAATATTTTAATGCATGTAGGACCGTAGCAACAGACCTCGGCACTCTACAGGAATAACCAATAGATGTTATCCTGATGACTCCTCTGAAAGGGGAACCCCTGTTCTGGAAAAGACCCAAGAGGTGAGACCATGGTTGGCTTTAATAGTTACAAGAATAACCACGTGTCTAATGGTGTTTAATGACCTACAGCACATAGAGTGCACTAGTTTTGCTGGCTCCTTCTGAAATAAATAATTGCCACATATGTACTGAAAAATTCACAATACATACAAGACATTTTTGGACTCACCTTGATGTGCTGTGCTCACTTGAACAGGAAGGTGGCGCAGCGCAGGTCCCTCATGGGCAAATTTTATCATCAAACTATGTCGTTAAAGACTGCCATTCTCTGGATTTATGGTGCTTTTAAGACAACTGGGAACTCGGAAAAAGTTGAGTCAAAATGACGTCAGTGATCTTCAGGTCGTCGCTCTAGAAAGAAGCTTGAGTTCCGGATTTACAATTCTGAATTGGATGAAAGTTCAAAATGTATTTTCCTAGTCGAAGCTCATTGTTCCTGAGTTCCCAGTTGTCTTGAACTCACTAAAGTCAGAGTTTGCAGTTCTGAGTTAATAGCTGTTTGGAGCGCGGCACAAATCATGCTTCATTGAATGTTATCATTTTAAACTAGGAAAAGAGACCCTTAATCTTAGACTTTGTACCACACAGACACTTCACTGAATAGCAGGCTAGTGATTTCTTTGCAATGCTTGCAGTTAGCCACGGATTCCTTCCAAACCACTCATTGTTGAATTTGCGATTTTCAACTTGTTGTGTAATGTTTATGTCCAATGGTTGATGAGCACCGATACGTTTTATCTATAATTTCTCTTCATTACTTCTCTTCATTTGACAAGGATTCAAAAGGATTTGCCAGTAGATTGTCGACTTGATTCATGATGATGATGATGATGACTAAGATTATGAAAGTATGATGTTGACATGATCAGTCTACTCAAAGCTACTGTAGATATAACGTGATTTGACGTCATATTTATCTGTGGCCAATGACCTTGAGCCTTCTTGGATGGGCACTTCTAATGTAACTCTATGGCAGCACCCAATGGGCTTGAATTTTCAAGGTCTACACTTAGACTTGGCGGTGACGTAGTGTCCCCATGAGTGACAGAACACTGAGCCAATCACGGCACGACACTCCGTATTTTTTCTGCCAGCTTGCCCCACCTCCACAGAAAGCACAGGCTGAAACACCTGCATTTTGGAGCTGCTTTACTCAATAAAACAAAAAAGAGACCATGTCTGTATGCTGCTTTATTAACTCCATGATATACATATTTTTTTACATTGTTTTACATTGTTATGTGACACGTATTAATGCCAATTAACATGAAAAACAGGCAAGCCCCCCCCCCTCCCCCACACACATTTTTTTATTTTATGCACCAATCTTCACCCTGGGCCTCCTCTACACAGGGGAATTTATATACTCAACAGTCTAATGGAAGCTTGAATGTACTGTCATTTGAGTGTCTTCAAGTGCACATAAGGCAGGCAGGCAGGCTAACTGATATGTTATCATCCTGACCAAGACAATGGGTAGAGAGGAGAGAGTTCAGGAGGGCACTGCTCTGATTCATAGCATTCAGTATGCAGACAGATGGACGGGTGGAGGAAAGGGAAATGGAGGTAATAGCTGAGAGAGAGAGAGAAAGAGAAGGTAGAGGGAAAAGTGGCAGAGAGGAGAGAGCTCAGGAGAGCACTGCCCTGATTCACAGCATTCAGTATTCAGAGGAGATGATGGAGAAAAATGAGGGAGAGATTGAGGTAAAGATGGAAGAAAGAGTGGAGAGCGAGAGAAAGGAGGGAAATAGGGAGGGAAGGGTAGGGAAAGAGCAGGGAAGATGGAGTGAGGGGAGGATGAAGGGAGAGAGGAGGGAATGTCATGGTGAAATGTTCTGTTGATTTGACGTTGAATTCATGTTAGTTGACAACTCAACCAAATGTAAATCAAAACTAGACGTTGAACACTCTCTCTCTCGCTCTCTCTCTGTCTCTCCATCTCTCTCTCTGTCTCTCCATCTCTCCCTCTCAATCTCTCTCTCTGTCTCTCCATCTCTCCCTCTCAATCTCTCTCTCTACATCTCTCTCTGTCTCTTCATCTCTCTCTCTGTTTCTCAATCTCTCTCTCTCTGTCTCTCCATCTCTCTCTGTCTCTCTCTCTAAGGATTGTGTCTCTGAGTGTCTTTCTGTTGCTGTTTTCTCATCTGACAGAAAAGCCTAAATACCTGGGGTAAACTATATGCACTATGTCACCAACATTTCTGTCACCAATTCACTTACCACTTTGAACCCGCGTCAACCGCCTCAACAATGTTGGGTCTACGAGGTCTGTGTAGATACAGTCAGATATAGACGTTATTAGATACATGTTGTTTACATGGCAAAAGGAGTGTTGGGAGGATGACACTGCCTGCCCTCCGTTTTGTTTGTTTACTGACCATGTTGTTGTTGTTAGCGCTCCCGTAAACACTATTATGCTTGAGTAATGCCATGCCAAACCTGTCACTCGGCCTAATACTCACAATGCACCACGGTCCAGTGGTCCAACTTCCATCAGGAAGCACTTTTTATGATAGGAGTTATATAATGAATGATAACGATAAGGTTTGAAAATAATCCGGTTTTAAAGCCATGATTTCTGCAGCTTGCCAGGTGTAGCTGTGGATTATTTTGCCAAAAATATCACAATCATTGGTAATGTAACTTTGACACAGGACGATTAATGATAATGGACAGTGATGGATATAGACATTTATCTGAACTGAAATTATTTTATTAAGTCCTGTTGTTTGCATGAATCGTTGCTGCTATTTATATCTAGCTATTGATGTTTGTTCTATGCACGTGGAGTGGGAGATGGGAGCATGCCGTTTACATCCAATCAGCCTTCTTACCTCACCCCCATTTTTCACGATGACAGAATTCATGTTCACATCTTGTTCCTTCTGGTTTCCCCCTCGGGGCTTTGGGGAGGTAGATGAGAGATGGATGGTGTTGTTTTGAAATGGTGACATGTCTCCATACTAGTCCTTCTATTAGTGTTCATAAATAATTGGCTGTGAACGACTGAGTGACGATACTATTTTTAGAGCTGATTGTTGCTTGTTTGTTTCTCGAAGGAGCTCAGATGAAGGAGCTATTAGTGCCTCCATCTCTTCCTCTCCATCTACATCTCTTCCTCTCCATCTACATCTCTTCCTCTCCATCTCTTCCTCTACATCCATCTCTCCATCCATCTCTTCCTCTCCCGAGTGGCTCAACGGTCTAAGGCACTGCATCTCAGTGCTAAAGGCATCACTACAGACCCTGGTTCGATTCCAGACTGTATCACAACCGGCCGCGATTGGGAGTCCCATAGGGCGGTGCATAATTGGCCCAGCATTGTCTGGGATTGGCCGGTGTAGGCCGTCATTGTAAATCATTTGTTCTTAATTATATAAAATTTAAAAAAAGAGATCGCTGCCTCTCCACCTCACTCGCTGGACCGGAGCTGACAATGTTTCTGGTTATTAGTGAGGTCCTGAAGACCACTTAGCCATCTGTTACTGTAACATGTGAGGCTTCAAACAGAGACTGTGTTACCTGAAGACAGTGGCTCAGTCAAAGAGAAAATTACATGAATGTAGACAGTATCCGATCAGAGCCTGTAGTCACTCCTAAAGACTTTAAAACAGCATCCTTCTACTGCTAAGGAATATTACCTTTACCTCACTCCCTTTTTCTCCCTTTACCTCGCTCCCTTTACCTCACTCCCTTTTTCTCCCTTTACCTCACTCCCTTTTTCTCCCTTTACCTCGATCCCCTTTTCTCCCTTTACCTCGCTCTCTGTATTTTTTATGCTGATCTTAACTTTTTTGTACATACAGTGATTCAGAAAGTATTCATACCCCTTGACTTATTCCACATTTTGTTTTGTTACAGCATGGATTATATGGATTGTTTTTCTTAACCATCTACCCAAAATACGCCATAATGACAAAGTGAAAACATGTTTTCAGAATTTTTTACAAATTTATTGAAAATTACATACAGAAATATCTAGTTTACATAAGTGTTCACACCCCTGAGTCAATATCAAATCAAATGTATTTATATAGCCCTTCTTACATCAGCTGATGTCTCAAAGTGCTGTACAGAAACCCAGCCTAAAACCCCAAACAGCAAGCAATGCAGTGTAGAAGCACGGTGGCTAGGAAAAACTCCCTAGAAAGGCCAAAACCTAGGAAGAAACCTAGAGAGGAACCAGGCTATGAGGGGTGGCCAGTCCTCTTCTGGCTGTGCCGGGTGGAGATTATAACAGAACATGGCCAAGATGTTCAATACTTTGTAGAAGTACCTTTGGAGGCGATTACATCTGTGTATTTTTGGGTAAGTCTAAGAGCTTTGCACAGGAAGGAAACTGCTCAGGGATTTCACCATGAACAGTTGCAGAGTTTAATGGTTGTGATATGAGAACTGAGGATGTAGAGAAAAATATTCCAAAACATGCATCCTGTTTGCAACAAGGCACCTAAGTAATATTGAAAAACATGTGGCAAAGAAATTACATTTTTTATTTTTATTTTTTTTATTTTTTATAATCGGCTTGAAAATCTATGGAAAGACGTGAAATTGTACAATATTTCAAAATATTATAAAAAAAATATTCAAGCTCTGTCAAGTTGATTGAAGACAGCTAATTTCAAGTCTTGCCATAGAGTTTCAAGTCAAAACTGTAACCAGGCCTATGAGGAACATTCAATGTTGTCTTCGTAAGCAACTGCAGTGTAGAATTGACCTTGTGTTTTAGGTTATCGTCTTGCTGAAAGGTGAATTTGTCTCCAAGTGTCTGTTGGAAAGCTGACTAAACCAGGTTTTCCTCTAGGATTTTGCTTGTGCTTATAGCTGTATTTAATTTATTTTCCCTGAGCAGTTTCCGTCCTCTCCAGCAACTGAGTTAGGAAGGACGCCTGTATCTTTGTAGTGACTGGGTGTATTGATATACCATACAAAGACTAATTAATAACTTCAGCATGTTCAAAGGGATTTTCAGCATCATTCAAAAATCCTGTTAACCACTATTGTTGAACTTATTATGCAATTTGTTAAACACATTTTTACTCCTGAACTTATTTAGGCTTGAAAACTTGTTAATTTCTAAAATGGGGTATTGTGTGTAGATCAGTGACACAAAATCTCAATTTAAATACGTTTTAAATTCAGGCTGTAACGCAAACAAAATGTGAAAAAAGTAAAGGGGTGTGAATACTTTTTAAAGCAATATATATATATATATATTATACAATAAAGTAACATTTCCGCATTTATCAATTCCTATGACCGAAAACATCTTCTGGACATCAGAACAGCGATCACTAACCTCAATTTAGATGGAGATTTCGATTTCAAAGAGTCGGAAACTTTGGACGTACTGCTATTTCCAGACCATACCCTAATCCCCAGGACTCGAAAGAGGAAGAGACAGCGCAAGAGAGGCAAACGAACGGTCTCCCTGACGAGACTACATTGGCGAGTAGATAAACGGCCTCTACCCTTCGTTCTATTGGCGAACGTACAATCACTAGAAAACAAACTTTGAGACTATCCTATCAACGGGACCTGAAGAACTGTAATATCCTACGTTTCTCTTCGTGGACATGGATAATATACATGTAGGTTTTTCTATGCATCGTCAAGACTGATCGGGAACTGCTTCAGGTAAGGTTAAGGGGGAGGTGGGACTCTTTGCCTCTTGGGGCGCATGAACCGCTAGCGGTACACCTACGACAACATCCGATGAAATTGCAGAGCGCGAAATTCAAAATGCAAAAATCGTAATATTAAACATTCATGAAAATACAAGTGTCTTACATAATTTAAAAGCTTAACTTCTTGTTAATCCAACCGCATTGTCAGATTTAAAAAAGGCTTTATGGCGAAAGTATACCATGTGATTATCTGAGGACAGCACCCCACATCAAAATACTTTTTCAACCTGTACAGGCGTCACAAAATCACAAATAGCGATTAAATAAATCACTTACCTTTGAAGATCTTCCTCTGTTTGCAATCCCAAGGGTCCCAGCTACACAATGAATGGTCGTTTTGTTCGATAAAGTCCTTCTTTATATCTAAAAAAAGTATGTTTAATTGGCGCCAATGATCTCAGTAATCCACTCGTTCAACATGCATACAAACGAATCCAAAAAGTTACCGGTAAAGTTCGTCCAAACAAGTCAAACAATGTTTCTAATTCATCTTCAGGTACTCTAATATCTAAATAAACGATCATATTTAAGACGGAGAATAGTATGTTCAATAGGGAAGATAAATAACAAAGAGCACGCACCTCATTTACGCGCCAACAAGACTACTTTTCTAATGAGGGACACCTTGGAAAAACTACAACTACTTGCTAATTTTTCAAGAAACAAGCCTGAAACCCTTTCTAAAGACTTGACATCTAGTGGAAGCCATAGGAACTGCAATCTGGGTCCTATCTATTTGTATATCCCATAGGCTAGCATTGAAATGGCCTGTGACCTAAAAAAAAATAAAAATAAATCTGTTTGGATTTCCCTCGGGTTTTGCCTACCATATCAGTTCTGTTATACTCACAGACTTTCTTTTAACAGTTTAAGAAACGTCAGAGTGTTTTCTATCCAATGTTACCAATTATATGAATATCCTAGCTTCTGGACCAGAGTAACAGGCAGTTTACTTTGGGCACGTCAGTCATCCGAAATTCCAAACATTTCGCTGTATGCCGAAGAATGTATGTATTTCCCTGTATGCTGAAGTGATTAAAGAAGCAATAAAACTGGCCTTCTTTAGACTAGTTAAGTATCTGGAGCATCAGCATTTGTGGGTTCGATTACAGGCTCAAAATGTCCAGAAACAAAGACTTTCTTCTGAAACTCGTCAGTCTATTCCTGTTCTGAGAAATGAACTCTATTCCATGCGAGAAAGTGCCAAGAAACTGAAGATGGACAACGGACAAAAAATCTGTTTTTCTTTTAAAAGCAAAGACATTTCTAAGTGACCCCAAACTTTTGAACGGTAGTGTATATTGTGGAGCGAGCGAAGGTGAAATTAGTTTTTTTGGAGAGTACCTGGATTTAATGCTTTCAGCAACTGCATGAAGGATTAGGTTAGGTATTGGGGCTGTTGTCTAGTCCTGGGAGCTACAAGCTGAAATCCCAAATGGTACGCTCCTTTATGATGCACTAGTTTAGACCAGGGTCCATAAGGAAGGGTGTAGGTAGGGTAGGGTGTAGGTAGGGTAGAGCAGGGTGTAGGTAGGGTAGGGTAGAGAAGGGTGTAGGTAGGGTAGGGTATTGGTAGGGTAGGGTGTAGGTAGGGTAGAGCAGGGTGTAGGTAGGGTAGGGTAGAGAAGGGTGTAGGTAGGGTAGGGTGTCGGTAGGGTAGGGTGTAGGTAGGGTAGAGTGTAGGTAGGGTAGAGCAGGGTGTAGGTAGGGTAGAGGTAGGGTGGGGTGTAGGTAGGGTAGAGCAGGGTATAGGTGGGGTGTAGGTATGTTAGGGTGTAGGTAGGGTAGGGTGTAGGTAGGTTAGAGTGTAGGTAGGGTAGAGTGTAGGTAGGGTTGGGTGTAAATAGGGTAGGGTGTAGGTAGGGTAGGGAGTAGATAGCGTAGGGTCTAGGTAGGGTAGGGTGTAGGTAGGGTAGAGTATGGTTAGGGTAGAGGTAGGGTTTGGTGTAGGATAGGGTATAGATAGGGAAGGGTAAAGATAAGATAGGGTGTAGATAGGACAGGGTATAGATAGGGTAGAGTGTAGGTAGGGTAGGGTATGATAGGTGGGGTGTAGGTGGGGTAGGGTGTAGGTGGGGTAGGGTTTGGTAGGATAGTTTCGAGATAGGGTAGGGTAAAAGTGGGGTAGGTGGGGTAGGGTGTAGGTGGGGTAGGGTATGATAGGGTAGGGTTGGGTAGGATAGTTTCTAGATAGGGTAGGGTATAGATAGGGTAGGGTGTAGTTAGGGTAGGGTGTAGTTAGGGTTTGGATAGGGTTTGGATAGGGCAGGGTTTGGATAGGGTAGGGTTTGGATAGGATGAAGGTGGAGTAGGGTGTAGGTGGGGCAGGGTGTAGGTGGGGCAGGGTGTAGGTGGGGCAGGGTGTAGGTGGGGTTGGGTGTAGGATATAGGTAGATTAGGATGTAGGTAGGTTAGGATGTAGGTAGGGTAGGATGTAGGTAGGGTAGGCTGTAGGTAGGGTAGAATGTAGGTAGGGTAGGCTGTAGGTGGGTTAGGATGTAGGTAGGGTATAGGTAGGTTAGGATGTAGATAGGGTATAGGTAGGTTAGGATGTAGTTTGTGTAGGATATAGGTAGATTAGGATGTAGGTAGAGTAGGATGTAGATTGGGTATAGGTAGGTTAGGATGTAGTTTGTGTAGGATATAGGTAGGTTAGGATGTAGGTAGAGTAGGATGTAGGTAGGGTATATATAGGTTAGGCTGTAGGTAGAGTAGGATGTAGGTAGGGTAGGATGTAGGTAGAGTAGGATGTAGGTAGAGTAGGATGTAGGTAGGGTATAGGTAGGTTAGGATGTAGGTAGGGTAGGATGTAGGTAGGGTATAGGTAGGTTAGGATGTAGGTAGGTTAGGATGTAGGTAGGGTATAGGTAGATTAGGATGTAGGTAGGGTAGGATGTAGGTAGGGTAGGATGTAGGTAGGGTGTAGGTAGGTTAGGATGTAGGTAGGGTAGGATGTAGGTAGGTAGGGTATAGGTAGGTTAGGATGAAGGTAGGTTAGGATGTAGGTAGGTTAGGATGTAGGTAGGTTAGGATATAGGTAGGGTATAGGTAGGTTAGGATATAGGTAGGGTATAGGTAGGTTAGGATGTAGGTAGGGTAGGATGAAGGTAGGGTAGGATGTAGGTGGGTTAGGATGAAGGTAGGTTAGGATGTAGGTAGGGTAGAATGAAGGTAGGTTAGGATGTAGGTAGGGTAGGATGTAGGTAGGGTAGGATGTAGGTAGGTAGGGTATAGGTAGGTTAGGATATAGGTAAGGTATAGGTAGGTTAGGATGTAGGTAGGGTAGGATGAAGGTAGGTAGGATGAAGGTAGGGTAGGATGTAGGTAGGATGAAGGTAGGGTAGGATGTAGGTGGGTTAGGATGAAGGTAGGGTAGGATGTAGGTGTGTTAGGATGAAGGTAGGGTATGGCGTCATTTGGATAGCAGGTACAGGCGTTCACTAACATGAGGTTCTAAGAGGTCAGTAAAAGCAGGAGAATGAGAGCAACGTGATTTAGAAGAGGGTGTGTAAGGAGGTTTCTATGCTACCGACAGACGGACGGATGAGCAGACAGACAGATCTGCATGATAATAATGGACCTCACCTTGAAAACACCGAGTGGAAACAGACAAAAGCTCAACTATTACCCTGGCCAGCCCGATGGCCAAATCAAATCAAATGTTATTGGTCACATACACATGGTTAGCAGATGTTAATTTGAGTGTAGCGGAAGTGTAAAGGAATGAATAAGAATATGTACATATAAATATATGGATGAGCGATGGCCGTGCGGCATAAATGATATAGAGTACAGTATATATATATATGAGATGAGTAATGTAGGGTATGTAAACATTATATAAAGTGGCATTGTTTAAAGTGACTAGTGATACATTTATTACATCTACTTTTTAATTATTAAAGTGGCCAGATATTTGAGTCAGTATGTTGGCCGCAGCCACTCTCTGTTAGTGATGGCTGTTTAACAGTCTGATGGCCTTGAGATAGAAGCTGTTTTACAGTCTCTCGGTCCCAGCTTTGATGCACCTGTACTGACCTCGCCTTCTGGATGATAGCGGGGTCAACATGCAGTGGCTCGGGTGGTTGTTGTCCTTGATCTTTTTGGCCTTCCTGTGACATCGGGTGCTGTAGGTGTCCTGGAGGGCACGTAGTTTGCCCCCGGTGATGCGTTGTGCAGACCACACTAAGCTCTGGAGAGCCTTACGGTTGTGGGCGGAGCAGTTGCCGTACCAGGCGGTGACAGGATGCTCTCGATTGTGCATCTGTAAAAGTTTGTGAGTGTTTTCTGTGACAAGCCAAATTTCTTAAGCCTCCTGAGGTTGAAGAGGCGCGGTGTGGCCTTCTACACCACGCTGTCTGTGTGGGTGGACCATTTCAGTTTGTCCGTGATCTGTATGCCAAGGAACGTAACACTTCCCACCTTCTCCACTGTTTCCACTTCCTGAAGTCCTTTGTTTTGTTGACGTTGAGTGTGAGGTTATTTTCCTGACACCACACTCCGAGGGCCCTCACCTCCTCCCTGCAGGCCGTCTCGTCGTTGTCGGTAATCAAGTCTACCACTGTAGTGTCATCTGCAAACTTGATTGAGTTGTAGGCGTGCAAGGCCACGCAGTCATGGGTGAACATGGAGTACAGGAGATGGCTGAGAACGCACCCTTGTGGGGCCCCAGTGTTGAGGATCAGCGGGGTGGAGATGTTGTTTCCTACCCTCACCACCTGGGGGCGGCCCGTCAGAAAGTCCAGGACCCAGCAGCACAGGGCGGGGTCGAGACCCAGGGTCTTGACGAGTTTGGAGGGTACTATGGTGTTGAATGCTGAGCTGTAATCGATGAACAGCATTCTTACATAGATATTCCTCTTGTCCGCCCTTCTTCTTACCAGAGAGATGTTTGTGCCTGTACCGACTCAACATATCCCGAGTGAGCCATGTTTCTGTGAAACAGAGAATGTTACAATCTCTCTGGGAGGCAACCCTTGCTCGAATTTCGTCTACCTTGTTGTCAAGAAGTAAACTCGGGAGCGGTGAGCGATGTGCCCGTCTACGGAGCCTGACCAGAAGACCGCTGCGTCTGCCCCTTCTGCGGTGCCGTTGTTTGGGGTCGCCTACTGGGATCCGACCCATTGTCCTGGGTGGTGGTCCAAACAGAGGATCCGCTTCGGGAAAGCCGTATTCCTGGTCGTAATGTTGGTACGTTGACGTTGCTCTTATATCCAATAGTTCTTCCCGGCTGTATGTAATAAGACTTAAGATTTCCTAGGGTAATAATGTAAGAAATAATACATTAAAAAACGAAATACTGCACAGTTTCCTAAGAACGCCAAGCGAGGCAACCATCTCTGTCGGCGCCATCTTCCAATCAGAGGTAGTCTGAGTGTGTGTGGCAGGTGAAGTGCTCCATCTCCACAGCAGCAGGACAGCGTGAGAACATGGATGACACGGCACCGTCATGGAAAAAGTCTTGTTAGTATACAGTGCTGCTCGCCGCTAGTCTAGCTGGACCTTCACACGCACGGCACACGGCACACGGCACACGGCACACGACACACGACACACGACACACGACACACGACACACGACACACGACACACACACACACACACACACACGGAGTCTGGTGACTTGAAAAATTGAGGAAGATGGAAGAACCTAGGTATAGGCGTGGAACACACGGAGACCACAAAATGTGTCAAAAATCGTCAAAGACAAATTATTTTAACCTAAAGCATTTAATAAAGACATTTATAGTACAATATTATGGAGAATGGGAATGAGAGGGCTACTTACACAGTGGTGGAAAGGGATCACAGCAGTGATTGAATGAGGGTATGAGGCGTGAGTTGAGGTGGTCAGAGGCTTGATCAGTGCAGGAAAGGATTTTACTGGGAAGACAAAAAACAACAACACACTACATAGTCAGACAAAAGAGCTAAGAACGAGTTAGTCCAAGCAAGGAGTAAAATCATTGATGTGTAATAATGTGATTGTGTTTGTGATTGACTCTACATACAGTAATGAGAGAACATTGACAGGGGGACTCACAGTGCTTGGAGGGGAAACATTCAATGTGCCAGTGGATGAGCGGCACATGAGACCTGGCTTCAGTTCATGTCAGGAGAAAGTTGACAATGGTAGTGGAGTGGTCATCACCTCTTAATCAGGTAACAGGAGGGGACTTAGCTGTAAATACAAATAGCAGATACATTCCATTACAGCTGCGCCATCGTAGGTTTGGACAACAAGTTTCTCTATGAACTTAAACTCAGACATCTCAAAATTCATAAAGTCAAACACAGACTGCGCATCTCACCCACTTGACACATCAAAGTAGCCCAAGAAACGTTCCTGAATAAAACCCTGATCATCCACATACCTGACGATAACTGACAACTGCAAGCAGACTGGTGGCACCACAGGTCCCAGAGCGGTCAGACTGGTGGCACCATCGGTCCCAGAGCGGTCAGACTGGTGCCACCACAGGTCCCAGAGCGGTCAGACTGGTGGCACCACAGGTCCCAGAGCGGTCAGACTGGTGGCACCACAGGTCCCAGAGCGGTCAGACTGGTGGCACCACAGGTCCCAGAGCGGTCAGACTGGTGGCACCACAGGTCCCAGAGCGGTCAGACTGGTGGCACCACAGGTCCCAGAGCGGTCAGACTGGTGGCACCATAGGTCCCAGAGCGGTCAGACTGGTGGCACCTTAGGTCCCAGAGCGGTCAGACTGGTGGCACCACCGGTCCCAGAGCGGTCAGACTGGTGGCACCATAGGTCCCAGAGAGGTCAGACTGGTGGCACCGTAGGTCCCAGAGCGGTCAGACTGGTGGCACCATAGGTCCCAGAGCGGTCAGACTGGTGGCACCACAGGTCCCAGAGCGGTCAGACTGGTGGCACCATAGGTCCCAGAGCGGTGGGGCAATTTTTACTCCTTGGGGCTTCGAGTTTTACCTTATGTTAACCTATCTAGGAAAACTCTGGACCCTTTAAGGTACGACAGTGATAAATCAGTTGTAAAAAGGTTTATATGATTGGACCAGTTTTCCTAATCAAGTCACATGGTTTAAAAAAAAAAACTCCTGGCAGTGGGGGGGGGGGGGGGGGGGGTGAACCCATTCAAACTGCAGCGACCTTATATCTGTTCATATAAATTATATTTAGACTAGATGAGGTGGGGATTTCCTCTACCCAGACACATAGACAACAACTGATAGACAATGGAACTCACAGGGCTGAACTTGCTTTATACATGTGTGCATCATGCAGACCTATGCAACTGTAGGCCTTATTTTTTTTAAATAACTCACATCTGCCATCACTATTATGTTGATTGATTCATTCCAGGTAATATTTTTGGATAAAAAATGTATAGGCAGCCTAATTTTGAATAACGTTACCAATTAGTTTACCCTGACCAGATGGACAGGGCGCATCGGCTGTATGCAGCTGCTGTTGTTAGGAGACTACAGTTGCAGCTGCTGTTGTTAGGAGACTACAGTTGCAGCTGCTGTTGTTAGGAGACTACAGTTGCAGCTGCTGTTGTTAGGAGACTACAGTTGATCAGACAGAAAAGTTGTTTTGGTTTCATCCCATACAGCAGGTCAGATGTCCAGTGTTTAGGTGTAACCTAGGCTGCTGCAACATGTATGTCATGAGTTTCTGCTTGCGTCTGTCCGGAGTGATTATCTTGTGTCTGTCCGGAGCGATTATGTGTTATCATCTTTTCTAAATAAATACCGGAGGAAAGTGGAAAGCCTACTTGAGCGCACGCGAAAAAATGCGCTGCGTCAACCTCTCTCTTTAATCTAACTTTTAATGGATGATGCGATGGAAGCTGTCAAATCAATCAGAATTGTTTTCGACATCCCAGAAAAGATGTTCAACATGTAAAGAATCTTAACGTGCAATTACAGGCGGCTTGACGATAGGCTCCCTGTTAACCAGCTATACATTTGATACCAGTTGATATTGGAAGCCCTCACCTGTTCATACTTCTTCATGAATCTGATCTCAGGCAGAGGTCGACCCTCGCTTTTAATTCGCACCTTTTCCGTGTACCAAGGAGAATGAAAGGTGTTCTTCAACAAAAAGTTCACAACATTTTTGGCAGCGTTGGTCATTCTGGCGGAGAAAACTGCACACTCGCGCTGGTAGCTAGCTAGCTACGGAAGTTATCAAGGCAAATTTAAATAAATTGCACTAACTGGACACCAAAATAAAGTTTTAAACCCAAGAAAACAATTTATAATATATCTCCTCCATCTCCTGTCATTTGAAAAAACTAATTTGAATAATGTCCCAAAAATGCTCAACTATCACTCTTAACCTCTATCCAACAATGTCACCAAGATTCTCAACACATAGAACCCCCATAGTGTTCTGTGGCACAATCCCAATACAACACACTAGGTTGATTCTCTGATCCTACATCTGCTGTATGATTGGATGGACAACATGTCAGTTTATAAAAGCTTTGATTGGTTGGAGGACGTCCTTTGGAAGTGGTCATAATTACCATGTATGTCTATGGAAGGAGGTGAGGCCTACGAGCCTCCTAGGTTTTGTACTGAAGTCAACGTAGCGAGAGGAGGATGGAAGCTAGCTGTCCTCCGGCTACACCATGGCGCTAGCCCAGACAGTGCTGTTGAAGTTACTGTTGACCTTCATTGCAAAACAGTGTATTTTAACCAATTATTTGGTGACATATGAATATATTTAGTATAGTTTGTATCTAAAAATAAAAACTTTAACGTTACACTACTTGTATTTTTATGAAATTTCAATGAGGAGGATGGTCCTACCGTTCCTCCTCTGAGGAGCCTCCACTGATGTACACACACACAACTATGTTCACTCTGTTTTTCTTCGTACTGGATGGGTAAAAAACGAATATAATAGTTGTCGGACGAAAGGACGAGAGAGACATTTACATGTGTTAAAAGAGGAAAGTACATCAGCGTCAGCTGGGCAGCTTACAACATTTATCTGCCGTTTAGGGTAGTGGATTTCTGCAAAGGTCTGTATATGTGTATGTGTGTGTGTGTGTGTGTGTGTGTGTGAGTGTGTGTGTGTGTGTGTGTTTAACTATACTTGTGGAGACCAGAAGTCCCCACAACACAAGAATAGTAAACAAACAAAAATGTTAACAACTGGGGACATTTTATTAGTCCTCACAAGGTCAAATGCTATTTCTAGTGGGTTTAGGGTTAAGATTAGATTTAGTGTTTGAATTAGGGTTAGGAGCTAGGTTTAGGTTGTGGTTAAGTTTGGGGTTAAGGTAAGGGTTAGGTTTAGGGATAGGGTTAGGGTTAGTTTAAGGGTTAAGGTTAGGAGCTAGGGTTAGATTTAGGTTGTGGTTAAGGTAAGGGTTAGGGGTCAGTTCAAAATAGATTTTGAATGGGACTGAATTGTATCAAGGTTAGTTATAAAATACTGTGTGTGTGCATGCCTGCATCCTGCGTACATGCTTGTGTGTACACATCTTATTAAGACTTGTCCCCCAGCGGATTAACTCTCTTCATCTCTGGGGTGAGTTTTTATCAGAACGCCCCTCCAACCATGACGCCAGTAATGAGCCTATTATCCATGAAATTCACTTCTGTGATAAAGAGGAGACTGATGGGAGTTTTAAGGTACTGACTACATACCAAATGACACCCTCTTCCCTATATTGTGCACTACTTTTGACCAGGGCCCATATATGTAGAAAATATTGTGCCATTTGGGACACAGACTCCACATTCCTCACCGTTTGTTTGAAAATCATTTTAGGATGGATACCTTGATGAACAAAACCATATTTTCTCATTTGGTAGAGTTTTTACATTATCGAATTGTCACATTTTGTTTAAATGTAAATTGGACTCAATACTTGCTGTAGCAACATCTAAGGCTTATGTTGAATAATGTTCTCTAAACTATTAGTTTATTAAGCCATGTAAAATGTTGTTGTCTTTTAGATGGACCTACAGCAAATGGTTAGTTCAGTTATTGGAACCTCAAGTACGGTTAGAGGAATCATTTATTTCATTGAATAAGTCAACATTTGACCTAAGGTTCCTCTGCCACAGCATTTTGATCAAGTCCTTTTACTGCCTAGAACTTCCTCATGATTGGTTTCCCTTCCACCGGATGGTTGAGCTAACGTAGGCTAAAGCGATTAGCATAAGGTTATAAGTAACAAGAAAATGTCCCAGGACATAGACATATCTGATATTGGCAGAAAGCTTAAATTATTGTTAATCAAACTGCACTGTCCAATTTACAGTAGCTATTACAGTGAAATAATACCATGTTATTGTTTGAGGAGAGTGCACAATTTTGAACATGAAAAGTTATTAATAAACAGATTAGGCACATTTGGGCGGTCTTGATTAAAAAAATGAACAGAAAAGCAATGGTTCATTGGATCAGTCTTAAACGTTGCGCATACACTGATGCCATCTAGTGGCCGAAATCTAAATTGTACCTGGGCTGGAATAATACATTATGGCCTCTCTCTTGCGTTTCAAAGATGGTAAAAAAAAAAAATCTAAAGAACAGTTGGTGTTTTCTTTGAATTATCTTTTACCAGATCTATGGTCTTATTCTTCTACATTCCTTTCACATTTCCATAAACTTCAAAGTGTTTCCTTTCAAATGGTACCAAGAATATGCATATCCTTGCTTCAGGGCCTGAGCTCCAGGCAGTTAGATTTGGGTATGTTATTTAAGGGACCGATCCTTATTAAGAGGATATTCATTAAATAAAAAAATTAAATAAAATAACTGACATCAATATACGGAGCCTTCCCGAGCCTCTCTACAGCATTTACATAATGTTTACCATGATCAAAGATACTCTATATGAAGAGAAATGCAAAAACGATTTAATCATCCACCTGACATTTATTCCGTTAGAGACGTCTGTGCATTCCACGTGTGACTTAACTAAATAGAAAACCTTCTGTGTAATCAAATCTAAAACACCTCCATGATTTATTTAGTTTGACAGAACTGATTTCAGATGTCCTTATTCTGAGTTCGCAAGGTTGCTTTGGTTTGACACACACCACACACACACACACACTGTAAGGGTTTCTAACCCCGGTCGGTGTGTGTCAGAGTTTTGGCTGATTGATTGTGTGTCCGTGTTGCACCTCTGTCCTCTGAGAAATGACAGGAAGAACTCACAGCTGAATAATGCATGAACCAGCCTCCCATATAGTCATAGGAATAATGGTACGGTTATGGTACAGCAGTGCTCCCTGGGGTACAAAAAATATCAAAATACACATCATGTACCTTCAGAGGTACATATGATTTCACATGGTACAATTCGGTACCTTTTAGGGTACATATATGGATAATCTAGTATAAAGGGTAAAAAAATTATACCCAATATTATACCCAATATTTTGCACATGAAAGGTACAATCATCACACTCTACGGTGAAGGTACATTTCTGTTTTCCAGGGTACAAACATATTTTGTGCACACTCAATACAATTATGATTTTTTTTGCCACTAAAAGGAACTAACAGCTTTGTCACTGCGGTGGTACCCTAAAAAGGCATATTTGTACCATGATCATTATGGTATTTCCCAGAATGCTCTACTGCATGTTGATTTTTGAAATTGTTTTGATTACCTGTTTGTTTTGAATGAAAAACAACATTTTTCATATAATCAGTTAGTTGGATTTTTTAGCAACCGTTGCTGAAATGGTCGTTCCAGTTTAAATGGCTTAGGTAGTCACCTCCCAAATGTTCCTAACCTTGCCAGTCATTCTGAATGTTGAATATCCTAATTCTGTCTGGATTCCGATAGGAATTATACTTTCCAAGACAGAACAATGGGACATGAAGGTATATGTAGGGTAATTCTGTCAACTTTCCCCAAATTCCCAGCTCTTCCAGAAATACCAGGTGGAAGATTCCTGGAGATGGGAGGGAATAAGCAGGAAATCTGGAAAGTTACCAGAATTTTGCAACCTTACTTGCTTGATGTGTCCTGTAAACAATGAGTTTCAGGCCACTGTATTAGGGTACAACTAGGGCTCAAAACTAGTGCACTATGCACTGAAAGTACAAAACATTATGAACACCTGCTCTTACCATGACATAGACTAACCAGGTGAATCCAGGTGAAAGCTATGATCCCTTATTGATGTCACCTGTTAAATCCACTTCAATCAGTGTAGATGAAGGGGAGGAGACAGGTTAAAGAAAGATTTTTAAGTCTTGAGAGAATTGAGACATGGATGGTGTATTTGTGTCATTCAGAGGGTGAATGGGCAAGAAAAAAATATTTAAGTGCCTTGGAACAGAGTATGGTAGTAGGTGCCAGGTTCACTGGTTTGTGTGTGTCCAGAACTGCAACACTGCTGGGTTTTTCACTACCAACAGTTTCACCCAAAGGACATCCAGCCAACTTGGCACATCTGTGGGAAGCGTTGGAGTCAACATGGCCCAGCATCCCTGTGGAACTCTTTCGGCACCTTGTAGAGTCCATGTCCCAACGAATTGAGGCTGTTCTGAGGGCAAAAGGGGGTACAACTCAATATCAGGAAGGTGTTCCTAATGTTTTGTACACTTAGTGTATAGGAAATAGGATGTCATTTGGGACTTAGCCATCCACTCTCAATTTAGAGAGAGTAGGCCAAAGCCATTAAGCACTACGCTGTCTGCCATAAAGAGAATGGAATCACTAGACACCTGCTGCAACAAAGTGTGAATTCCTAGAACAATGACCCGACATTACCTTGGATTGAGTGATGAGACAGAGAGAGTGGAAAGACAGAGAGAAGGGGGGGGAGACAGATGAGAGAGAGAGAGGGGGATCGAGAGAGAGAGGGGGATCGAGAGAGAGAGGGGGATCGAGAGAGAGAGAAGGGGATCGAGAGAGAGAGGGATCGAGAGAGAGAGAGAAGGGGATCTTGAGAGAGAGGGAGGAGAGGAGAGAGAGAGAGGAGAGGAGAGGAGAGGAGAGGAGAGAGAGAGGGAGGAGAGGAGAGAGAGGAGAGGAGAGAGAGAGGGAGGAGAGGAGAGAGAGAGGGAGGAGCGGAGGGAGGAGAGGAGAGAGAGGAGAGAGAGAGGGAGGAGAGGAGAGAGAGAGGGATGAGAGGAGGGAGGAGAGGAGAGAGAGGAGAGAGAGAGGGAGGAGAGGAGAGAGAGAGGGAGGAGAGGAGAGAGAGAGGGAGGAGAGGAGAGAGAGAGGGAGGAGAGGAGGGAGGAGAGGAGAGAGAGGAGAGAGAGAGGGAGGAGAGGAGAGAGATTGGGGGGAGGATGGAGAGAGGGGGGGAGGATGGAGAGAGGGGGGGAGGGATGGAGAGAGGGGGGGGAGGGATGGAGAGAGGGGGGGAGGATGGAGAGAGGGGGGAGGATGGAGAGAGGGGGAGGATGGAGAGAGGGGGGAGGATGGAGAGAGGGGGGGATGGAGAGAGGGGGGGGGTAGAGGGGGGGGTGGAGAGAGGGGGGGAGGATGGAGAGAGGGGGGAGAGGAGAGAGAGGGAGAGAGGAGGGGGGAGAGAGAGGGAGAGAGATGTTCAAGAGAGGGTGAGAGGGGGGAGAGAGGAGGAGGGAGAGAGATGTTCAAGAGAGGGTGAGAGATTTAAGAGATGCTGAAGAGAAAGTGGAACAGAGAGAGATGCGGTACCTAACAGGAGACTTGAATCCGTACTTGCGGTTGAAACTTAAAATCAGGTTTTATTTCCTGTTAGGTACAATTCTAAATCTTTGGGGAAAGGGGAATGAGAAAAAATATATATAATAAAATGCCTTTTACTCACCCTGCAGCCAAACATTTCTCTAGTCACAGAGTCCTCAGTTCGTTCCCAGGTGTGTGTAATCTCTTCTTAATGACGACAGTTGAGGGCTGGGTGCGGCCGCCTGCAGCGGCGCTCTGAAATAGCTGCAACAAACTCCGGCCCGATCAACTGGGCCCTCTCCATGTTCACCCATAAGTCCAGTTCGAGCAAGTATATCAATTGAATGGGTCTCTTTAGGAGAGTCAAGTATATCAATTGAATGGGTCTCTTTAGGAGAGTCAAGTATATCAATTGAATGGGTCTCTTTAGGAGAGTCAAGTATATCAATTGAATGGGTCTCTTTAGGAGAGTATTCGATGGCATTCGGATGCTACATGAGCGTGTCTATCTCTTCCTGTGAACACCTCTTCCACACATACCGTCTTCCACAGATGACGTGGGATTTTGTCTTTGTGCACAACAAACTCCGCACATTTTTACCGTTCTCACCATTTGCTCGTATATTTCGCCCCACCATACTGCTTTTCCCACAATCTGCTACCATGTTATCTTCTTGCCCGGAAACAACTCTTGCGTCTTTTTTCCATTCGTCAAAAAATGCCTTTCTATATCTTGTTCTGCCCGTTTAAAGGTTTTTCTGTTGTAAGAATTGACAACGCTACAGATCCCTTTTATTGCTACGAATTTCCTGATTTCCAATAGAAATGCATTTGTGGTGAATTGTGAGATTAATTCAAAATGTAATGGTTTAGGTAGTCTCCTACAAATGTTCCCAACCCTAGCAGTCATTCTCAAAACAGGTTGCAGGTGAATAAAAATTACAACTGTTTGATTTCCTAATTCTGTCTGGATTCCGATAGGAATTACACATCACTTTGCAAACCAGCGTTATGTGACTTGCAGAGACATGTGGTGTTGCATAATTCAGGTAATTTTTACAGAAATTACAGGTTTTACAGAAATCCTGGTTGGAACAGTCCTGGAAACGGAAGGGATTAACCTCTAAAAGTTTCAGCCAGGGGTGTCAAACTCATTCCACGGAGGCCCGAGTGTCTGTAGTTTTTTTTTTCTTCCGTTCATTTAAACCCTAGACAACCAGTTGAGGGGAGTTCCTTACTCATTAGTGACCTTAATTCATCAATCAAGTACAAGGGTGGAGCAAAAACCTGCAGACACTCATCCCTCCGTGGAATAAGTTTGAAACATGGTCTAAGCCATTGAATTTGGCCTTTACTACTATAGCCCATAGAAACGCATTGAATAACACATTCATAAGTGTAAAATAAATCATAACAAATAAGGTTTTGAAGTGTCTGTCCTATAGAAGATATCAGGATTTTTATATATATATATTTTAAGCAGGAAATCTGAAATGTTACTGAAATTTTGCAACCCTACCTCAATGCCTGATGTAGCCTGTAAACCAGGAGTTTCAGGCCACTGTGTTAGGGTAAAACTAGGCCTCAAAATAAGGCCTCATGAGATTTGTAATTTATTGTCATAAAGAGTCACATTTTGAATGGTAATATTCACCTAGGAACTCACTTTGTGAAGATCACAGGACTGAAAATGAATTAATTCCATAACGACCTCTGTCACTAACAAATACAGTCATGGGTGGTAACTCTACAATTCACTCAAAAAGGCAAGGCACACTGGGAAATTATATTGGAGGCATGGCTTTCAGTTAGTTATTTCTGGCCACCCGTGAGTGGACATGTTGTACCAGTTTAAGTGGTATATGGTAGAGGTACATTTTCACCACTTATAAGGAACACATGGCTCTGTCAATGTGGTGGTTCACTATAAAGAGAAAATGTACAGACACGCTTTTGTACCTGTGGATTATATGTACGAAAGGGACTATCTGTGGTATGAACTGGGGTAAAATGATCTACCTATAACTAAAAGGTACAAAGGACGTAGCTTACAGGGTACCACTACAGTGACAAGTGTTTCTATCCCTTTAAGAACAAATCTAAACTTGTGTTTCTAGGAGTGTAGACAGTGTGAGAGACTCTCACTCCATGCCAATCATAGAATTGAAACTAACAGCTTTTCTTTTTTACAATATACCTGGAATTAACAGTCACGGTAATGTTCTCAGGTAAACAATAGACTGACAAGTGTTTTTTAAATTTTTATCCTATACCAAAATCTATCTTTTTCACATCCAGCTAGTATAGCCAGAAACAATGCCAAAAACATCTTATTTTGAATACAATCCTAAAACACAGTGGGGGTCAAAATTACTACTTTTCCATTTAAACTTCAGTATCAGATTGACTTTCAAAAGAAAGTTTTTCCTTCTGCTAATCTAATTACAGGAACTCCTTACGTGGGGGTCTCTGAAGGTCGTCCTCCAGGGCTATGTCCCAAATGGAGCCTTATTTCTCATAGGGTTCTGCTCAAAATAGTACACTATACAGGAAATAGGGTGTCATTTGGGACATAACCATCCACTCTCAATCTAGAGAGAGTAGGCCAAAGCCATTAAGCACTACGCTGTCTGCCATAAAGGGAATGGAATCACTACACACTACACTGCAACAAAGTGCAAATTCCTTGAACAATGACCCGACATTACCTTGGATTGAGTGGAAAAAGAGAGATAGACGGTGGAATTGATATAAATGCTGGAGAGAGAGGGAGGGAGAGGGAGAGAGAGAGAGAGAGAGAGGAGGGAGGAGAGAGGGGGGGTGAGTGAGAGAGAGAGAGAGAGGGGGGAGATGCTCGAGACGGTGGAAAATATATAAATTCTAGAGAGAGAGGTAGAGAGAGAGAGAGTGGGAGAGAGAGAGGGTGGGAGAGAGAGAGCGAGGGAGAGAGAGCGAGATAGAGAGAGTGGGAGAGAGAGAGGGAGAGAGAGAGTGGGAGAGAGAGAGAGGTAGAGAGAGAGAGAGAGAGAGAGAGAGAGAGAGAGAGAGAGAGAGAGTGTGGGTGGGTGGGTGGGTGGGTGGGTGGGTGGGTGGGTGGGAGAGAGAGAGAGAGAGAGTGGGAGAGAGGAGGGGGAGAGAGTGGGGGGAGAGAGCGAGAGAGAGAGGTGAGAGAGAGAGAGGTGAGAGTGAGAGAGAGAGAGAGAGAGAGAGAGAGAGAGAGAGAGAGAGAGAGAGAGAGAGAGAGAGAGAGAGAGAGAGAGAGAGTAAAGTAAAGTAATAGCTCATTCATCAACCTTGGCTAGGAGCCCATTCTAATCCTCAATTGCAGGTCGGAGGCCAGCTTATTGAATGGGTTCTGGTGGGTCTTTCTGGGTCATGTTAAAATATTTTCCCATAAATACTGAGCCACCTGCACAGAGGTGAAGTAGTGCTATGACTCCTGGAGTCACATGAATCCTTTTGGGGAAACAGGAAGCAGCTGGCTGTCTGGGTTTTATGCACCTGAGAGATCATTCACTTGAGTACGATATAATTTCAATCATTTTCAAACACTTGGGCATATCATCACATGGAATTGCTCACAATCACACCTGCATTCACCTGTCAAAGAGAAAGGAGAGAGGACGGAAGGAGGAAAGGAAGTGTAGAACTTATGAAAGCGGAAGGAAGGAAGAAAATAAGGATATTATGAAAAGAACTGATCCAACTTGAAGAGATACAGTGTAGAAACAGAGACTTTAGCAAAGAGGCAGTCGCTACAGTAATGGCTACTTTCTCATTACTGTAATTCATGCTTTAGTTTACCCAGACCTGATTTGTCCTTTCACATCTCATAGGGAAGCCATTAATAACGGAACAGATATGGAGTGTTATCTTGTATATTTTTTCTGCATATAGTCTCTGGTGATTGTGCTGCTGTAGCCTTTTTTCAATTTGAGAATACACAGAGCTGGTAAAAAATTCTGGAAAATTAATTCAGATAAATTCGAAATAAATGACGTTTAAAGCTAGCTTTTTGGGCAACAGGACCAAATTCACATAGAAATCTGATTTATAGATCTGTCATTCTCCATATAAATATTGTTGCCTCTACCTTCTTTCCCTTTGTGCTGTTGTCTGTGCCCAATAACGTTTGTACCATGTTTTGTGCTGCTACCATGTTGTGTTTCTACCATATTGTTGTCATGTTGTGTTGCTACCATGCTGTGTTATCATGTGTTGCTGCCTTGCTATGTTGTTGTCTTAGGTCTCTCTTTATGTAGTGTTGTGTTTTCTCTCTTGTCGTGATGTGTGTTTTGTCCTATATTTATATATACAGTATATATTTTTTTAATGTATTCCCATCCCCGCAGGAAGCATTTAGCCTTTTGGTAGGCCGTCATTGTAAATAAGAATTTGTTCTTAATTTGTTCTGAACTGACTTGCCTAGTTAAATAAATATAATAAAGCAAGTCTAAGAAGCGGTAAATCTGTTCTATATGCACTACTTCTATGCTTCCGTTCTTGCATGTAGTGTTTGTGTCTTTTATGTTTGGTTTTGTACACATTCTTCAAACAGCTGAAAATACAATATTTTGGTTCATGGAAAATATACTGTACGTATTTCACAGCTTTTGATGGTACAATAATTCTCTACACTATACTTGCATGTTTTGTCACATAAACTGAAATTAGGCAAACTGTTCGAATTTTAGCAACCAGGAACTGGCGGATCGATTTCTACATAGTACACCTTTAATTACCACAAACAAATCCATGAAAACAATAGAATGACAAAGTAAATAAATGTGTAGGTTTTAGCAGCCTATAGGTGGGTAAATGGTGGTTTCTTCCCTGTCTTCTCTCTCTCTGGCAGCGGTGCGAATTCTGAATAACTGTAGGCAAATGTGCAGAGGCCTGTCTGTAGGAGGCTTGACCACTTTGAGTCAAATCCCACACAACAAGAACAGCCACAGACAGAAAACTCTACCAGGGGTTGTTAAAACAGCTGACCTCAAAACAGTTTGTTATGGGACTTGGGGCTCATGTATTTTGATGCACTTGAACTCGCCATAATGTTCAAGTGCTTAGCTTACAGAAACGTACCTCCTCTATTGCGTAGATGAACTAATCCACAAGAACCTTACCATCACACCTACGAGATCTAGGATCCAAATTCACTGTGTGTCTGCCTTGATGTTCATAAAACCCTCTCTTGCGCAGTGAAACGCAGAATGATATGTGACCAGTTGGTTAAGGTGTTGTCCTTTCAACACCATGATTCGAATGGTGCTCCAATCGGATGCCTAACATCATGCCCAAACCGGACGCAATGAGGACACGCCGGTTGAAATGTCACAACAAATCTGAACCAATTATATTAATTTGGGGACAGGTCGAAAAGCATTAAATATTTATGGCAATTTAGCTAGCTAGCTTGCAGTTGCTAGCTAATTTGTCCTATTGAGCTAGCTAGCTTGCTGTTGCTAGATAATTTGTCCTGGGATATGAACATTGAGTTGTTATTTTACCTGAAATGCACAAGGTCCTCTACTCCGACAATTAATCCACACATATAACTGTCAACCAAATCGTTTCTAGTCATTTCTCCTCCTTCCAGGAGTGGTTTGAAGTCAGATACAAATCTGATGTATTTGCCCTCAATTTTTTTTTAAATTTGGCATATTTAGTTTTTTGCGAGTTACTCTGTTGACAGTTTGAAAAAAACATACGGTAGCGGACTAGCTTGTTCATTGTTTTCAAACAAATGATGCGCTAGAAATGCGCTAGCTAGCTAGTTGACTGCTGTGGCAAACCAAAAAGGGCTTGTTTTGAAAATTGGATAATCGTATCCATTGAGGCCTTTAAAAAGGTTTTACACTATGAATTTGACTGGGAAACGTCCACGGCAGGCATTGATGTCACCTTGACTTGCTGCATAACTTCTGAGTAATAGGAAACACGGGCACCACCACCAATCTGCCTACACCACTGTGCACACACCACTTGTTACTATGACAACTAGTGCAGCCGTGTCAGCAAATGACTGCTGTCTGAACACACACGTCCGATTTGGTCACCTGTAACTTGTTGTTTGGACAGTCAGTATTCAAAAACACATCTGAAAAACAAAACTGATTTGAGCATTAAGACCTGCAGTGTGAACAAGGCTATACGTAAGGACCGACACCGGGGATGAGAAGCAGGTACAGGGAGTCAAACATGTAATCAGGAACAGACATAAAACAAGACAGGAACAGCGTCAGGACAGGAACACATAACAACAATTAATGCGGACACCGGGAACACCACCGAAGAACGGACAGATATACAGGGGCAATCAACCACGTGAAGGAGTCCAATGAGCGCTGGGTAGCCTGGCGCTCGAGGGGGAGCGGGAGCAAGCGTGACACTAAAATGATTAATTTGTATTTTACATAACAGAATCAAATATAGTAGCATAGTAGGCCTATAATATGTTACACGAAAAACACATCCTCAGTCATTTCTTACCTTAACGCTAAAGTGAAATTGTTTTCCTCATTCAGGCCAAACCTCAACAGAGCTCTCCACTAGGCAGGATAGATGCTTTGATTGAAACAAAACACTAGAAAGGGTAATAGTTTAACACCATCTGCTTTAATTCGCACAAGAAACTGTAATTCATGAAGACCTAAATGCAAATTCCCATGAAACTGAATGAGATCAAATGGTTTTGTGTTTGTATTTATTATTAAGGATCCCCATTAGCCTCTACAAAGGCAGCAGCTACTCTTGCTGGGGTACAAACAACATTAATGCAGTAAAACAATAACAAATATTACATGACATTACATTTTCATTACATTTTTCACAACACATTAAGTGTGTTCCCTCAGGCCACTACTCTACTACCACATATCTACAACACTAAATCCATGTGTACGTGTGTGTGTAGAGTGTGTCTCTTATCATGTTTCTGATATACCATGGCTCTACTAGGGGTGCGTGTTCAGTCGCGTCCTGTACTTCCTGTTCACACGTTACTGCATGGCCAAGCACGACTCCAACACCATCATTAAGTTTGCAGACGACACAACAGTGGTAGGCCTGATCACCGACAACAATGAGACAGCCTATAGGGAGGAGGTCAGAGACCTGGCAGTGTGGTGCCAGGACAACAACCTTTAGGCCGTCATTGTAAATAAGAATTTGTTCTTAACTGACTTGCCTAGTTAAATAAAGGGGGGAAATTAATAATTAAACAACCACTCCCTCAGCGTGACCAAGACAAAGGAGCTGATCGTGGACTACAGGAAAAGGAGGGCCGAGCACGCCCCCATTCTCATCGACGGGGCTCTAATGGAGCAGGTTGAGAGCTTCAAGTTCCTTGGTATCCACATCACCAACGAACTAGAATGGTCCAAACACACGAACACAGTCGTGAAGAGGGCACGACAAAGCCTATTCTCCCTCAGGAGACTGAAAAGATTTGGCATAGGTCCTCAGATCCTCAAAACGTTTCACAGCTGCACCATCGAGAGCGTCCTTACTGGTTGCATCACCGCCTGGTATGGCAACTGCCCGGCCTCCGAGCACAACGCACTACAGAGGGTAGTGCGTACGGCCCAGTACATCACTTCTTCTTAACAGCTTCTACCCCCAAGCCATAAAACTCTTCAACAGCTAATGAAATGGCTGTCCAAGCTGTATGCTAGTAGTTTTAAACAGACACTTCAGTGCATTCAGCATGTCAACACTTCTTACAAAAACAAGTAGTGATGAAGTCATGAGAGCCATGAGAGATTTAGGTGCACATTACTGATGTTAGCTCTCTGTTTACATTGAAGGGCCAGCCGGTAAAACGTGAAGAATTATATAATTTACGATTCACAGTGACGATGGCATATTTTGAAATTCAGTATGCCTAAATTGCTGTTTGAGGGTATTCAAAATATAACATTTTAATGAGACAATATGTATGTGTATTTTCGGACATTGCAATTGGAGGATTCATTTTATGCATATTCTATAATGATATTCAATAGACTACATCTGTCGGGTACAAACTTTGATTGAGAAATGATGACGTCATTAAAAACATAATAATAATAAATGCTGCGCTCCCTCACCTAAAACAAATAGCACCACACCACTGCTGGGGACAGACTGACCAAGTACAGTAGCTGGCATGTGAGAGTTACCGAGATGACTGAATACAGATATGGTAATATAGAGAGCGACTCCGGTGCGTGCTATGCTGCCAATGCTGCCGTATGTAGCTGCCTGGGAGAGGCCGGGCATCTCTTTGAAGTGTGAACGTATTTTTTAGGATAGATTCAGATTCAGTGACACACATACAGGAGCTGTAACGGTAGGATGAGAGAAAGGGAGAGAGAGACAGAGAGAGAGAGAGAGAGAGAGAGAGAGAGAGAGGGAGAGAGAGAGGGAGGGTGGGTGGGAGGGAGAGAGAGAGAGAGAGGGGAGGGGTGGGAGAGAGGGGGGAGATAGACATGTTAGAGGGAGTGTGTTGTGCAGTCCCACGGTTCTGCAGCTCAAATTGTCGATTGAGAAGATTTGAATATGACCTATTTCTGAGTCCCCCCCCCCCCCCCCCCTCTCCCTATTTGCCAAATGTCTTGCATGTGTTGTGTTGACGTCAGAGTCTAAACGTTCGAGGTTGACATATTTCACTTCAACGGGTGGAACGTTTTCAACAGCGCTGTCAGGGATGCAGGAAGATGCTGTTGTTCGACGTCTTTACTGTGGCAACGATAAACTACAGTAGCACAGTATCAGTTGTCTCTTTGACTCAGGTGAAGGTTCCCCCTTGGGGTTCTGCTCTTCTTCACTGACGTGCTGCTGTAAATCATGTAGATTAGTTCATGTGGATGCACGTGTCTGTGTGTTTGCATGTTATGTCTATGTCCTCTGGTTGTGTGTGTGTGTGTGTGTGTGTGTGCGTGTGTGTGTGTGTGTGTGTGTGTGTGTGTGTGTGTGTGTGTGTGTGTGTGTGTGTGTGTGTGTGTGTGTGTGTGTGTGTGTGTGTGTGTGTGTGTGTGTGTGTGTGTGTGTGTGTGTGTGTGTGTGTATGTGTGTCCTTGTGGATCTTCTCTGGGCGGATAATAAATGGTTCTGTAGTCAGTGCAGAGAGGCAGTTCTGTCCATGTGCTGTATCTTGGATGTTGTGTACAGGGGGTCCGCGGAGGTACTGCAGGGGTCCGCGGAGGTACTGCAGGGGTCCGCGGAGGTACTGCAGGGGTCCGCAGACAGATCTCAATATGTACACTGAACAAAAAATACAAACACAACATGTAAAGTGTTGGTCCCAGGTTTCATGAGCTGAAATAAAAGATCCCAGAAATGTTCCATATGCACATAAAGCTTATTACACAAAAAATGTGGTGCACAAATTTGATTACATCCCTGTTAGTGAGCATTTCTCCATTGCCAAGTTAATCCATCCACCTGACAGATGTGGCATATCAAGAAGCTGATTAAACAGCATGATCATTACACAGGTGAACCTTGTTTTTTCACACAACACAATGACACAGATGTCTCATGTTTTGAGGGAGCGTGCTGACTGCAGGAATGTCCACCAGAGCTGTTGTTAGTTCATTGAATGTTCATTTCTCTACCATAAGCCACCTCCAACTATGTTTTAGAAAATCTGGCAGTAGGTCCAACCGACCTCACAATTGTAACCAGCCCAGGACCTCCGTATCTGGCTTCTTCACCTGTGGGATTGTCTGAGACCAGCCACCCGGAAAGCTGATGGAACTGAGGAGTACTTCTATCTGTAATTAAGCCCTTTTGTGGGGAAAAACTAATTCTGATTGGCTGGGGGTGGTGTCCAGTCATGTGAAGTAAATAGATTAGAGCCTAATTAATTTATTACAATTGACTGATTTCCTTATATGAACTGTAACTCAGTAAAAAGTTTGGACACACCTACTCATTCAAAGGTTTTTCTAAATGTTTACTATTTTCTACATTGATGAATAATAGTGAAGACATCAAAGCTATGAAATAACACATATGGAATCATGTAGTAACCAAAAAAGTGTTAAACAAATCAAAATGTATTTTAGATTTTAGATTCTTCAAAGTAGCCAGCATTTGCCTTGATGACAGCATTGCACACTCTTGGCATTCTCTCAACCAGCTTCATGAGGTAGTCACCTGGAATGCATTTCAATTAACAGGTGTGCCTTCTTAAAAGTTAATTTGTGGAATGTATTTCCTTCTTAATGCGTTTGAGCCATTCAGTTGTGACAAGGTACGGGGTGCTATACAGAAGATAGCCCTATTTGGAAAAAGACCAAGTCCATCTTATGGCAATAACAGCTCAAAGAAGCAAAGAGAAACAACAGTCCATCATTACTTTAAAACATGAAGGTCAGTCAATCCGGAAAATGTCAAAAACTTTTAACGTTTTTTCAAGTGCAGTCGCAAAAACCACCAAGCGCTATGATGAAACTGTCTCTCATGAGGACCGCCACAGGAAAGTAAGACCCAGAGTTACCTCTGCTGCAGAGGATAAGATCATTAGAGTTAACTGCACCACAGATTGCAGCCCAAATAAATGCTCACGGAGTTCAAGTAATAGGCACACCTCAACATCAACTGTTCAGAGGAGTCTGTGTGAATCAAGCCTTCATGGTAAAATTTCTGCAAAGAAACCACTAAAAGACACCAATAAGAATAAGCTTGGTCCAAGAAACACGAGCAATGGACATTAGACCGGTGGAAATCTGTCCTTTGGTTTGATGAGTCCAAATTTGAGAATTTTGGTTCCAACCGCCGTGTCTATGTGAGACGAAGAGTAGATGAACAGATGATCTTATCATGTGTGGTTCCCACCGTGAAGCATGGAGGAGGAGGTGTGATAGTGTGGGGGTGTTTTGCTGGTGACATTGTCTGTGATTTATTTAGAATTCAAGCCACACTTAACCAGCATGGCTACCACAGCATTCTGCAGCGATACACCATCTCATCTGGTTTGCGTTTAGTGGGACTATCATTTGTTTTTCAACATGACAATGACCCAACACACCTCCAGGCTGTGTAAGGGCTATTTGACCAAGAAGGAGAGTGATGGAATGCTGCATCAGATGACCTGACCTCCACAATCACCTGACCTCAACCCAATTGGGATGGTTTGGTATGAGTTGGACCGCAGAGTGAAGGTAAAGCAGGCAACAAGTGCTCAGCATATGTGGGAACTCCTTCAAGACTGTTGGAAAACCATTCCTCATGAAGCTGGTTGAGAGAATGCCAAGAGTGTGCAAAGCGGTCATCAAGGCAAGAGTGGCTACTTTGAAGAATCTAAAATATTTAATATATTTTGATTTGTTAAACACTTTTTTGGCTACTACATGATTCCATATGTGTTATTTCATAGTTTTGATGTCTTCACTATTATTCTACCATGTAAATAGCAAAAATAAAGAAAAACCCTTGAATGAGAAGGTGTATCCAAACTTTTGACTTGTACTGTAGGTAAATATGATACTTCAGTTTTTTAAATTTTATAAATTTGTAAAAATAAATGTTTTACTTTGTCATTATGGAGTATTTTGTGTAGATTGATGACAAAAAATGTTTTTACCCATTTTTGAATAAGGCTGTAACGTAACCAAAATGTGGAAAAAGTAAAGGGGTATGAATACTTTCCGAATGCACTCTATATACATGTTTTAATATATTTTTTTTTAATGAATATTTCTAACGGATTAAACTAATTACGGCTAAGGTATACGTGGAATAAATTGATGGTGTAATACAATGTAATATTATTCATCTACAATGTATGTTCTTAACCCTGGGCAACATCGGCCTGGGAAGCTCACTGGGATTTTGGTATCCACAGTACTCCACCAATATGGAGTACTGTGGAGGAAGCACCCCCTCCCCCCCCCCCTCCCATCCACATCGACGGGACAGTAGTGGAGAAGGTGAAGTTTTAAGTTCCTCGGCGTACACATCACGGACAAACTGAAATGGTCCACCCACACAAACAGCGTGGTGAAGAAGGCGCAACAGTGCCTGTTCAACCTCAGGAGGCTGAAGAAATTTTGCTTGTCATCTAAAACACTCACAAACTTTTACAGATGCACAATCGAGAGCATCCTGTCGGGCTGTATCACCACCTGGTACGGCAACTGCACCGCCCACAACCGTAAGGCTCTCCAGAGGGTAGTGAGGTCTGCACAACGCATCACCGGGGACAAACTAAGTGCCCTCCAGGACACCTACAGCACCCGATGTCACAGGAAGGCCAAAAAGATCATCAAGGACAACAACCACCCGAGACACTGCCTGTTCACCCCGCTATCATCCAGAAGGCGAGGTCAGTACAGGTGCATCAAAGCTGGGACCGAGAGACTGTAAAACAGCTTCTATCTCAAGGCCTTCAGACTGTTAAACAGCCACCACTAACATAGAGAGGCTGCTGCCAATATACAGACTCGAAGCACAAGCATTTCGCTAAACTCGCATTAACATCTGCTAACCATGTTGATGTGACCAATAACATTTGATTTGATAAACATTTTTAAACTCTGTGCATTTTCCGGCATTCATTTCCCCCCAAAAAAACATGAACATTACTTTAGGCTTTAAATGTGCAAAGTTCACTGCCCATGACAATATGTTCTAAATTCTAAGTTCTAAATTCTAAGTTCTATTTTCTCTAATGCCAAGGGCCTTTAAAATGTTCCTTCCCAGGGCCCCGAGACTTTGTTGTTCCCACCATGTGTCATACCCTAGCCTAGAGGGGCTGTGACTAAACTCACTCACTGCACCAAGAGCACAGGAAGCTCTAAATAACTCATAACATAGGCCACACAGGTTCTTTGAGAAAAAAGGCTTGAGTGGAAATACACAGAAACGTAGTCAGAGGCAGGTAATGGTTCACAAGTTTATTTATTTCTCTCCAATTTTGGGTTCCCATAAAACAAGTTAGCTTTAGCTTTGCAAACAAAATGGAGGGAGGATAGCACAAAAACAATTACACAATCAAATCAAACAAAAAACACGTTTCATTGCAGTTAGATGGAAAGCGTCACCACGAACTAACTTTAATTCAGGGCATCATCTATCGAATCGTACTTCTCTTAAAGGGATACTTCAGGGTTTGATCAATGAAGGCCTTTAATTGCATCACAAGAGTCATATGAACTCATGGATAACATTTTTCCGTCCGAAGGAAGTTGCTAACTAACATTAGCGCAATTGCTAACTAGCTTTAGCGTATTGACTACAAGTCTATGGTAACTGCTAGCATGCTGGTAGATTCCATAGACTTCCAGTCATTGTGCTAACATTAGTTAGAAACTACCTCTAACTTTCTTCATACTGGACTCAGAGACATAAAATGGTACCATGAGTTCATCTGACTCTGTGGGAGTAATTAAAGTGCTTCATTGGCCAAACAATGAAGTATCCCTTTAACAAAACCAAGACATCCAAAAGAGCTCTGCCACTCAACCTTCGCTTCACTTTCACTATCCCCTGGGCGGCTGCACTTCAATCAAAGGAAACAAGGGTTATAAAAGAGGCATGGAAAAACAAAGGAGCCAATCACAATTCTCAATGAATCAATTAATTAGCAAACACTAAATGAAGAGTACATGTGCTGAAGCATGAACTGTAATTAAAGGGCATTCTTCACACATGTGACACATGCACTGCAAAAGTCATAGTAAAAGCTCCTTTGTTGCTATTTTTAACTCACTTAAGTTGTGTTCTGATTATGACAGGGTCCCTTGATGAATTTGTTATCACAAAAGGGGTCCTGGCCCCAAAAACCCCTGCTGTAGGTATTGGGAATGCTTGTGCTTGGCCTGCATCCCAAAATGGGCCCCCTATTCACTAAATAGTGCAAACCCCTGGTCAAAAATAGTGCACTACATAGGGAATAGGGTGTCATTTTGGGACGCAAACCGTGTCTCCTTGTCCAGGGAATGACTCGTCTCAGCACCTGCAAGGCAGAATGATCTCACGGTGCATTACATGCTAATGACTTTATAATGTGTGACTCATTTTTTATTTAACCTTTATTTAACTAGGCAAGTCAGTTAAGAACAAATTGATGTCCTACCAAAAGGCAAAAGGCCTCCTGCGGGGACGGGGGCTGGGATTTTTTATATATTTTTTTAATGATATAGGACAAAACACACATCACGACAAGAGAGACACCACAAAACTACACAGAGACCTAAGGCAACAACATAGCATGGCAGCAACACATGACAACAGAGCATGGAAGCAACACAACATGACAACAACATGGTAGCAACACAACATGGCAGCAGCACAACATGGTAGCAGCGCAAAACATGGTACAAACATTGTTGGGCACAGACAACAGCACAAAGGGCAAGAAGGTAGAGACAACAATGCATCATGCAATACAATACACTACTAGACTCATCTACAGCCTGGGAAGACAAATCATCTCTGGGTGTCTTTTTCTCTTTCACTAAGTTGTTGTTGATATAGTTAATTAATATATTTTGGCTAGGGCATATTCTAGTTCAATTGGTTTAGTCTGGCTAGGGCATATTCTAGTTCAATTGGTTTAGTCTGGCTAGGGCATATTCTAGTTCAATTGGTTTAGTCTGGCTAGGGCATATTCTAGTTCAATTGGTTTAGTCTGGCTAGGGCATATTATAGTTCAATTGGTTTAGTCTGGCTAGGGCATATTCTAGTTCAATTGGTTTAGTCTGGCTAGGGCATATTCTAGTTAAATTGGTTTAGTCTGGCTAGGGCATATTCTAGTTAAATTGGTTTAGTCTGGCTAGAGCATATTCTAGTTCAATTGGTTTAGTCTGGCTAGGGCATATTCTAGTTCAATTGGTTTAGTCTGACTAGGGCATATTCTAGTTCAATTGGTTTAGTCTGGCTAGGGCATATTCTAGTTCAATTGGTTTAGTCTGGCTAGAGCATATTCTAGTTCAATTGGTATAGTCTGGCTAGAGCATATTCTAGTTCAATTGGTTTAGTCTGGCTAGAGCATATTCTAGTTCAATTGGTTTAGTCTGGCTAGAGCATATTCTAGTTAAATTGGTTTAGTCTGGCTAGAGCATATTCTAGTTCAATTGGTTTAGTCTGGCTAGAGCATATTCTAGTAAAGTATTTTCCTACTAGCTGATAACTTCTGTGATATATGGATGTCATACCAATTTATCTTAAGATACATACACAAACTTCAAATCGCTCTGGATAAGAGAGTCTGCTAAATTAACCTGTATGTGTTTACTTTTGTGTCTGTGTGTGTGTGTGTTTGGTTTAAGTATCCTAGTAGGGACTAGAAGTCCTCACAAGGATAGTAAAACAATTAAAATTCAGACAAGTGGAGACATTTCGCCGGTCCCCACAAGGAAAAAGGCTATTTTAGGCATCGGGGTTAGGGTTAGAATTAGGGTTAAGGGATAAGGGTTAAGGGTTAAGGGTTAGGGGTTAGGTTTAGGGTTAAGGTTAATGTTAATGTTAAGGTTAAGGTTAGGTTAAGGGTTAGGTTAAGGGATAGGGTTAGGGGTTAGGGAAAATAGGATTTTATATAGGAATCAACTGTTTGGTCCCCACAAGGATAGTAAAACAAACTTGTGTGTGTGTGTGTGTGTGTGTGTGTGTGTGTGTGTGTGTGTGTGTGTGTGTGTGTGTGTGTGTGTGTGTGTGTGTGTGTGTGTGTGTGTGTGTGTGTGTGTGTGTGTGTGTGTGTGTGTGTGTGTGTGTGTGTGTGTGTGTGTGTGTGTGTGTGTGTGTGTGTGTGATCTCATACTAAACATCTTCGAAGAGATGTCTGTAGTTAATTCATCCTGGCCTGGAGGAATGAGCAGTGCTTTAACTTCCTGTTGGTATTCCCCTCTGAAATCAAGGCAGAATGACTGAGTTGACTGGTAGGGCTGTAGTTGAGCAGTGCAGTGGCGTCATTCAAGAGAGCGTTTTCTCTAACTATTCTAGTATATCGATATGCACATATTGCT
>NC_092094.1:8981553-9009053 GCF_045679555.1 Salvelinus alpinus
ATAAATACAGTGGGGAGAACAAGTATTTGATACACTGCCGATTTTGCAGGTTTTCCTACTTACAAAGCATGTAGAGGTCTGTAATTTTTATCATAGGTACACTTCAACTGTGAGAGACGGAATCTAAAACAAAAATCCAGAAAATCACATTGTATGATTTTTAAATAATTAATTTGCATTTTATTGCATGACATAAGTATTTGATCACCTACCAACCAGTAAGAATTCCGGCTCTCACAGACCTGTTAGTTTATCTTTAAGAAGCCCTCCTGTTCTCCACTCATTACCTGTATTAACTGCACCTGTTTGAACTCGTTACCTGTATAAAAGACACCTGTCCACACACAATCAAACAGATTCCAACCTCTCCACAATGGCCAAGACCAGAGAGCTGTGTAAGGACATCAGGGATAAAATTGTAGACCTGCACAAGGCTGGGATGGGCTACAGGACAATAGGCAAGCAGCTTGGTGAGAAGGAAACAACTGTTGGCGCAATTATTAGAAAATGGAAGAAGTTCAAGATGACGGTCAATCACCCTCGGTCTGGGGCTCCATGCAAGATTTCACCTCGTGGGGCATCAATGATCATGAGGAAGGTGAGGGATCAGCCCAGAACTACACGGCAGGACCTGGTCAATGACCTGAAGAGAGCTGGGACCACAGTCTCAAAGAAAACCATTAGTAACACACTACGCCGTCATGGATTAAAATCCTGCAGCGCACGCAAGGTCCCCCTGCTTAAGCCAGTGCATGTCCAGGCCTGTCTGAAGTTTGCCAATGACCATCTGGATGATCCAGAGGAGGAATGGGAGAAGGTCATGTGGTCTGATGAGACAAAAATAGAGCTTTTTGGTCTAACTCCACTCGCCGTGTTTGGAGGAAGAAGAAGTATGAGTACAACCCCAAGAACACCATCCCAACCGTGAAGCATGGAGGTGGAAACATCATTCTTTGGGGATGCTTTTCTGCAAAGGGGACAGGACGACTGCACCGTATTGAGGGGAGGATGGATGGGGCCATGTATCGCGAGATCTTGGCCAACAACCTCCTTCCCTCAGTAAGAGCATTGAAGATGGGTCGTGGCTGGGTCTTCCAGCATGACAACGACACGAAGCACACAGCCATGGCAACTAAGGAGTGGCTCCGTAAGAAGCATCTCAAGGTCCTGGAGTGGCCTAGCCAGTCTCCAGACCTGAACCCAATAGAAAATCTTTGGATGGAGCTGAAAGTCCGTATTGCCCAGCGACAGCCCCGAAACCTGGAGGATCTGGAGAAGATCTGTAGGGAGGAGTGGGCCAAAATCCCTGCTGCAGTGTGTGCAAACCTAGTCAAGAACTACAGGAAACGTATGATCTCTGTAATTGCAAACAAAGGTTTCTGTACCAAATATTAAGTTCTGCTTTTCTGATGTATCAAATACTTATGTCATGCAATAAAATGCAAATTAATTACTTAAAAATCATACAATGTGATTTTCTGGATTTTTGTTTTAGATTCCGTCTCTCATAGTTGAAGTGTACCTATGATAAAAATTACAGACCTCTACATGCTTTGTAAGTAGGAAAACCTGCAAAATCGGCAGTGTATCAAATACTTGTTCTCCCCACTGTATACTCTATTGTGCAAGTGGACACAAATATGCTCATGCGTTCTCACAGGCCTGTAGTTGTTTTCCTTGATAAACAATTAGCTGTCATCAGTGGCACACGGACTGATTGGCCTGGGGGGGGGCGACAAGGAAGAAAGAGCCCTTAAATTAGCTGGGTCTCAATCAGATGTCCACAAACCTCATACATTGACAGGCTGCTGCGACTCAGAGGGGAAAATGATTACTGTGCTGGTCCAGCTCGATATGTTGCCTGGGGAAGAAATAACTACACTCACAGGAGGTGTACTGCACACATACTAACACACCTCCACACGCCGTGCACACCGACGCGCATGCATGCAAGCAGGCACACAAACTAGCGACTGTGCAACTCATGGTATAGACAGACGGCTCCCCAAGCTCCCCCATCTCCTCCCATGTCCCCCATCTGTCCCCATGTCCCCCAGCTCTCCCCATGTCCCCCAACTCCCCCCACGTCCCCCAGCTCTCCCCATGTCCCCCATCTCTCCCCATGTCCCCCAGCTCTCCCCATGTCCCCCATCCCTCCCCATGTCCCCCAACTCCCCCCATGTCCCCCAACTCCCCCCATGTCCCTCCAGCTCTCCCCATGTCCCCCATCCCTCCCCACGTCCCCCAACTCCCCCCATGTCCCCCATCTCTCCCCATGTCCCCCAACTCCCCCCATGTCCTCCAGCTCTCCCCATGTCCCCCATCTCTCCCCATGTCCCCCAACTCCCCCCATGTCCCCCAACTCCCCCCATGTCCCCCATCTCTCCCCATGTCCCCCAACTCCCCCCATGTCCCCCAACTCCCCCCATGTCCCCCATCTCTCCCCACGTCCCCCAACTCTCCCCACGTCCCCCAACTCTCCCCACGTCCCCCATCTCTCCCCACGTCCCCCAACTCTCCCCACGTCCCCCAACTCCCCCCACGTCCCCCAACTCCCCCCATGTCCCCCAACTCCCCCCATGTCCCTCCAGCTCTCCCCATGTCCCCCATCCCTCCCCATGTCCCCCAACTCCCCCCATGTCCCCCATCTCTCCCCACGTCCCCCAACTCTCCCCACGTCCCCCAACTCTCCCCACGTCCCCCATCTCTCCCCACGTCCCCCAACTCCCCCCACGTCCCCCAACTCCCCCCATGTCCCCCAACTCCCCCCATGTCCCCCAGCTCTACCCGTGTCCCCCATCTCTCCCCACGTCCCGCATCTCTCCCCACGTCCCCCAACTCCCCCAACTCCCCCCATGTCCCCCATCTCTCCCCACGTCCCCCAACTCTCCCCACGTCCCCCATCTCTCCCCATGTCCCCCAACTCCCCCCACGTCCCCCAACTCCCCCCACGTCCCCCAACTCTCCCCATGTCCCCCAACTCCCCCCATGTCCCCCAGCTCTACCCACGTCCCCCAACTCCCCCCATGTCCCCCAGCTCCCCCCATGTCCCCCATCTCTCCCCACGTCCCCCAACTCTCCCCACGTCCCCCAACTCCCCCCATGTCCCCCATCTCTCCCCACGTCCCCCAACTCTCCCCACGTCCCCCATCTCCCCCCATGTCCCCCAACTCTCCCCATGTCCCCCATCTCTCCCCACGTCCCCCAACTCTCCCCACGTCCCCCAACTCCCCCCACGTCCCCCAACTCCCCCCACGTCCCCCAACTCCCCCCATGTCCCTCCAGCTCTCCCCATGTCCCCCATCCCTCCCCATGTCCCCCAACTCCCCCCATGTCCCCCAACTCCCCCCATGTCCCCCATCTCTCCCCACGTCCCCCAACTCTCCCCACGTCCCCCAACTCTCCCCATGTCCCCCATCTCTCCCCATGTCCCCCAACTCCCCCCATGTCCCCCAACTCCCCCCATGTCCCCCAGCTCTACCCATGTCCCCCATCTCTCCCCACGTCCCCCATCTCTCCCCACGTCCCCCAACTCCCCCCACGTCCCCCAACTCCCCCCATGTCCTCCATCTCTCCCCACGTCCCCCAACTCTCCCCACGTCCCCCAACTCTCCCCACGTCCCCCATCTCTCCCCATGTCCCCCATCTCTCCCCATGTCCCCCAACTCCCCCCACGTCCCCCAACTCCCCCCACGTCCCCCAACTCTCCCCATGTCCCCCAACTCCCCCCATGTCCCCCAGCTCTACCCACGTCCCCCAACTCCCCCCATGTCCCCCAGCTCCCCCCATGTCCCCCATCTCTCCCCACGTCCCCCAACTCTCCCCACGTCCCCCAACTCCCCCCACGTCCCCCATCTCTCCCCACGTCCCCCAACTCTCCCCACGTCCCCCAACTCTCCCCATGTCCCCCATCTCCCCCCATGTCCCCCAACTCTCCCCATGTCCCCCATCTCTCCCCATGTCCCCCAACTCCCCCCATGTCCCCCAACTCCCCCCATGTCCCCCAGCTCCCCCCATGTCCCCCATCTCTCCCCACGTCCCCCAACTCTCCCCACGTCCCCCAACTCTCCCCATGTCCCCCATCTCTCCCCACGTCCCCCAACTCTCCCCACGTCCCCAAACTCTCCCCACGTCCCCCATCTCTCCCCATGTCCCCCAACTCCCCCCATGTCCCCCAGCTCTACCCATGTCCCCCAGCTCTCCCCATGTCCCCCAACTCCCCCCACGTCCCCCAACTCTCCCCACGTCCCCCAGCTCTCCCCATGTCCCCCAACTCTCCCCATGTCCCCCAGCTCTCCCCATGTCCCCCAACTCCCCCCATGTCCCTCCAGCTCTCCCCATGTCCCCCAACTCCCCCATGTCCCCCAGCTCTCCCCATGTCCCCCAACTCCCCCCATGTCCCTCCAGCTCCCCCATATTCCCCCAGCTCTCCCCATGTCCCCCAACTCCCCCCATATTCCCCCAGCTCTCCCCATGTCCCCCAACTCCCCCAATGTCCCCCAGCTCTCCCCATGTCCCCCAACTCCCCCCATGTCCCCCAACTCCCCCCATGTCCCCCAGCTCTACCCATGTCCCCCAACTCTCCCCATGTCCCCCATCTCTCCCCACGTCCCCCAACTCTCCCCACGTCCCCCAACTCTCCCCACGTCCCCCAACTCCCCCCATGTCCCCCATCTCTCCCCACGTCCCCCAACTCTCCCCACGTCCCCCAACTCTCCCCACGTCCCCCATCTCTCCCCATGTCCCCCAACTCCCCCCATGTCCCCCAACTCCCCCCATGTCCCCCAGCTCTCCCCATGTCCCCCAACTCCCCCCATGTCCCCCAGCTCTCCCCATGTCCCCCAGCTCTCCCCATGTCCCCCAACTCCCCCCACGTCCCCCAACTCTCCCCACGTCCCCCAGCTCTACCCATGTCCCCCAACTCCCCCCATGTCCCCCAACTCTCCCCATGTCCCCCAACTCCCCCCATGTCCCCCAGCTCTCCCCATGTCCCCCAACTCCCCCCATGTCCCTCCAGCTCTCCCCATGTCCCCCAACTCCCCCCATGTCCCCCAGCTCCCCCCAGCTCCCCCCATGTCCCCCAACTCCCCCCACGTCCCCCAACTCTCCCCATGTCCCCCAGCTCTACCCATGTCCCCCAACTCCCCCCATGTCCCCCAACTCTCCCCACGTCCCGCATCTCTCCCCACGTCCCCCAACTCCCCCCATGTCCCCCAACTCCCCCCATGTCCCCCATCTCTCCCCACGTCCCCCAACTCTCCCCACGTCCCCCAACTCTCCCCATGTCCCCCATCTCTCCCCATGTCCCCCAACTCCCCCCACGTCCCCCAACTCCCCCCATGTCCCCCAACTCTCCCCATGTCCCCCAACTCCCCCCATGTCCCCCAGCTCTACCCACGTCCCCCAACTCCCCCCATGTCCCCCAGCTCCCCCCACGTCCCCCATCTCTCCCCACGTCCCCCAACTCTCCCCACGTCCCCCAACTCCCCCCATGTCCCCCATCTCTCCCCACGTCCCCCAACTCTCCCCACGTCCCCCATCTCCCCCCATGTCCCCCAACTCTCCCCATGTCCCCCATCTCTCCCCACGTCCCCCAACTCACCCCACGTCCCCCAACTCCCCCCACGTCCCCCAACTCCCCCCACGTCCCCCACCTCCCCCCATGTCCCTCCAGCTCTCCCCATGTCCCCCATCCCTCCCCATGTCCCCCAACTCCCCCCATGTCCCCCAACTCCCCCCATGTCCCCCATCTCTCCCCACGTCCCCCAACTCTCCCCACGTCCCCCAACTCTCCCCATGTCCCCCATCTCTCCCCATGTCCCCCAACTCCCCCCATGTCCCCCAACTCCCCCCATGTCCCCCAGCTCTACCCATGTCCCCCATCTCTCCCCACGTCCCCCATCTCTCCCCACGTCCCCCAACTCCCCCCATGTCCCCCAACTCCCCCCATGTCCCCCATCTCTCCCCACGTCCCCCAACTCTCCCCATGTCCCCCAACTCTCCCCATGTCCCCCATCTCTCCCCATGTCCCCCAACTCCCCCCACGTCCCCCAACTCCCCCCATGTCCCCCAACTCTCCCCATGTCCCCCAACTCCCCCCATGTCCCCCAGCTCTACCCACGTCCCCCAACTCCCCCCATGTCCCCCAGCTCCCCCCATGTCCCCCATCTCTCCCCACGTCCCCCAACTCCCCCCATGTCCCCCATCTCTCCCCACGTCCCCCAACTCTCCCCATGTCCCCCAACTCCCCCCATGTCCCCCAACTCCCCCCATGTCCCCCAGCTCCCCCCATGTCCCCCATCTCTCCCCACGTCCCCCAACTCTCCCCACGTCCCCCATCTCTCCCCACGTCCCCCAACTCTCCCCATGTCCCCCAACTCTCCCCATGTCCCCCATCTCTCCCCATGTCCCCCAACTCCCCCCATGTCCCCCAGCTCTACCCATGTCCCCCAGCTCTCCCCATGTCCCCCAACTCCCCCCACGTCCCCCAACTCTCCCCATGTCCCCCAGCTCTCCCCATGTCCCCCAACTCTCCCCATGTCCCCCAGCTCTCCCCATGTCCCCCAACTCCCCCCATGTCCCTCCAGCTCTCCCCATGTCCCCCAACTCCCCCATGTCCCCCAGCTCTCCCCATGTCCCCCAACTCCCCCCATGTCCCTCCAGCTCCCCCATATTCCCCCAGCTCTCCCCATGTCCCCCAACTCCCCCCATATTCCCCCAGCTCTCCCCATGTCCCCCAACTCCCCCCATGTCCCCCAGCTCTCCCCATGTCCCCCAACTCCCCCCATGTCCCCCAACTCCCCCCATGTCCCCCAGCTCTACCCATGTCCCCCAACTCTCCCCATGTCCCCCATCTCTCCCCACGTCCCCCAACTCTCCCCACGTCCCCCAACTCCCCCCATGTCCCCCATCTCTCCCCACGTCCCCCAACTCTCCCCACGTCCCCCAACTCTCCCCACGTCCCCCAACTCCCCCCATGTCCCCCATCTCTCCCCACGTCCCCCAACTCTCCCCACGTCCCCCATCTCTCCCCATGTCCCCCAACTCCCCCCATGTCCCCCAACTCCCCCCATGTCCCCCAGCTCTCCCCATGTCCCCCAACTCCCCCCATGTCCCCCAGCTCTCCCCATGTCCCCCAGCTCTCCCCATGTCCCCCAGCTCTCCCCATGTCCCCCAACTCCCCCCACGTCCCCCAACTCTCCCCACGTCCCCCAGCTCTACCCATGTCCCCCAACTCCCCCCATGTCCCCCAACTCTCCCCATGTCCCCCAACTCCCCCCATGTCCCCCAGCTCTCCCCATGTCCCCCAACTCCCCCCATGTCCCCCAGCTCTCCCCATGTCCCCCAACTCCCCCCATGTCCCCCAACTCTCCCCATGTCCCTCCAGCTCTCCCCATGTCCCCCAACTCCCCCATGTCCCCCAGCTCTCCCCATGTCCCCCAACTCCCCCCATGTCCCCCAACTCTCCCCATGTCCCCCAACTCTCCCCATGTCCCCCAACTCCCCCATGTCCCCCAGCTCTCCCCATGTCCCCCAACTCCCCCCATGTCCCCCAACTCTCCCCATGTCCCCCAACTCCCCCCATGTCCCCCAACTCTCCCCATGTCCCTCCAGCTCTCCCCATGTCCCCCAACTCCCCCATGTCCCCCAGCTCTCCCCATGTCCCCCAACTCCCCCCATGTCCCCCAACTCTCCCCATGTCCCCCAACTCTCCCCATGTCCCCCATCTCTCCCCATGTCCCCCAACTCCCCCCATGTCCCCCAACTCCCCCCATGTCCCCCAGCTCTCCCCATGTCCCCCAACTCCCCCCATGTCCCCCAACTCCCCCCATGTCCCCCAGCTCTCCCCATGTCCCCCAACTCCCCCCATGTCCCCCAGCTCTCCCCATGTCCCCCATCTCTCCCCACGTCCCCCAACTCTCCCCACGTCCCCCAACTCCCCCCATGTCCCCCATCTCTCCCCACGTCCCCCAACTCTCCCCACGTCCCCCAACTCTCCCCACGTCCCCCAACTCCCCCCATGTCCCCCATCTCTCCCCACGTCCCCCAACTCTCCCCACGTCCCCCATCTCTCCCCATGTCCCCCAACTCCCCCCATGTCCCCCAACTCCCCCCATGTCCCCCAGCTCTCCCCATGTCCCCCAACTCCCCCCATGTCCCCCAGCTCTCCCCATGTCCCCCAGCTCTCCCCATGTCCCCCAGCTCTCCCCATGTCCCCCAACTCCCCCCACGTCCCCCAACTCTCCCCACGTCCCCCAGCTCTCCCCATGTCCCCCAACTCCCCCCATGTCCCCCAGCTCTCCCCATGTCCCCCAACTCCCCCCATGTCCCCCAACTCTCCCCATGTCCCTCCAGCTCTCCCCATGTCCCCCAACTCCCCCATGTCCCCCAGCTCTCCCCATGTCCCCCAACTCCCCCCATGTCCCCCAACTCTCCCCATGTCCCCCAACTCTCCCCATGTCCCCCAACTCCCCCATGTCCCCCAGCTCTCCCCATGTCCCCCAACTCCCCCCATGTCCCCCAACTCTCCCCATGTCCCCCAACTCCCCCCATGTCCCCCAACTCTCCCCATGTCCCTCCAGCTCTCCCCATGTCCCCCAACTCCCCCATGTCCCCCAGCTCTCCCCATGTCCCCCAACTCCCCCCATGTCCCCCAACTCTCCCCATGTCCCCCAACTCTCCCCATGTCCCCCATCTCTCCCCATGTCCCCCAACTCCCCCCATGTCCCCCAACTCCCCCCATGTCCCCCAGCTCTCCCCATGTCCCCCAACTCCCCCCATGTCCCCCAACTCCCCCCATGTCCCCCAGCTCTCCCCATGTCCCCCAACTCCCCCCATGTCCCCCAGCTCTCCCCATGTCCCCCAGCTCTCCCCATGTCCCCCAGCTCTCCCCATGTCCCCCAACTCCCCCCACGTCCCCCAACTCTCCCCACGTCCCCCAGCTCTACCCATGTCCCCCAACTCCCCCCATGTCCCCCAACTCTCCCCATGTCCCCCAACTCCCCCCATGTCCCCCAGCTCTCCCCATGTCCCCCAACTCCCCCCATGTCCCTCCAGCTCTCCCCATGTCCCCCAACTCCCCCCATGTCCCCCAGCTCTCCCCATGTCCCCCAACTCCCCCCATGTCCCCCAGCTCTCCCCATGTCCCCCAACTCCCCCCATGTCCCCCAGCTCTCCCCATGTCCCCCAACTCCCCCCATGTCCCCCAACTCTCCCCATGTCCCTCCAGCTCTCCCCATGTCCCCCAACTCCCCCATGTCCCCCAGCTCTCCCCATGTCCCCCAACTCCCCCCATGTCCCCCAACTCTCCCCATGTCCCCCAACTCCCCCCATGTCCCCCAGCTCTCCCCATGTCCCCCAACTCCCCCCATGTCCCCCAGCTCTCCCCATGTCCCCCAACTCCCTCCATGTCCCCCAACTCTCCCCATGTCCCTCCAGCTCTCCCCATGTCCCCCAACTCCCCCATGTCCCCCAGCTCTCCCCATGTCCCCCAACTCCCCCCATGTCCACCAACTCTCCCCATGTCCCCCAACTCCCCCCATGTCCCCCAACTCTCCCCATGTCCCTCCAGCTCTCCCCATGTCCCCCAACTCCCCCATGTCCCCCAGCTCTCCCCATGTCCCCCAACTCCCCCCATGTCCCCCAACTCTCCCCATGTCCCCCAGCTCCCCCCATGTCCCCCAACTCCCCCCATGTCCCCCAGCTCTCCCCATGTCCCCCAACTCCCCCCACGTCCCCCAACTCTCCCCATGTCCCCCAACTCTCCCCATGTCCCCCAACTCCCCCCATGTCCCCCAGCTCTCCCCATGTCCCCCAACTCCCCCCATGTCCCTCCAGCTCTCCCCATGTCCCCCAACTCCCCCATGTCCCCCAGCTCTCCCCATGTCCCCCAACTCTCCCCATGTCCCTCCAGCTCCCCCATATTCCCCCAGCTCTCCCCATGTCCCCCAGCTCTCCCCATGTCCCTCCAGCTCTCCCCATGTCCCCCAACTCCCCCATGTCCCCCAGCTCTCCCCATGTCCCCCAACTCCCCCCATGTCCCCCAACTCTCCCCATGTCCCCCAGCTCCCCCCATGTCCCCCAACTCCCCCCATGTCCCCCAGCTCTCCCCATGTCCCCCAACTCCCCCCACGTCCCCCAACTCTCCCCACGTCCCCCAACTCTCCCCATGTCCCTCCAGCTCTCCCCATGTCCCCCAACTCCCCCATGTCCCCCAGCTCTCCCCATGTCCCCCAACTCCCCCCATGTCCCCCAACTCTCCCCATGTCCCCCAGCTCCCCCCATGTCCCCCAACTCCCCCCATGTCCCCCAGCTCTCCCCACGTCCCCCAACTCCCCCCACGTCCCCCAACTCTCCCCATGTCCCCCAACTCTCCCCATGTCCCCCAACTCCCCCCATGTCCCCCAGCTCTCCCCATGTCCCCCAACTCCCCCCATGTCCCTCCAGCTCTCCCCATGTCCCCCAACTCCCCCATGTCCCCCAGCTCTCCCCATGTCCCCCAACTCCCCCCATGTCCCTCCAGCTCCCCCATATTCCCCCAGCTCTCCCCATGTCCCCCAGCTCTACCCACGTCCCCCAACTCTCCCCATGTCCCCCAGCTCTCCCCATGTCCCCCAACTCTCCCCATGTCCCCCAGCTCTCCCCATGTCCCCCAACTCCCCCCACGTCCCCCAACTCTCCCCATGTCCCCCAGCTCTCCCCATGTCCCCCAACTCCCCCCATGTCCCCCAGCTCTCCCCATGTCCCCCAACTCCCCCCATGTCCCTCCAGCTCTCCCCATGTCCCCCAACTCCCCCATGTCCCCCAGCTCTCCCCATGTCCCCCAACTCCCCCCATGTCCCCCAACTCTCCCCATGTCCCCCAGCTCTCCCCATGTCCCTCAGCTCTCCCCATGTCCCCCAACTCTCCCCATGTCCCCCAGCTCTCCCCATGTCCCCCAACTCCCCCCACGTCCCCCAACTCCCCCCATGTCCCCCAGCTCTCCCCATGTCCCCCAACTCCCCCCATGTCCCTACAGCTCTCCCCATGTCCCCCAACTCCCCCATGTCCCCCAGCTCTCCCCATGTCCCCCAACTCCCCCCATGTCCCCCAACTCTCCCCATGTCCCCCAACTCCCCCCATGTCCCCCAACTCCCCCCATGTCCCCCAACTCTCCCCATGTCCCCCAACTCCCCCCATGTCCCCCAGCTCTCCCCATGTCCCCCAACTCCCCCCATGTCCCTCCAGCTCTCCCCATGTCCCCCAACTCCCCCCATGTCCCCCAGCTCTCCCCATGTCCCCCAACTCCCCCCATGTCCCCCAGCTCTCCCCATGTCCCCCAACTCCCCCCATGTCCCCCAGCTCTCCCCATGTCCCCCAACTCCCCCCATGTCCCCCAACTCTCCCCATGTCCCTCCAGCTCTCCCCATGTCCCCCAACTACCCCATGTCCCCCAGCTCTCCCCATGTCCCCCAACTCCCCCCATGTCCCCCAACTCTCCCCATGTCCCCCAACTCCCCCCATGTCCCCCAGCTCTCCCCATGTCCCCCAACTCCCCCCATGTCCCCCAGCTCTCCCCGTGTCCCCCAACTCCCCCCATGTCCCCCAACTCTCCCCATGTCCCTCCAGCTCTCCCCATGTCCCCCAACTCCCCCATGTCCCCCAGCTCTCCCCATGTCCCCCAACTCCCCCCATGTCCCCCAACTCTCCCCATGTCCCCCAGCTCTCCCCGTGTCCCCCAACTCCCCCCATGTCCCCCAGCTCCCCCCATGTCCCCCAACTCTCCCCATGTCCCCCAACTCCCCCCATGTCCCCCAGCTCTCCCCATGTCCCCCAACTCCCCCCATGTCCCTCCAGCTCTCCCCATGTCCCCCAACTCCCCCATGTCCCCCAGCTCTCCCCATGTCCCCCAACTCCCCCCATGTCCCTCCAGCTCCCCCATATTCCCCCAGCTCTCCCCATGTCCCCCAGCTCTACCCACGTCCCCCAACTCTCCCCATGTCCCCCAGCTCTCCCCATGTCCCCCAACTCTCCCCAAGTCCCCCAGCTCTCCCCATGTCCCCCAAGTCCCCCCACGTCCCCCAACTCTCCCCATGTCCCCCAGCTCTCCCCATGTCCCCCAACTCCCCCCATGTCCCCCAGCTCTCCCCATGTCCCCCAACTCCCCCCATGTCCCCCAACTCTCCCCATGTCCCTCCAGCTCTCCCCATGTCCCCCAACTCCCCCATGTCCCCCAGCTCTCCCCATGTCCCCCAACTCCCCCCATGTCCCCCAACTCTCCCCATGTCCCCCAACTCCCCCCATGTCCCCCAACTCTCCCCATGTCCCTCCAGCTCTCCCCATGTCCCCCAACTCCCCCATGTCCCCCAGCTCTCCCCATGTCCCCCAACTCCCCCCATGTCCCCCAACTCTCCCCATGTCCCCCAGCTCCCCCCATGTCCCCCAACTCCCCCCATGTCCCCCAGCTCTCCCCATGTCCCCCAACTCCCCCCACGTCCCCCAACTCTCCCCATGTCCCCCAACTCTCCCCATGTCCCCCAACTCCCCCCATGTCCCCCAGCTCTCCCCATGTCCCCCAACTCCCCCCATGTCCCTCCAGCTCTCCCCATGTCCCCCAACTCCCCCATGTCCCCCAGCTCTCCCCATGTCCCCCAACTCCCCCCATGTCCCTCCAGCTCCCCCATATTCCCCCAGCTCTCCCCATGTCCCCCAGCTCTACCCACGTCCCCCAACTCTCCCCATGTCCCCCAGCTCTCCCCATGTCCCCCAACTCTCCCCATGTCCCCCAGCTCTCCCCATGTCCCCCAACTCCCCCCACGTCCCCCAACTCTCCCCATGTCCCCCAGCTCTCCCCATGTCCCCCAACTCCCCCCATGTCCCCCAGCTCTCCCCATGTCCCCCAACTCCCCCCATGTCCCTCCAGCTCTCCCCATGTCCCCCAACTCCCCCATGTCCCCCAGCTCTCCCCATGTCCCCCAACTCCCCCCATGTCCCCCAACTCTCCCCATGTCCCCCAACTCCCCCCATGTCCCCCAGCTCTACCCATGTCCCCCATCTCTCCCCACGTCCCCCAACTCTCCCCATGTCCCCCAGCTCTCCCCATGTCCCCCAACTCCCCCCACGTCCCCCAACTCCCCCCATGTCCCCCAGCTCTCCCCATGTCCCCCAACTCCCCCCATGTCCCCCAACTCTCCCCATGTCCCTCCAGCTCTCCCCATGTCCCCCAACTCCCCCATGTCCCCCAGCTCTCCCCATGTCCCCCAACTCCCCCCATGTCCCCCAACTCTCCCCATGTCCCCCAGCTCCCCCCATGTCCCCCAACTCCCCCCATGTCCCCCAGCTCTCCCCATGTCCCCCAACTCCCCCCACGTCCCCCAACTCTCCCCACGTCCCCCAACTCTCCCCATGTCCCCCAACTCCCCCCATGTCCCCCAGCTCTCCCCATGTCCCCCAACTCCCCCCATGTCCCTCCAGCTCTCCCCATGTCCCCCAACTCCCCCATGTCCCCCAGCTCTCCCCATGTCCCCCAACTCCCCCCATGTCCCTCCAGCTCCCCCATATTCCCCCAGCTCTCCCCATGTCCCCCAGCTCTACCCACGTCCCCCAACTCTCCCCATGTCCCCCAGCTCTCCCCATGTCCCCCAACTCTCCCCAAGTCCCCCAGCTCTCCCCATGTCCCCCAACTCCCCCCACGTCCCCCAACTCTCCCCATGTCCCCCAGCTCTCCCCATGTCCCCCAACTCCCCCCATGTCCCCCAGCTCTCCCCATGTCCCCCAACTCCCCCCATGTCCCCCAACTCTCCCCATGTCCCTCCAGCTCTCCCCATGTCCCCCAACTCCCCCATGTCCCCCAGCTCTCCCCATGTCCCCCAACTCCCCCCATGTCCCCCAACTCTCCCCATGTCCCCCAACTCCCCCCATGTCCCCCAACTCTCCCCATGTCCCTCCAGCTCTCCCCATGTCCCCCAACTCCCCCATGTCCCCCAGCTCTCCCCATGTCCCCCAACTCCCCCCATGTCCCCCAACTCTCCCCATGTCCCCCAGCTCCCCCCATGTCCCCCAACTCCCCCCATGTCCCCCAGCTCTCCCCATGTCCCCCAACTCCCCCCACGTCCCCCAACTCTCCCCATGTCCCCCAACTCTCCCCATGTCCCCCAACTCCCCCCATGTCCCCCAGCTCTCCCCATGTCCCCCAACTCCCCCCATGTCCCTCCAGCTCTCCCCATGTCCCCCAACTCCCCCATGTCCCCCAGCTCTCCCCATGTCCCCCAACTCCCCCATGTCCCTCCAGCTCCCCCATATTCCCCCAGCTCTCCCCATGTCCCCCAGCTCTACCCACGTCCCCCAACTCTCCCCATGTCCCCCAGCTCTCCCCATGTCCCCCAACTCTCCCCATGTCCCCCAGCTCTCCCCATGTCCCCCAACTCCCCCCACGTCCCCCAACTCTCCCCATGTCCCCCAGCTCTCCCCATGTCCCCCAACTCCCCCCATGTCCCCCAGCTCTCCCCATGTCCCCCAACTCCCCCCATGTCCCTCCAGCTCTCCCCATGTCCCCCAACTCCCCCATGTCCCCCAGCTCTCCCCATGTCCCCCAACTCCCCCCATGTCCCCCAACTCTCCCCATGTCCCCCAACTCCCCCCATGTCCCCCAGCTCTACCCATGTCCCCCATCTCTCCCCACGTCCCCCAACTCTCCCCATGTCCCCCAGCTCTCCCCATGTCCCCCAACTCTCCCCATGTCCCCCAGCTCTCCCCATGTCCCCCAACTCCCCCCACGTCCCCCAACTCCCCCCATGTCCCCCAGCTCTCCCCATGTCCCCCAACTCCCCCCATGTCCCCCAACTCTCCCCATGTCCCTCCAGCTCTCCCCATGTCCCCCAACTCCCCCATGTCCCCCAGCTCTCCCCATGTCCCCCAACTCCCCCCATGTCCCCCAACTCTCCCCATGTCCCCCAGCTCCCCCCATGTCCCCCAACTCCCCCCATGTCCCCCAGCTCTCCCCATGTCCCCCAACTCCCCCCACGTCCCCCAACTCTCCCCATGTCCCCCAACTCTCCCCATGTCCCCCAACTCCCCCCATGTCCCCCAGCTCTCCCCATGTCCCCCAACTCCCCCCATGTCCCTCCAGCTCTCCCCATGTCCCCCAACTCCCCCATGTCCCCCAGCTCTCCCCATGTCCCCCAACTCCCCCCATGTCCCTCCAGCTCCCCCATATTCCCCCAGCTCTCCCCATGTCCCCCAGCTCTACCCACGTCCCCCAACTCTCCCCATGTCCCCCAGCTCTCCCCATGTCCCCCAACTCTCCCCAAGTCCCCCAGCTCTCCCCATGTCCCCCAACTCCCCCCACGTCCCCCAACTCTCCCCATGTCCCCCAGCTCTCCCCATGTCCCCCAACTCCCCCCATGTCCCCCAGCTCTCCCCATGTCCCCCAACTCCCCCCATGTCCCCCAACTCTCCCCATGTCCCTCCAGCTCTCCCCATGTCCCCCAACTCCCCCATGTCCCCCAGCTCTCCCCATGTCCCCCAACTCCCCCCATGTCCCCCAACTCTCCCCATGTCCCCCAACTCCCCCCATGTCCCCCAACTCTCCCCATGTCCCTCCAGCTCTCCCCATGTCCCCCAACTCCCCCATGTCCCCCAGCTCTCCCCATGTCCCCCAACTCCCCCCATGTCCCCCAACTCTCCCCATGTCCCTCCAGCTCCCCCATATTCCCCCAGCTCTCCCCATGTCCCCCAGCTCTACCCACGTCCCCCAACTCTCCCCATGTCCCCCAGCTCTCCCCATGTCCCCCAACTCTCCCCATGTCCCCCAGCTCTCCCCATGTCCCCCAACTCCCCCCACGTCCCCCAACTCTCCCCATGTCCCCCAGCTCTCCCCATGTCCCCCAACTCCCCCCATGTCCCCCAGCTCTCCCCATGTCCCCCAACTCCCCCCATGTCCCTCCAGCTCTCCCCATGTCCCCCAACTCCCCCATGTCCCCCAGCTCTCCCCATGTCCCCCAACTCCCCCCATGTCCCCCAACTCTCCCCATGTCCCCCAACTCCCCCCATGTCCCCCAGCTCTACCCATGTCCCCCATCTCTCCCCACGTCCCCCAACTCTCCCCACGTCCCCCAGCTCTCCCCATGTCCCCCAACTCTCCCCATGTCCCCCAGCTCTCCCCATGTCCCCCAACTCCCCCCACGTCCCCCAACTCCCCCCATGTCCCCCAGCTCTCCCCATGTCCCCCAACTCCCCCCATGTCCCTCCAGCTCTCCCCATGTCCCCCAACTCCCCCATGTCCCCCAGCTCTCCCCATGTCCCCCAACTCCCCCCATGTCCCCCAACTCTCCCCATGTCCCCCAACTCCCCCCATGTCCCCCAGCTCTCCCCATGTCCCCCAACTCCCCCCACGTCCCCCAACTCTCCCCATGTCCCCCAACTCTCCCCATGTCCCCCAACTCCCCCCATGTCCCCCAGCTCTCCCCATGTCCCCCAGCTCCCCCCATGTCCCTCCAGCTCTCCCCATGTCCCCCAACTCCCCCATGTCCCCCAGCTCTCCCCATGTCCCCCAACTCCCCCCATGTCCCTCCAGCTCCCCCATATTCCCCCAGCTCTCCCCATGTCCCCCAACTCCCCCCATGTCCCCCAGCTCTACCCATGTCCCTCCAGCTCTCCCCATGTCCCCCAACTCCCCCATGTCCCCCAGCTCTCCCCATGTCCCCCAACTCCCCCCATGTCCCTCCAGCTCCCCCATATTCCCCAAGCTCTCCCCACGTCCCCCAACTCCCCCCATGTCCCCCAACTCTCCCCATGTCCCCCAACTCCCCCATGTCCCCCAGCTCTCCCCATGTCCCCCAACTCCCCCCATGTCCCTCCAGCTCCCCCATATTCCCCCAACTCTCCCCATGTCCCCCAGCTCTCCCCATGTCCCCCAACTCTCTCCATGTCCCCCAGCTCTACCCATGTCCCCCAACTCTCTCCATGTCCCCCAGCTCCCCCACGTCTCCCAGCTCCCCCCATGTGCCCCAACTCTCCCCATGTCCCCCAGCTCTCCCCATGTCCCCCAGCTCTCCCCATGTCCCCCAACTCTCCCCATGTCCCCCAGCTCTCCCCATGTCCCCCAACTCTCTCCATGTCCCCCAGCTCTACCCATGTCCCCCAACTCTCTCCATGTCCCCCAGCTCTACCCACGTCCCCAGCTCCCCCCATGTGCCCCAGTTCCCCCCATACTCCCCCAGCTCCCCAATCTCCCTACTCTCCCCTCTCCCCATATCTTCCCCCCCTCTCCCCATCTCCCCTTCCACCCCATCTATTAACTCTGTTTACTCAGTTGAAAGCTAATTCCACTGCACAATCACAAGGCGGGTAATGCTCCATTTAACTCATCAAATGAAATGAGGCTTTCACTCATTTGGAGACGATCAAGAGGGATTGGATAAAAGACCTAATTTTGACAATGATTTGTAACACCAATATGATTCAAAGCAACATTAAAATGTTGCTTTGAATCATATTGGTGTTAAAATGTTGCTTTGAATCATATTGGTGTTACAAATCATTGTCAAAATGAGGTAACCAACAAGGGCACCTACTGGTGTAACAGAGTTAAGGGTAAGAGTAGGTGCATCATTTGTCTTATTTCACTCATGTTTAAGGGTGTATTAACACGTACGAATTGGAGATGTGTTTTATATATGAGACGGGGTCACGGCCAGGGTCTAATAAAAAGCATGAGCTGGCGCACACCCAGAGAAAGTTATTTAGTGAAGAGGTGGTGACTAACGGTGAATAAACTGTCAGCTATAAAAACAAACGAGAGGCGCACACTCTATGTATAAACTCCCAGTCATTTATTTGGGTAAAACCACCAATGTTTTGGCATCACTGTGCCTTCTCCAGGGTCACCATAATCCAGTATCCCTGGAACAATTAGGGTTAAGTGCCTTGCTCACGGGCACATCGGCAGATGTATCACCTTGTCACCTCGGGGATTTGAACTCGCGACCTTTCAATTACTGGCCCGACGCTCTAACGGTTAGGTTACCCGTGGATTGTACCATCTCCCAACGCTCTAACTGTTAGGTTACCTGTGGATTGTACCATCTCCCAACGCTCTAACTGTTAGGTTACCTGTGGATTGTACCATCTCCCAACGCTCTAACTGTTAGGTTACCTGTGGATTGTACCATCTCCCAACGCTCTAACTGTTAGGTTACCTGTGGATTGTGCCATCTCCCAACGCTCTAACTGTTAGGTTACCTGTGGATTGTACCATCTCCCAACGCTCTAACTGTTAGGTTACCTGTGGATTGTACGATCTCCCAACGCTCTAACTGTTAGGTTACCTGTGGATTGTGCCATATCCCAACGCTCTAACTGTTAGGTTACCTGTGGATTGTGCCATCTCCCAACGCTCTAACTGTTAGGTTACCTGTGGATTGTACCATCTCCCAACGCTCTAACTGTTAGGTTACCTGTGGATTGTGCCATAACTTCGCATCACAGTTTGAAACGTCACCACTCGCGTCGCCATGGTAACTTTTCTGAGGCGCGACTGGTTAGTACCTTGTCAAATAGAGGCAGATCACTAGCCTCGGTCACATAGCCTTAGCATTAGCGGAAGAGGTAAAGAACTTTGTTGGAAGAAACATTTCTGTTTTCTTCCAACACTTAACAAATGTCCCCTCCCCCATGATTCCTATACGACGAGTATAGGTCATGAGCAGTATCAAGCAACACAGTGTTGATTCGATATCTTCTGAGAGTGCAGACCTGCCAACTAGCCAGCTAAAGACTGACACCATTTTGTAAAATAAAAGAATAGGGTTTGTGTTCTGTGTTCTGTCAAACAGGCTTTCAGCCGAGGTTCAAAATAACACAGCACAGAATCTCCCAAAGCACAGAGTCTCCCAAAGCACAGAGTCTCCCAAAGCACAGAATCTCCCAAAGCACAGAGTCTCCCAAAGCACAGAATCTCCCAAAGCACAGAGTCTCCCAAAGCACAGAGTCTCCCAAAGCACAGAGTCTCCCAAAACACAGAGTCTCCCAAAACACAGAATCTCCCAAAGCACAGAGTCTCCCAAAGCACAGAGTCTCCCAAAGCACAGAGTCTCCCAAAACACAGAATCTCCCAAAGCACAGAATCTCCCAAAGCACAGAATCTCGCAAAGCACAGAATCTCCCAAAGCACAGCATCTCCCAAAGCACAGAATCTCCCAAAGCACAGAATCTCCTAAAGCACAGAATCTCCCAAAACACAGAATCACCCGAAGCACAGAATGTCCCAAAACACAGAATGTCCCAAAACACAGAATCTCCCAAAGCACAGAATCTCCCAAAGCACAGAATCTCCCAAAACACAGAATCTCCCAAAGCATAGAATGTCCCAAAACACAGAATGTCCCAAAACACAGAATCTCCCAAAGCACAGAATCTCCCAAAGCACAGAATGTCCCAAAACACAGAATCTCCCAAAGCACAGAATCTCCCAAAGCACAGAATCTCCCAAAGCACAGAATGTCCCAAAACACAGAATCTCTCAAAGCACAGAATCTCCCAAAGCACAGAATGTCCCAAAACACAGAATCTCCCAAAGCACAGAATCTCCCAAAGCACAGAATCTCCCAAAGCACAGAGTCTTCCAAAGCACAGAGTCTCCCAAAGCTCAGAATGTCCCAAAACACAGAATCTCCCAAAGCACAGAATCTCCCAAAGCACAGAATCTCCCAAAGCACAGAATCTCCCAAAGCACAACATAACAATCGTAAATAAGATGTGATCCATGAGATAAACCCTGAAGTCAAATTGTTGTTCATTCCATGTTTTCTGTCTCTTTAGTGTTCGTTCTTCTCAGCCCCTGGACACCCTTCAGATGGCTTATGTAACTACGCACTAAACCCAAACTTAAACCTAACCCTAAATCTAAATGAATCTAATCCTAACCCTAACCTTATACCTTACCCTAACTCCAACCATAAATTAAATCCTAACCCTACAATGATACTATGAGCTTTGAAAAAAACACAGAGACAGACAGACAGACAGACAGACAGACAGACAGACAGACAGACAGACAGACAGACAGACAGACAGACAGACAGACAGACAGACAGACAGACAGACAGACAGACAGGCAGACAGACAGACGCTGTGTTCTAAATATGCAAACAAGAGGCCTATAAAGTGCCGATCCAGTAAACTAAGAGGCAGCAGAATATCTGCACAGGGCCACTGCAGACTCATCCGGGAGACACACAGAATGATAATGCTGTTAAGCTGAGTGAGGCTCACCACCACCTCTCCCCCACCCCTACATCTGCTCCCTTATGTCTCCCTCTCTTCTTCATCTCCCGCTCTCGTCTATCCCCCTCTCTCCTCCTCCTCCTCCTCCACCTCCCTCTCTCTCCCCTCTCTGAAATACACAAGTGTGATGTTGAATTAATCACTGCTCCATCTCAGCTTTCTCTCTCTCTGTCTCTCCCTCTCCCTCTCTCTCTCGCTCTCTCTATCGCTCTCTCTCTCTCTCTCTCTCTCTCCCTCTCTCTCTCTCTCCCTCTCCCTCTCTCTATCTCTCTCGCCCTCTCCCTCTCCCTCCCCACTCTCTCTCTCTCTCTCTCTATTTCTCTCTCTCTCTCTCTCCCTCTCGCTCTCTCCCCCGCTCTCTCTCTATCTCTGTCTCTCTCTCCCTCTCTCCCTCTCCCTCTCCCTCTCTCTATCGCTCTCTCTCTCGCCCTGTCTCTCTCTCTCCCTCTCCCTCTCTCTATCTCTCTCGCCCTCTCCCTCCCTCTCGCTCTCTCCCCCTCTCTCTCTATCTCTGTCTCTCTCTCTCTCCTTCTTTCTCTAACACACACACGCACAAAATCACACACACACGTGTTACTGCATCACTACTGCTCACATGTTTTCAATCATTCCATCAGCTTAGTATATATATGTGTGTGTGTGTGTGTGTGTGTGTGTGTGTGTGTGTGTGTGTGTGTGTGTGTGTGTGTGTGTGTGTGTGTGTGTGTGTGTGTGTGTGTGTGTGTGTGTGTGTGTGTGTGTGTGTGTGTGTGTGTGTGTGTGCGCGGGTGCGTGCATGCATCCGAATGTGTGTGTGTGTGTTTTCTTGTTTTTGTGGGAATCAACATGAATAGCACCTAAACATCAGTAAACACAGAGTTCTAGAGGCATATTATGCAAATATGAGCACAATATTCATTTGATCTCACTATTTCCTATTGCTAATTAGGGAATAAACAGACAGGCAGACAGACATACAAATAATCATGCAATTATCTGTGTTAAACCCTGATCTGTAAAGACACTGTGCGTACGATTAACATTATCACCTCCTTAACCCTAACTCTCCCTGACAGATCAACACTATAGCTGGCTCTCCCCTCGGCTACGTGACCTACCCCAGGCTGATGGATCAACACTATAGATGGCTCTCCCCTCGTCTACGTGACCTACCCCAGGCTGATGGATCAACACTATAGATGCCCCCCCCCTCGGCTACGTGACCTACCCCAGGCTGATGGATCAACACTATAGATGGCTCTCCCCTCGGCTACGTGACCTACCCCAGGCTGATGGATCAACACTATAGATGGCCCCCCCCTCGGCTACGTGACCTACCCCAGGCTGATGGATCAACACTATAGCTGGCTCTCCCCTCGGCTACGTGACCTACCCCAGGCTCTCCCCTCGGCTACGTGACCTACCCCAGGCTGATGGATCAACACTATAGCTGGCTCTCCCCTCGGCTACGTGACCTACCCCAGGCTGACGGGTCAACACTATAGCTGGCTCTCCCCTCAACTACGTGACCTACCCCAGGCTCTCCCCTCGACTACGTGACCTACCCCAGGCTCTCCCCTCGGCTACGTGACCTACCCCAGGCTCTCCCCTCGGCTACGTGACCTACCCCAGGCTGACGGGTCAACACTATAGCTGGCTCTCCCCTCGGCTACGTGACCTACCCCAGGCTGACGGGTCAACACTATAGCTGGCTCTCCCCTCGGCTACGTGACCTACCCCAGGCTGACGGGTCAACACTATAGCTGGCTCTCCCCTCGACTACGTGACCTACCCCAGGTTGACGGGTCAACACTATAGATGGCTCTCCCCTCGGCTACGTGACCTACCCCAGGCTCTTCCCTCACACATGCAGGCATGCTAGCACACACACACACACACACACACACACACACACACACACACACACACACACACACACACACACACACACACACACACACACACACACACACACACACACACACACACACACACACACACACACACACACACACACACACACACACACACACACACACACACACACACACAGAGGCAGCTGTCAGTGTAGCAGCATGATCAATAGTATTTAACTGCTTTACCAGTCCTTCAGCTAGAGGTCTGTTAATCCAGTGACACACTCATCAGTCTGGTAAATTCAAGGAGAACTGATGTGGGATGAGAGGAAAGAAAAGACATGTAATACTTTACAGCTGCGTTTCACTTAAATGTGTCTTGGTCTAATGTCAGACAGAATATACAAGAGTCCCGGACAGATGTTACAGAAGCCCAGGACAGATATTACAGGAGCACAGGACAGATGTTACAGGAGCCCAGGACAGATGTTACAGGAGCCCAGGACAGATGTTACAGGAGCCCAGGACAGATGTTACAGGAGCCCAGGACAGATGTTACAGGAGCCCAGGACAGATGTTACAGGAGTCCAGGACAGATGTTACAGGAGTCCAGGACAGATGTTACAGGAGTAGTAATGGTGTGGTGGCAGGATGGTGAAACAGAAGTTTGAAACTTTGTTTACAAACATTGGAGTAAATGTGTAATTTTCTGCACAAAAAGAAAGTACATGTGAAACGACAAATGTGATTTTTATGTGTATGGTTTTTCACATGTGAAACTGCATATCCAATACACACGTCTAAAGTTTTTTTTACATGTGAAACTGCAATTAACATTTGAGGACTCCTGATACTGTAGTAAAGCAAAATATTGCTAAGAAATAATTTTAAAATGCGAGGGTAAATTAATTGTCAATGGATGCAAAAATTTTCAGTAAATTTTTATGATAACGCAATTAAATAAAAAATGTCCCCCTTTCCTGCAATTTTCCCTCTCTTTGGTTATGTTTACCCTGGCCTTTGGTTATGTTTACCCTGGCCTTTGGTTATGTTTACCCTGGCCTTTGGTTATGTTTACCCTGGCCTTTGGTTATGTTACCCTGGCCTTTGGTTATGTTTACTCTGGCCTTTCCTTATGTTACCCTGGCCTTTGGTTATGTTTACCCTGGCCTTTCGTTATGTTTACCCTGGCCTTTCGTTATGTTTACCCTGGCCTTTGGTTATGTTACCCTGGCCTTTCCTTATGTTACCCTGACCTTTTCCTTATGTTACCCTGGCCTTTGGTTATGTTACCCTGGCCTTTTCCTTATGTTACCCTGGCCTTTGGTTATGTTACCCTGGCCTTTTCCTTATGTTACCCTGGCCTTTGGTTATGTTACCCTGGCCTTTGGTTATGTTACCCTGGCCTTTTCCTTATGTTACCCTGGCCTTTTCCTTATGTTACCCTGGCCTTTGGTTATGTTACCCTGGCCTTTTCCTTATGTTACCCTGGCCTTTGGTTATGTTACCCTGGCCTTTGGTTATGTTACCCTGGCCTTTGGTTATGTTACCCTGGCCTTTGGTTATGTTACTCTGGCCTTTTCCTTATGTTACTCTGGCTTTTTCCTTATGTTACCCTGGCCTTTTCCTTATGTTAACCTGGCCTTTTCCTTATGTTACCCTGGCCTTTGGTTATGTTACTCTGGCCTTTTCCTTATGTTACCCTGGCCTTTGGTTATGTTACCCTGGCCTTTTCCTTATGTTACCCTGGCCTTTGGTTATGTTACCCTGGCCTTTTCCTTATGTTACCCTGGCCTTTTCCTTATGTTACCCTGGCCTTTTCCTTATGTTACCCTGGCCTTTTCCTTATGTTACCCTGGCCTTTTCCTAATGGTACCCTGGCCTTTTCCTTATGTTACCCTGGCCTTTGGTTATGTTACCCTGGCCTTTGGTTATGTTACCCTGGCCTTTTCCTTATGTTACCCTGGCCTTTTCCTTATGTTACCCTGGCCTTTGGTTATGTTACCCTGGCCTTTGGTTATGTTACTCTGGCCTTTTCTTTATGTTACTCTGGCCGGATGTAGCTGGAAGTGGTAAAAATAATAACTTGTGAAATGTCACATGTGGGGAAACTCTTTTTCACACGAGGGAAAAACACCTGAAAAATGTACATGTGAAACTTCACCCGTGTCTGAAAACCACATAAAAAAAATATTTTGTAAGACTAACCTCATCCTCTTCTGAGCATACCGAAAACTCTGTTATGTTCATGGTGCATTGTTTACTGTATGTAGGAATGTAAAACACACAGTCATAAACCTATCCTCCAGTACCCCATCCTCCAGTACCCCATCCTCATGTACCCCATCCTCATGTACTCCATCCTCCAGTACCCCATCCTCATGTACTCCATCCTCATGTACTCCATCCTCCAGTACCCCATCCTCATGTACTCCATCCTCATGTACCCCATCCTCATGTAACCCATCCTCCAGTACCCCATCCTCATGTACCCCATCCTCATGTACCCCATCCTATAGTACCCCATCCTCCTGTACCCCATCCTCATGTACTCCATCCTCCAGTACCCCATCCTCATGTACTCCATCCTCATGTACCCCATCCTCATGTACTCCATCCTCATGTACTCCATCCTCCAGCACCCCATCCTCATGTACTCCATCCTCATGTACTCCATCCTCCAGTACCCCATCCTCATGTACTCCATCCTCATGTACCCCATCCTCATGTAACCCATCCTCCAGTACCCCATCCTCATGTACCCCATCCTCATGTACCCCATCCTATAGTACCCCATCCTCCTGTACCCCATCCTCCAGTACCCCATCCTCCAGTACCCCCATCCTCCAGTACCCCATCCTCCAGTTCCCCATCCTCCTGTACCCCATCCTCCTGTACCCCATCCTCATGTACTCCATCCTCATGTACCCCATCCTCATGTAACCCATCCTCCAGTACCCCATCCTCATGTACCCCATCCTCCAGTACCCCATCCTCCTGTACCCCATCCTCCAGTACCCCATCCTATAGTACCCCATCCTCATGTACCCCATCCTCCTGTACCCCATCCTCCTGTACTCCATCCTCATGTACCCCATCCTCATGTAACCCATCCTCCAGTACCCCATCCTCCTTCACCCCATCCTCCAGTACCCCATCCTCCAGTACCCCCATCCTCCAGTACCCCATCCTCCAGTACCCCCATCCTCCAGTACCCCATCCTCCAGTACCCCCAGTATCCAGTACCCCCAGCCTCCAGCACCCCCAGCCTCCAACACCCCCAGCCTCCAGCACCCCCAGTCTCCAGTACCCCAAGCCTCCAGTACCCCATCCTCCAGTACCCCATCCTCATGTACCCCATCCTCATGTACCCCATCCTCCAGTACCCCATCCTCCTGTACCCCATCCTCCAGTACCCCATCCTCATGTACCCCATCCTCCAGTACCCCATCCTCATGTAACCCATCCTCCAGTACCCCATCCTCATGTAACCCATCCTCCAGTACCCCATCCTCTAGTACCCCATCCTCCTGTACCCCATCCTCCAGTACCCCATCCTCCAGTACCCCATCCTCCAGTACCCCATCCTCCAGTACCCCATCCTCCTGTACCCCATTCTCATGTACCCCATCCTCCAGTACCCCATCCTCCTGTACCCCATCCTCCAGTACCCCATCCTCATGTAACCCATCCTCCAGTACCCCATCCTCATGTAACCCATCCTCCAGTACCCCATCCTCTAGTACCCCATCCTCCTGTACCCCATCCTCCAGTACCCCATCCTCCTGTACCCCATCCTCCAGTACCCCATCCTCCAGTACCCCATCCTCCAGTACCCCATCCTCCAGCACCCCCAGTCTCCAGTACCCCAAGCCTCCAGTACCCCATCCTCCAGTACCCCATCCTCCAGTACCCCATCCTCCAGTACCCCATCCTCCAGTACCCCATCCTCCCGTACCCCATCCTCCAGTACCCCATCCTCATGTACCCCATCCTCCAGTACCCCATCCTCCTGTACCCCATCCTCCAGTACCCCATCCTCCAGTACCCCATCCTCCAGTACCCCATCCTCCAGTACCCCATCCTCCAGTACCCCATCCTCCAGTACCCCATCCTCATGTAACCCATCCTCCAGTACCCCATCCTCATGTACCCCATCCTCCAGTACCCCATCCTCCTGTACCCCATCCTCCAGTACCCCATCCTCCAGTACCCCATCCTCTAGTACCCCATCCTCCTGTACCCCATCCTCCAGTACCCCATCCTCCAGTACCCGCATCCTCCAGTACCCCATCCTCCAGTACCCCCAGCTTCCAGTACTCCCAGCCTCCAGTACACCCAGCCTCCAGTACCCCCAGTATCCAGTACCCCCAGCCTCCAGTACCCCCAACCTCCAGCACCCCCAGCCTCCAGCACCCCCATCCTCCAGTACCCCATCCTCCAGTACCCCATCCTCCAGTACCCCATCCTCCAGTACCCCATCCTCCTGTACCCCATCCTCCAGTACCCCATCCTCCTGTACCCCATCCTCCAGTACCCCATCCTCATGTAACCCATCCTCCAGTACCCCATCCTCCAGTACCCCATCCTCCAGTACCCCATCCTCCAGTACCCCCATCCTCCAGTACCCCATCCTCCAGTACCCCCAGCTTCCAGTACTCCCAGCCTCCAGTACCCCCAGTCTCCAGTACCCCAGTCTCCAGTACCCCAAGCCTCCAGTACTCCCAGCCTCCAGTACCCCCAGCCTCTAGTACCCCCAGCACCCCCAGCACCCCCAGTCTCCAGTTCTCCCAGTCTCCAGTTCTCCCAGTCTCCAGTTCTCCCAGTCTCCAGTTCTCCCAGCCTCCAGTACACCGAGCCTCCAGTAACCCCAGCCTCTAGTAATCCCAGCCTCTAGTACCCCCAGCCTCCAGTACCTCAGCCTCCAGTGCACTCAGCCTCCAGTAACCCCAGCCAGCCCAGTACCCCCAGCAAGCCCATTACTCCCCAGCCAGCTCAGTATTCCAGAACAACAACTTCTGAATCAACTAATGTGAAGAGCTTGATCATTAGTTGAATGTTAAAACAGCTGTGTGAAGAACCTGATGATTAGGTGACCATTATAACAGCTGTCTGAAGGGCTTGATGATTAGGTGACCATTAAAACAGCTGTGAGAAGGGATTGATGATTAGGTGACCATTAAAACAGCTGTGAGAAGGGATTGATGATTAGGTGACCATTAAAACAGCTGTGTGAAGGGCTTGATCATTAGGTGACCATTAAAACAGCTGTGAGAAGGGATTGATGATTAGGTGACCAATAAAACAGCTGTGTGAAGGGCTTGATCATCAGGTGACCATTAAAACAGCTGTGAGAAGGGATTGATGATCAGGTTACCATTAAAACAGCTGTCTGAAGGATGT
>NC_092094.1:9014053-9081553 GCF_045679555.1 Salvelinus alpinus
CAAATTTTCGAACAAACCATATATGTATTGTGTAATATGATGTTATAGAACTGTCATATGATGAAGTTTATGAAGGTTAGTGAAAAAAGTTATATTTTTTGCTGGTTTATTCGCCATCGCTAACGTTGAATTGAATGAATGGGGTTGTGTGGTAGGCTATTGTAGTAAGCTAATATAATGCTATATTGTGTTTTCGCTGTAAAACACTTAAAGAATCAAAAATATTGGCTGGATTCACAAGGTGTTTGTCTTTCATTTGCTGTACACCATGTATTTTTCATAAATGTTTTATGATGAGTATTTAGGTATTTCAATTTGGTCTCTGTAATTGTTCTAGCTGCTTCGGTGCTATTTCCGATTGTAGCTACAATGTAAAACTATGATTTATACCTCAAATATGCACATTTTTCGAACAAAACAGAGATTTATTGTATAACATGTAATAAGACTGTCATCTGATGAAGTTGTTTCTTGGTTAGTTTGGTTGGTTCTTGGTTAGTTTGGTTGGTTTTGTGCATGCTACCTGTGCTGTGAAAAATGTCTGTGCTTTTTTGTATTTGGTGGTGAGCTAACATAAATATACGTGGTGTTTTCGCTGTAAAACATTTTAAAAATCGGACATGTTGGCTGGATTCACAAGATGTTTATCTTTCATTTGCTGTATTGGACTTGTTAATGTGTGAAAGTTAAATATTTCTAAGAAATATCTTTTGAATTTCGCGCCCTGCACTTGGACGGGCTGTTGTCATAAGTGTACCAACACCGGCCTGCAGCTTACCGCTGCCGAAATGGGATATTCTTCCACCACTATGGACAAATTCCACCAGCTGTTCTCCGTACATACAGGGTGTGACTTCGCATGTCCTGCTTCTCTGAAGTTCCTACAGCCCTTCTGGTAACATGTCATGGATGCTTATGTACTGCTTATGTATGTGTTATGTATGCCTTATAAATGTGTAATGAAGTCCTTATGTAGGTTACCCTTCAATTAAAGTGTTGCTGGCCTTAGTTACATGTCTGTGAATGCTCTGTAACCTCAATTCACTCTATCAGCCCTTTAGTGCTTTATGTATTATTCTTAAGGCTGTAGGCAGGCAAATAATCCCACTATCTATATTTATGGAAACACATTATAGAGCCCCCACCTTCTCCAGCAGAGATTCTCCATTCAGCTTAGTCTGTCTGCCCTGTGGTCCACACACTCATGGGACAGGGACTCTGGTGATGGGGGATGAGTGAGAGAGAGACCACAGGGACCAGAATGGCGGACCAGTGAGAGAGAGACCACAGGGTCCAGAATGGCAGACCAGTGAGAGAGAGACCACTGGGTCCAGAATGGTGGTCCAGTGAGAGAGAGACCACAGGGACCAGAATGGCGGTCCATTGAGAGAGAGACCACAGGGACCAGAATGGCGGTCCGGTGAGAGAGAGACCACAGGGACCAGAATGGGGGTCTGGTGAGAGAGAGACCACAGGGACCAGAATGGCGGTCCGGTGAGAGAGAGACCACAGGGACCAGAATGGCGGTCCGGTGAGAGAGAGACCACAGGGACCAGAATGGCGGTCCGGTGAGAGAGAGACCACAGGGACCAGAATGGCGGACCAGTGAGAGAGAGACCACAGGGTCCAGAATGGCGGACCAGTGAGAGAGAGACCACATGGACCAGAATGGCGGTCCAGTGAGAGAGAGACCACAGGGACCAGAATGGCGGTCCAGTGAGAGAGAGACCACAGGGACCAGGATGGCAGACCAGTGAGAGAGAGACCACAGGGACCAGAATGGCGGTCCAGTGAGAGAGAGACCACAGGGACCAGAATGGCGGTCCAGTGAGAGAGAGACCACAGGGACCAGGATGGCAGACCAGTGAGAGAGAGACCACAGGGTCCAGAATGGCGGACCAGTGAGAGAGAGACCACAGGGACCAGAATGGCGGACCAGTGAGAGAGAGACCACAGGGACCAGAATGGCGGTCCAGTGAGAGAGAGACCACCGGGTCCAGAATGGCGGACCAGTGAGAGAGAGACCACAGGGACCAGAATGGCGGACCAGTGAGAGACCACAGGGTCCAGAATGGCGGACCAGTGAGAGAGAGACCACAGGGACCAGAATGGCAGACCTGTGAGAGAGAGACCACCGGGACCAGAATGGCGGTCCAGTGAGAGAGAGACCACAGGGTCCAGAAGGATCCTTACTGTCACTGCTACTGAATGAACCAAACCCAAGCTGCTCAGGACCAAGACCTTATATATAGACTTCATACTGTATATCATGCCTTAGTAGTAATGCCAGAAGAGTTTTCTAGAGACAAATTGGCACTTCCGTCCCAGTCTTTTCAGTTCTTCCTTCTCTCATTCTTCAATTCACAGAACACTACGTTAGCATTGAGTTTCTGTCGACTTAAAGGAGAAATCCTGAGTTAAAACAATAACAAAGCCCCCTGCCCTCTGATTGGTACCGTAGGGTTCCAGTTCAATTGTGCATCGATGAGGCTCTTTCTCAGCAATAATTTAACCTTACTAATCCACCAGGTCTCCAGACACTGGGACGCTTAATTGGACCGGTGCGCACACTCACATACATGTGTGCATGTGTGTATGTGCATGTGTGTATGTGTGTGTGCGTGCGTGCGTGCGTGCGTGCGTGCGTGCGTGCGTGCGTGTGTGTGTGTGTGTGTGTGTGGCAGTCTCTATGGGGGTGCCACAGGGTTCAATTCTCGGGCCGACTCTTTTCTCTGTATACATCAATGATGTCACTCTTACTGCTGGTGATTATCTGATCCCACTCTACGCAGACGACACCATTCTGTATAATCTGGCCCTTCTTTGGACACTGTGCTAACAAACCTCCAAACGAGCTTCAATGCCATACAACACTCCTTCTGTGGCCTCCAACTGCTTTTAAATGCTAGTAAAACTAAATGCATGCTCTTCAACCGATTGCTGCCCACACCCGCCCGCCCAACTAGCATCACTACTCTGGACGGCTCTGACTTAGAATATGTGGACAACTACAAATACCTAGGTGTCAGGTTAGACTGTAAACTTTCCTTCCAGACTCACATTAATCATCTCCAATCAAAAATTAAATCTAGAATCGGCTTCCTATTTCGCAAAGCCTTCACTCATGCTGCCAAACATACCCTCGTAAAACTGACTATCCTACCGATCCTTGACTTCGGCGATGTCCTTTACAAAATATTCCCTATATAGTGCACTACTTCAGACCAGAGCTCTATGGCACACTATTCCCTATATAGTGCACTACTTTGGTCAAAAGAAGGGAATAACTAGGGTGCCATTTATGATGAAACCTGTGTGTACGTGAAGACAGTCTACATAGACAGTCTACATAGACAGTCTACATAGACAGTCTACAAAAGAGCCGTAATGAGGCTATTCATCTCTGTTAAAGTTAACGTATTATCATATTAATGATGCCGTGTTTTTCAAAATGCCACCTGGTATGTTTATTCATAACAGCAGCGTAGCACCCAGAAACCCTATTAGACTATCTCATCAGTGTTGCATTTCTTTTGTAGGATGGAAAAAATCACTTCACTTCACTCTTTTGTCCTCCTGTCATCAGGGGATTTGAGACAATCTGGTTGAGGTTTATTTATTTTTTTGAGGTGACTGAAGCGTCAATCGTGGCTGTTAGTTCAAAGTCAAAGACACCGAGAGAACAAAGGTAAGAACACTTAGAAAAATACATTCAAATATAGCAAAAAAGTCTTAGACGTAGAAAATGTTGATCAAACACACCACGTAAAATCTTTGAATGTGCTTGAAATGCAAAATGCAATGCATATAACACATGTAACAATGTTTGACTTGTCTCTCTATCGGTTTTGATTATAGTCAGGTGACAAAGCTGAAAAGATCAATAGCCCGATACTCTCTCTGTCCCGCCTTCATGTGGTTTAAAGAGAGTGTGAGACTGTTTGTACGTTGGTGTGTGTGTGTGTGTGTGTGTGTGTGTGTGTGTGTGTGTGTGTGTGTGTGTGTGTGTGTGTGTGTGTGTGTGTGTGTGTGTGTGTGTGTGTGTGTGTGTGTGTGTGTGTGTGTGTACATGCGTGAGCGTGCGTGTGTGCGTGCCTGCGTTCCTGCGTGTCTGCGTGTCTGCGTGTCTGCGTTCCTGCGTGTCTGCGTGTCTGCGTGTCTGCGTTCCTGCGTGTCTGCGTGTCTGCGTTCCTGCGTGTCTGCGTGTCTGCGTTCCTGCGTGTCTGCGTGTCTGCGTGTCTGCGTTCCTGCGTGTCTGCGTGCCTGCGTTCCTGCGTGTCTGCGTGTCTGCGTTCCTGCGTGTCTGCGTGCCTGCGTTCCTGCGTGTCTCCGTGTCTGCGTGTCTGCGTGTCTGCGTTCCTGCGTGTCTGCGTGTCTGCGTGTCTGCGTGTCTGCGTTCCTGCGTGTCTGCGTGCCTGCGTTCCTGCGTGTCTCTGTGTCTGCGTGTCTGCGTGTCTGTGTGCCTGCGTTCCTGCGTGTCTGCGTGTCTGTGTGCCTGCGTGTCTCCGTGTCTCCGTGTCTGCGTGTCTGCGTTCCTGCGTGTCTTCGTGTCTGCGTTCCTGCGTGTCTGCGTGTCTGCGTTCCTGCGTGTCTGCGTTCCTGCGTGTCTTCGTGTCTGCGTTCCTGCGTGTCTTCGTGTCTGCGTTCCTGCGTGTCTGCGTTCCTGCGTGTCTGCGTGTCTGCGTTCCTGCGTTCCTGCGTGTCTGCGTGTCTGCGTATCTGCGTGTCTGCGTATCTGCGTTCCTGCGTTCCTGCGTTCCTGCGTGTCTGCGTGTCTGCGTGTCTGCGTATCTGCGTTCCTGCGTTCCTGCGTGTCTGCGTGTCTGCGTATCTGCGTTCCTGCGTTCCTGCGTGTCTGCGTTCCTGCGTTCCTGCGTGTCTGCGTGTCTGCGTATCTGCGTTCCTGCGTTCCTGCGTGTCTGCGTGTCTGCGTGTCTGCGTATCTGCGTTCCTGCGTTCCTGCGTGTCTGCGTTCCTGCGTGTCTGCGTTCCTGCGTGCCTGCGTGTCTGCGTTCCTGCGTGTCTGCGTGTCTGCGTGTCTGCGTATCTGCGTTCCTGCGTTCCTGCGTGTCTGCATGGGGGGGGGGGGGGGTCCACATTGACAGGTGTATCAAATCCTCTAAGTACCATGCAGCCGTCAGTGGCGCTCCACAACTCCCCATAGTTCCTAGAGGCAGGTGTTATGTGCTATGCAGTAGTGTTGTGTAGACTGGTAGAACGAGCAGTTCTTCTTGTGTCTGGAGTGCTTCAGAAGACACCCCGGCTCCCGGCTCAGGAGGATATCTTTTCAAGGCAGCTGGTGGTGGATCCTAACAGTGGAGAGAGTTCAGGTGCTCTGGTGGATATAGGAAGAAGAAGAAAAATATTAGGGCTGTATCCCAAATAGCACCCTATTGGCTAAATAGTGCACTACTTTTGACCAAACGTAACACACTATATAGGGGAATAGGGTGCAATTTGAGACACATCCTTAGTCTCTTAACTGCAGTAAGAAAGCAGTGTTTAAATCCAGTGGAGTGGAGCAAAATGATGCTGTTTATCAAGATGGCTGCGTCGTTTCCTCTGTTTCCTCTGTAACTGAAGGAGGCTTAAAGTCTGTCCGGGGTCCTGAAAGACATGAAAGAGCTGTCAGACACCTGTCTGTCAAACTGTCTGTCTGGCTATCTCCTCTGAGCAGAAATCGGGTTAAAATACTGTACAAAATAATTTCACAGTACTTTAGCTGGGCTTGATTCAGCTTGCCTGGGGAAAGGGAACCAATAAAAAGTGCAAACCCTGTCCGTCGGGACTGCAGGTAGCCTAGAGGTTACAGCGTTGGGCCAGAGGCTGGAGGGAGGGGCTGCAGAGGCTGGAAGGAGGGGCTGCAGAGGCTGGAGGGAGGGGTTAGAGTCAGTAGAGAGGGGCTGCAGAGGCTGGAGGGAGGGGTTAGAGTCAGTAGAGAGGGACTGTAGAGGCTGGAGGGACGAGTTGTAGAGGCTGGAGAGAGGGGTTGTAGAGGCTGGAGGGTCGGGCTGCAGAGGTTGGAGGGAGGGGCTGTAGAGGCTGGAGGGATAGGCTGTAGACGCTGGAGGGGGGGGCTGTAGAGGCTGGAGGGAGGGGTTGTAGAGGCTGGAGGGAGGGGTTGTAGAAGTTGGAGGGAGGGACTGTAGAGGCTTGAGGGAGGGGCTATAGAGGCTGGAGGGTCGGGCTGTAGAGGCTGGAGGGAGGTGTTTAGAAGTTGGAGGGGTTGTAGAGATTGGTGGGGGGGGGGTTATAGAGGCTGTAGGGAGGGGTTGCAGAGGTTGGAGGGTGGGGATGTAGATGTCGGAGGGAGGGGCTATAGAGGATGTAGATGTTGTAGGGAGGGGTTGTAGATGTTGGAGGGAGGGGTTGTAGATGATGGAGGGAGGGGCTATAGAGGATGTAGATGTTGGAGGGAGGGGTTGTAGATGTTGGAGGGTGGGGATGTAGAGGATGTAGATGTTGGAGGGAGGGGTTGTAGAGGTCGGAGGGAGGGGCTATAGAGGATGTAGATGTTGTAGGGAGGGGTTGTAGATGTTGGAGGGAGGGGCTATAGAGGATGTAGATGTTGGAGGGAGGGGTTGTAGATGTTGGAGGGAGGGGCTATAGAGGTTGTAGATGTTGGAGGGAGGGGTTGTAGAGGTCGGAGGGAGGGGCTATAGAGGATGTAGATGTTGTAGGGAGGGGTTGTAGATGTTGGAGGGAGGGGCTATAGAGGATGTAGATGTTGGAGGGAGGGGTTGTAGATGTTGGAGGGAGGGGTTGTAGATGTTGGAGGGAGGGGTTGTAGAGGATGGAAGGAGGGGCTATAGAGGATGTAGATGTTGTAGGGAGGGGTTGTAGATGTTGGAGGGAGGGGTTGTAGATGATGGAGGGAGGGGCTATAGAGGATGTAGATGTTGTAGGGAGGGGTTGTAGATGTTGGAGGGAGAGGCTATAGAGGATGTAGATGTTGGAGGGAGGGGTTGTAGATGTTGGAGGGAGGGGCTATAGAGGATGTAGATGTTGGAGGGAGGGGTTGTAGATGTTGGAGGGAGGGGTTGTAGAGGTTGGAGGGAGAGGTTGTAGATGTTGGAGGGAGGGGTTGTAGATGTTGGAGGGAGGGGGTTATAGAGGCTGTAGGGAGGGGTTGTAGAGGATGGAGGGAGGGGTTGTAGATGTTGGAGGGAGGGGTTGTAGAGGCTGTAGGGGGGGTTGTAGAGGTTGGAGGGAGGGGTTGTAGATGTTGGAGGGAGGGGTTGTGGAGGCTGTAGGGAGGGGTTGCAGAGGATGGAGGGAGGTGTTGTAGAGGTTGTAGGGAGGGGTTGTAGGCTGTAGGGAGGGAGGTTGGAGGGAGGGGTTGTAGATGTTGGAGGGAGGGGTTGTAGATGTTGGAGGGAGGGGCTATAGAGGATGTAGATGTTGGAGGGAGGGGTTGTAGATGTTGGAGGGAGGGGTTGTAGATGTTGGAGGGAGGGGTTGTAGAGGTTGGAGGGAGGGGTTGTAGATGTTGGAGGGAGGGGTTGTAGATGTTGGAGGGAGGGGGTTATAGAGGCTGTAGGGAGGGGTTGTAGAGGCTGTAGGGAGGGGTTGTAGACGTTGGAGGGAGGGGTTGTAGATGTTGGAGGGAGGGGGTTATAGAGGCTGTAGGGAGGGGTTGTAGAGGTTGGAGGGAGGGGTTGTAGATGTTGGAGGGAGGGGTTGTAGATGTTGGAGGGAGGGGTTGTAGATGTTGGAGGGAGGGGTTGTAGATGTTGGAGGGAGGGGCTATAGAGGATGTAGATGTTGGAGGGAGGGGTTGTGGAGGCTGTAGGGAGGGGTTGTAGATGTTGGAGGGAGGGGGTTATAGAGGCTGTAGGGAGGGGTTGTAGATGTTGGAGGGAGGGGTTGTGGAGGCTGTAGGGAGGGGTTGTAGATGTTGGAGGGAGGGGGTTATAGAGGCTGTAGGGAGGGGTTGTGGAGGCTGTAGGGAGGGGTTGTAGATGTTGGAGGGAGGGGTTGTAGATGTTGGAGGGAGGGGTTGTAGAGGTTGGAGGGAGGCTTTGTAGATGTTGGAGGGAGGGGGTTATAGAGGCTGTAGGGAGGGGTTGTGGAGGCTGTAGGGAGGGGTTGTAGATGTTGGAGGGAGGGGTTGTAGATGTTTTAGGGAGGGGTTGTAGAGGCTGTAGGGAGCCAAGCAGCAGCTTGTCATCACAACGTATTACTCTTGTAACTATGGGACCTGCCAAATTGGCTTTCCCCTTTGATGCGGCCCGGCTTTCCCCTTCTCACACACACACAAACACACCGCAGCTCAGGGTCCCTGTCACCCTCATGGCAAGTGACCCGTCCTGTTGATTAACCAATAACCTCTAACCTCTAAACCTCTAAGCTTCACTGAATAACTGACAAGGCCAAGGTGGAGCTGTTGAGGGAATACAGAATGAGCAGAAAGAGGAAAGTGCCTCCAACAGGGATAGGGAGAGTTAGGGTCTCCAACAGGGATAGGGATAGTTAGGGTCTCCAACAGGGATAGGGAGAGTTAGGGTCTCCAACAGGGATAGGGAGAGTTAGGGTCTCCAACATGGATAGGGAGAGTTAGGGTCTCCAACATGGATAGGGAGAGTTAGGGTCTCCAACAGGGATAGGGATAGTTAGGGTCTCCAACAGGGATAGGGAGAGTTAGGGTCTCCAACATGGATAGGGAGAGTTAGGGTCTCCAACATGGATAGGGAGAGTTAGGGTCTCCAACAGGGATAGGGAGAGTTAGGGTCTCCAACAGGACTAGGGAGAGTTAGGGTCTCCAACATGGATAGGGAGAGTTAGGGTCTCCAACAGGGATAGGGAGAGTTAGGGTCTCCAACTGGGATAGGGAGAGTTAGGGTCTCCAACAGGACTAGGGAGAGTTAGGGTCTCCAACAGGACTAGGGAGAGTTAGGGTCTCCAACAGGACTAGGGAGAGTTAGGGTCTCCAACAGGGATAGGGAGAGTTAGGGTCTCCAACAGGACTAGGGAGAGTTAGGGTCTCCAACAGGACTAGGGAGAGTTAGGGTCTCCAACATGGATAGGGAGAGTTAGGGTCTCCAACAGGACTAGGGAGAGTTAGGGTCTCCAACAGGGATAGGGAGAGTTAGGGTCTCCAACAGGGATAGGGAGAGTTAGGGTCTCCAACAGGGATAGGGAGAGTTAGGGTCTCCAACAGGACTAGGGAGAGTTAGGGTCTCCAACAGGACTAGGGAGAGTTAGGGTCTCCAACAGGGATAGGGAGAGTTAGGGTCTCCAACAGGGATAGGGAGAGTTAGGGTCTCCAACTGGGATAGGGAGAGTTAGGGTCTCCAACAGGACTAGGGAGAGTTAGGGTCTCCAACAGGACTAGGGAGAGTTAGGGTCTCCAACAGGGATAGGGAGAGTTAGGGTCTACAACAGGACTAGGGAGAGTTAGGGTCTCCAACAGGACTAGGGAGAGTTAGGGTCTCCAACATGGATAGGGAGAGTTAGGGTCTCCAACAGGACTAGGGAGAGTTAGGGTCTCCAACAGGGATAGGGAGAGTTAGGGTCTCCAACAGGGAGACCCCAACAGGGAGACCCTGGATTGCGTCCTACCTGACAGGTCGCTCCTACCAGGTGGCGTGGCGAGAATCTGTCTCCGCACCACGTGCTCTCACCACTGGTGTCCCCCAGGGCTCTGTTCTAGGCCCTCTCCTATTCTCGCTATACACCAAGTCACTTGGCTCTGTCATATCCTCACATGGCCTCTCCTATCATTGCTATGCAGACGACACACAATTAATCTTCTCCTTTCCCCCCTCTGATAACCAGGTGGCGAATCGCATCTCTGCATGTCTGGCAGACATATCAGTGTGGATGACGGATCACCACCTCAAGCTGAACCTCGGCAAGACGGAGCTGCTCTTCCTCCCGGGGAAGGACTGCCCGTTCCATGATCTCGCCATCACGGTTGACAACTCCATTGTGTCCTCCTCCCAGAGCGCTAAGAACCTTGGCGTGATCCTGGACAACACCCTGTCGTTCTCAACTCACATCAAGGCGGTGACCCGTTCCTGTAGGTTCATGCTCTACAACATTCGCAGAGTACGACCCTGCCTCACACAGGAAGCGGCGCAGGTCCTAATCCAGGCACTTGTCATCTCCCGTCTGGATTATTGCAACTCGCTGTTGGCTGGGCTCTCTGCCTGTGCCATTAAACCCCTACAACTCATCCAGAACGCCGCAGCCCGTCTGGTGTTCAACCTTCCCAAGTTCTCTCACGTCACCCCGCTCCTCCGCTCTCTCCACTGGCTTCCAGTTGAAGCTCGCATCCGCTACAAGACCATGGTGCTTGCCTACGGAGCTGTGAGGGGAACGGCACCTCCGTACCTTCAGGCTCTGATCAGGCCCTACACCCAAACAAGGGCACTGCGTTCATCCACCTCTGGCCTGCTCGCCTCCCTACCTCTGAGGAAGTACAGTTCCCGCTCAGCCCAGTCAAAACTGTTCGCTGCTCTGGCACCCCAATGGTGGAACAAACTCCCTCACGACGCCAGGTCAGCGGAGTCAATCACCACCTTCCGGAGACACCTGAAACCCCACCTCTTTAAGGAATACCTAGGATAGGATAAAGTAATCCTCCTAACCCCACCCCTCCCCCTTAAAAGAGTTAGATGCACTATTGTAAAGTGGTTGTTCCACTGGATTTCATAAGGTGAATGCACCAATTTGTAAGTCGCTCTGGATAAGAGCGTCTGCTAAATGACTTAAATGTAAATGTAATGTAAATGGATAAGGAGAGTTAGGGTCTCCAACAGGACTAGGGAGAGTTAGGGTCTCCAACAGGACTAGGGAGAGTTAGGGTCTCCAACAGGGATAGGGAGAGTTAGGGTCTCCAACAGGGATAGGGAGAGTTAGGGTCTCCAACAGGACTAGGGAGAGTTAGGGTCTCCAACAGGACTAGGGAGAGTTAGGGTCTCCAACAGGACTAGGGAGAGTTAGGGTCTCCAACAGGACTAGGGAGAGTTAGAGACAGATAATAGAGATTACTGACTAACAGAGAGAACGTGTTGGGATATACAGTACTACTCATGATATTGTACAATTCAAAATGCAAAACTTCAGACTTCTGTATACAGGTTGTGGAACAATAGATACTATAAATACAGTATGCTATGTCTGTGTCAAACTGTAGACGTTTCTCTTTTGCAGATGGTTTTGTGGTGAGCCTGCCCGAAGCAAGCTTTAAAATCAAACTCAGGAAGCTGTGTAGCTGGCATCAACAGGAAGCTGTTTAGCCACATCTCACCTTCTCACCTCTGTGGAGACGAGAGTTACGGTAAAAATGTTACAGATGATGATGGTGGTTCCCACGCAGCCTTTCTCTTCTTCTGTCCATCTTCCAGCTGTTGGACCAACATGGTCAGAAGGTAACATCTCTCCCATGGAGAGATCACAGCGGCCCCTTAGCTTCCTCATTCCTGAGAGCAGGGAAACCCTTATTGCCCAAGGCATTTCATTTCCACAGGTTCTTTCCATTCCTGTAGTTAAAAATTCCAACTACATCTATCAACTTTTCAATATAAACCATTTCAGCAAATGAACGGTATAAATCTTCCCTCACCTACACCTTTCACTAGGATTTATAAGGCTTTAATTACATGTACGGTATATCTGTTGCTGACCCCTGCGGTTCATAAAGTAACCTATAAACATTTCAGGAAAATTTAACCAAATTCAGTACATTTCAAATGTTCATTCTACTTCAACTTTTAATCAATTCCTTATTTCATTCAAATACATCATAAAAAGCAAACAAGAAACAACTATTGTAACACAGGTCTTAATGCAAATTTAGGCTGTTGGTAGTCAGCACTATAGACCAGTCTTATATTGTTTGATACATCTCGCAACAGATCGTCTGTGCATCTCTCCAATTATGCAGCTTCTTGAGTCTGACAGACACTAACCACAAGCTATTTCCTTTAGTTCTGCGCTGAATCACATAAGAGACGTCTCATGGGTTGTCTTCTTTTGGCATTATAGCTAATGGGAAACTGTAGTTGTTCAGTAATTTTGCTTCATTGTAAAAGCAGACAGGTGAGTCCAGGTCATTTTTTCTTTTGATGTAGTCCAATAAGTCTATGCTCGCAGAGCAAACCTTTAAACACCAAATTATTCTGTGAACACATTCTCACAAATGTGCACCTTCTAACAGATGTTTTAACCAAACATCTCTATATTTTTTGTTGCATTTAGTATGGAGGCGATACAAGAATGGGTCAAAAAATCAAAGGGAATTGTGTCTAATGTGGCTTGTAGCGTCTGCCTTGTGGTCTTGGAGAAGATTCTGGAGCTGGAGGTTCGGTGTCCCTGCAATCATATATGGAAAATTTTCTTTACGATTGCATTCTTTATCATTCCTGCCCTTTTATCATTCTTGCTGATGCTAAAAGTCCAACAAAATAGCTCTAACACAGTAACGCGGAAGGCTTATTTGTCAAGCCTCATCCCTCCCTCTGTGTGGTGGATCCTACTTTTCTTTGATGGCAGATACATTGCTTGTGCCATGACAAACTGGAATGAAACAACTGTCATTCTTAATGAAGATTCTTCTGTGAAAATGTGTGAGGACGCAGGGAAAGATCCACATCAGAATTTCCTTTTTTGGAAAATTGTTTCTCAGGTGAGAAACCAGACCAATCTTTTATATTAATGATATATGATTTTTTAAGAAAATAACTTAGAAATGCCTTATGAGTTTATTTTAATCTGGGATTTTAAAAAACACAAAGAGGTTAACCCCACCAACACTTGGTTTGGTAAACAGCTGAGGGATGGGGCTGGAAGTGTAACCACTCTCAAATGCATAGACAGAGATATGGAAGCAAAGACTGATTGTCTGTAAGATAAATTGTTATAATTTTATCCATGTTTTGAAGCTGTTTGTTTTAAAATGACATTGTTTACAAACAATGTAGTAAAAAAAGCATATGGTTTTGGTTCTGATCGGGTAGGACAGTTGAATTAAACTCATGAGGCATTTCTAAAATATATTCTTCAAGAATCAATGTCTTTATATGATTAATTTAAGTCCAAAAATGGATGTTCCAATCCCAGATTGCCCCTTTAACCTTTCTGAACCACCTATCCCGGATACGGGATAATTGTCATCAGCAACGCTGAATAGCATAGCGTAGCATAGCGCCACAGGCAAATAATATTACTAGAAAATATTCATATTCATGAAATCACAAGTGCAATATTGCAAAACACAGTTTAGCCTTTTGTTAATCCGCCTGTCATCTCAGATTTTGAAATGATGCTTTACAGCGAAAGCAATACAAGCGTTTGTGTAAGTTTATCGATCGCTCAACACAACAATAAGTACACTTAGCATCAGGTAACTTGGTCATGAAAATCAGAAAAGCAATCAAATTAATTGTTTACCTTTGATGATCTTCGGATGTTTTCACTCAGGAGACTCCCAGTTAGACAACAAATGTTCCTTTTGTTCCATAAAGATATTTTTTATATCCAAATACCTCCGTTAGTTTGGTGCGTTATGCCCAGGAATCCACCGGAAAGAGCGGTCACAACAACGCAGACAAAAATTCCAAATGATATCCATAATGTCCACAGAAACATGTCAAATGTTTTTTATAATCCATCCTCAGGGTGTTTTTCAAATATCTATTCGATAATATATCGACCGGGACTGTTGGTTTTTCACTAGGACCGAGAGTAACAATGGCCGCCTTTCTTTTTTGCGCACAACTCACTCTGAGAGCCCCCACCTATCCACTTACGCAATGTGGTCGTTCACGCTCATTCTTCAAAATAAAAGCCTGAAACTATGTCTAAAGGCTGTTGACACCTTAGGGAAGCCATAGAAAAAGTAATCTGGTTGATATCCCTTTAAATGGGCAATAGGGATGCATAAGAACAGAGAGGTTTCAAAAACAGGGGCACTTCCTGATTGGATTTTCCTCAGGTTTTAGCCTGCAATATCAGTTCTGTTTAACTCACAGACAAAATTTTGACAGTTTTCGAAACTTCAGAGTGTTTTCTATCCTAATCTGACAATTATATGCATATTCTAGTTTCGGGGGCTGAGAAATAGGCAGTTTCAAATGGGTACGTTTTTTAGCCAAAAACGAAAATACTGGCCCCTAGCCTTAAGAAGTTTTAACATCTAGGAGGTGGAATTGTTCTTTCATGAGATTGTGCAGTGCATTGAAACAAACCTCTTAAAAACAACAGTGATGAATATGCTGTCGTTGTTGTATTGCATAAACTGATTCTGTTTTCTGTTTTTATGATTCCTCTTGTTTTAGGGAATTGGTTTGGCTCTGCTCTTGGCCACCTGTGTGGTGGTCAGTGCATCCATATACAGCAACTGCAACTGGGATTTAGATGCAGATGGACAAGATTTTTCAGAAAGAGGAGCAGGAGCAGGAGGAGGAGCAGGTGGAGGAGGAGCAGGAGGAGCAGGAGCAGGAGCAGGAGCAGGAGCAGGAGCAGGAGCAGGAGCAGGAGGAGGAGGAGCAGTAGCAGGAGCAGTAGAAGAAGGAGCAGGATCAGGAGGAGTAGGAGGAGCAGGAGGAAGAGGAGCAGTAGAAGAAGGAGCAGGATCAGGAGCAGGAGGAGAAGGAGGAGGAGGAGCAGGAGGAGGAGGAGGAGCAGTAGAAGAAGGAATAAGAGCAGGAGGAGGAGGAGTAGGAGGAGCAGGAGGAGGAGGAGGAGCAGTAGAAGAAGGAGCAGGATCCGGAGCAGGAGCAGGAGGAGGAGGAGGAGCAGTAGAAGAAGGAATAAGAGCAGGAGGAGGAGGAGTAGGAGGAGCAGGAGGAGGAGGAGGAGCAGTAGAAGAAGGAGCAGGATCCGGAGCAGGAGCAGGAGGAGGAGGAGGAGCAGTAGAAGAAGGAACAGGAGCAGGAGAAGGAGTAGGAGGAGCAGTAGGAGGAGGAGGAGCAGTAGAAGAAGGAACAGGAGCAGGAGGAGGAGGAGTAGGAGGAGCAGGAGGAGGAGGAGCAACAGCAGCAGCAGAAGCAGGAGAAGCAGAAGAAAGAGATGCTTTGCTTCCAGAATGTTGACGTCACCCCATTGAAGTTATGAATTAAAAAAGATTCAGGTTAGGGTTAGGTTTTAGGGTAGGGTTGAAGAAGCTGTTGAGATGGTACGCAGGCCCAGAAATTGATCAATATGATCTGTATAAAATTACATTGGTAAAAATGGTATGTTTGTTTTTTTCTTCTTCACTCAATCAATAAGTAACCAATTTATAACTTTTCATTTATGTGTGGAGATTAAGGAGTGTTTTCTCTGACACAGATACATCTTAATCCTGGACTAAAAAGCAAGTTTAATGGTGAGTCTCCATTGAAATGCTTTTTAGTGCAGGATTAAGGTTAATCTGTGTCCACGAAACTGAGTTTACAAAGGAAGACCAACTCTGATCTTTTGCCAATTATTTGTCATATTTGATACAGTACATACAGTATCTGATATTTCTCCCAATGTGTAAAAAACAACAACAAAAACACATTGGATCTGATCTTTTGAGTTCTGATTTGTACCACATTTGTATGTGGTTCCCAAAAAATTCTGATCCATTTTGCAACCTCAGTCTGGACGCAAATTTTTTCCACATGACCTGCTGTTACAAAAACAACCACCCCAAAATGTAATGGAACAGTGACAGAAAATGGATGAAAAAAAACCATCTGAATTGGGTTCCTACGGCCCAGCTACATTACAGCCACCGGTCGTCCGGCATTACCATCAGCCACCAGCCATTGAGGGAATGCTTCCTTTGAAATTATTAAAAACTAGTGACAAGAGTAGTAGCTTATTAAGGCCCAGCTCTGTGTGACATTGTAGATACACAACTTGCAGATGCCCACGCACACTCATGAAGAAGGTTCCCTTTCACACACAGAGCACAAAGAAGAATGAACATTGAGAGGGAATTGGCATAGATTAAAGAAAATAAGAAATTAATTGGGAGTGGAATTTATAAAAAGAACGATTAAAGGTAAATATGTTAAATGTTAAAGGTTGGAAACAGGGGGACATATACAGTGGAAGATATTAAAGGGTGATTAGAGGAATGCAGTAAATGGTTAACAGTTTAATAGTGTTGTTTAGCTTAGAGGAACAAGACCGTAGGAGGGTAATAATGAAATGTTATAATGTTGTTTGCTTTAAGGTACGATGCATATAGACTATGTTTGTTAAGCTTAGGCCATCATTGTAAATAAGAATGTGTTCTTATCTGACTTGCCAAGTTAAATAAAGGTTAAAAAAGGGGGAAAAAGATGAACAAGGCCTTAGGAGGTTGATAATGAAATGTTATAATGATGAAATGTTGTAATGATGAAATGTTTAAGTTGGTGGATGTTTAAGATGTAATGGGGGGGTATTACGTTTGGTTGGAGTAAGATTAGAATCGAGTGGAGTAAGGAAGGTTCATGATTAAAAATTACTGTTTTAAAAGTTAAAGGTAATTAAGTGTGTTAAGGGAGTTAGTTGGATTTGGAAATCCCTAAATCGGTTAGGTGAGACCGGTTAGGTGAGACCGGTTAGGTGAGAAAAAGGTGGGAGTTAAGGGGGATGAAAAACACATTTTTGAACGTTGACCGAATTAGGTGTTAAACACTGGATGCATCATTGGGGTAGGTGTTAGCCACAGTGAGTTAGCCACAGTGAGTTAGCAGAAAGAAAAATGGAGGGTATAAAGGAGGCATGATTTTGGAGAAGGGAGAACTCTCTTTGAGCTACAAGAACCTGTCGACTGCTGGAAGAAGATTTTTGCTGTAGCTTTTTTAGCTTAATTAAAATATATTTAGAGTTTTATTATACTCTTATTTAGATTTTCATTATACTCAGTTAAAGTAACATTTTAGGAGGAATCCTTAAGGTTACCTCATTGATACCAAGCAGTGTGTTAATTAAAGTAGCTGTTCATGGTTTTAGACGCCATCTGAGGGACTGATCATCCTGAAGAGGGAGCCAAAAAAACTGTTTATAAAGTTGTAGAAGGTATGAAACCGTTTTTTCTTTTTAATAAATATTGTGCTTTTCCTAAAATTTTAATTAGTCAAAAAATATTGTATTGGCATCCCAATAAGGGTTGAGTTAAGGGCGCTGCAGGGGTCTATCAGTTTAATTTGCTGTTGATGTTTGCCTGTCATTGATTGGTGAAATTGATTTGTGATTGATTGATTGATCTGGATTTTTTTATGCCTGTTTCTGGAATTTTGAATAAACTTGCTTTATTGTTCTGAAACCCTGTTTCATCAAAGACTCATACAAGTGCAAGTCGTTTTAATCTCGGTTTCTGAAATAGACTTGATTAATTGAGGATTTTTCAGCATCTGGTTAGATAGTCTATCGGGGACCCGAGTGGCTGGTATAAATAAACCTAACCTGAGACCCAACTATAGATACTGAGTGCATTGGTAGGACTCATAAGGAGGGGTGTCTCAGGGCTAAGGCCAACCCAGAGGAGGGCGACCGGCTCATAGTGTGCTAAAGTTGGACTTCCGGCGCCGACAGAGATGGCCGCCTCGCTTCACGTTCCTAGGAAACTATGCAGTGTTTTGTTTTTTTACATGTTATTTATTACATTGGTACCCCAGGTAATCTTAGGTTCCTACTGGAGGAACTTAGGTAATCTTAGGTTCCTACTGGAGGAACTACTGGATATAAGAGCAACGTCAATTCACCATCATTACGACCAGGAATACGACTTTCCCGAAGCGGATCCTGTGTTCTGCCCACCACCCGGGACAATGGATCGGATCCCAGCCGGCGAACCAATACAACAACGCTGTAAAAGGGGCAGACGAAGCGGTCTTCTGGTCAGGCTCTGAAGACGGGCACATCGCGCACCGCTCCCGAGCATACTACTCGCCAATGTCCAGTCTCTTGACAACAAGGTTGATGAAATCCGAGCAGGGGTAGCAATCCAGAGAGATATCAGAGACTGTAACGTTCTTTGCTTCACGGAAACATAGCTCACTCGTGAGACGCTGTCGGAGTCGGTACAGCCAGCTGGTTTCTTCACGCATCGCGCCGACAGAAACAAACATCTTTCTGGTAAGAAGAGGGGCGGGGGGGTATGCCTTATGATTAATGAGACGTGGTGTGATCATAACAACATAGAGGAACTCAAGTCCTTCTGTTCACCTGACTTAGAATTCCTCACAATCAAATGTCGACCGCATTATCTACCATGAGAATTCTCTTTGATTATAATCACAGCCGCATATATTCCCCCAAGCAGACACATCGATGGCCCTGAACAAACTTTATTTGACTCTATGTAAACCGGAAACCACATATCCTGAGGCTGCATTCATTGTAGCCAGGGATTTTAGAAACTCCCTAAATTCTAACAGCATATCGATTGCGCTACCAGGGCTGGTAAAACCCTGGATAATCGTTATTCTAACTTCCGTGACGCATATAAGGCCCTCCCCCGCTCTCCTTTCAGAAAAGCTGACCACGACTCCATTTTGTTGCTTCCAGCCTATCGACAGAAACTAAAACAGGAAGCTCCCGCTCTCTGGTCTGTTCAACGCTGGTCCGACCAATCTGATTCCACGCTTCAAGATTGCTTCGATCACGTGGATTGGGATATGTTCCGCATTGCGTCTAACAACAACGTTGACGAATACGCTGATTCGGTGAGCGAGTTCATTAGCAAGTGCATTGGCGATGTCGTACCCACAGCAACTATTAAAACATTCCCCAACCAGAAACCGTGGATTGATGGCAGCATTCATGCGAAACTGAAAGCGCGAACCACTGCTTTTAACCAAGGCAAGGTGACTGGAAACATGACCGAATACAAGCAGTTTAGCTATTCCCTCCGCAAGGCAATCAAACAAGCTAAGCGTCAGTATAGAGACAAAGTAGAGTCGCAATTCAACGGCTCAGACACAAGAGGTATGTGGCAGGGTCTACAGTCAATCACGGATTACAAAAAGAAAACCAGCCCCGTCACGGACCAGGATGTCTTGCTCCCAGACAGACTAAACAACTTCTTTGCTCACTTTGAGGACAATACAGTGCCACTGACACGGCCCGATACCAAAACCTGCGGACTCTCTTTCACTGCAGCCGACGTGAGTAAAACATTTAAACGTGTTAACCATCTTAAATTTTGTTCTCAAGGTACATAACCCGATTTAATTATATTCCTCAGTCTGCAAACCAGAATTTGTAAGACCCTGGTCGAATGAAACAGACAGAGGCCCAGCTACAATAGTCAAAAGGTTTATTCATGGGAACATTCTAAAGTCAAGAATACAAAACAATTCATTTTATACTGACTTCTCACGCCCACACATTCACACAACCACACGCACACACATACACACAAACAGACACACACACTGTCCGACAGAGATTAGTGACCTTGTCCATGAGATGTACTCCACGTTCTCTCCCAAATCTCTAGTCAGGTCGGCACCAAGCTCAGACAGTCTGTGTTTAAAATACCATAAAGACATATTGTCTTTACCCTAATTCTGACTAGGACTACACATTTATTGATTATGATTTTATACATTCTAATCAATTCCATACAATTATATGTTTCAGGGCAGAATATTCTAATCATTCAATTAACAGATAATTCTCAACTTTCACCCTCGCAAGGCTGCAGTCCCAGACGGCATCCCCAGCCGCGTCCTCAGAGCATGCGCAGACCAGCTGGCTGGTGTGTTTACGGACATATTCAATCAATCCTTATCCCAGTCTGCTGTTCCCACATGCTTCAAGAGGGCCACCATTGTTCCTGTTCCCAAGAAAGCTAAGGTAACTGAGCTAAATGACTACCGCCCCGTAGCACTCACTTCCGTCATCATGAAGTGCTTTGAGAGACTAGTCAAGGACCATATCACCTCCACCCTGACACCCTAGACCCACTCCAATTTGTTTACCTCCAAAATAGGTCCACTGACGACACAATCGCAACCCCACTGCACACTGCCCTAACCCATCTGGACAGGAGGAATACCTATGTGAGAATGCTGTTCATCGACTACAGCTCAGCATTTAACACCATAGTACCCTCCAAACTCGTCATCAAGCTTGAGACCCTTGGTCTCATCCCCGCCCTGTGCAACTGGGTACTGGACTTCCTGACGGGCCGCCCCCAGGTGGTGAGGGTAGGTAACAACATCTCCACCCCGCTGATCCTCAAAACTGGGGCCGCACAAGGGTGCGTTCTGAGCCCTCTCCTGTACTCCCTGTTCACCCACGACTGCGTGGCCATGCACGCCTCCAACTCAATCATCAAGTTTGCAGACAACACTACAGTGGTATGCTTGATTACCAGCAACGACGAGACGGCCTACAGGGAGGAGGTGAGGGCCCCCGGAGTGTGGTGTCAGGAAAATAACCTCACACTCAATGTCAACAAAACAAAAGAGATGATCGTGGACTTCAGGAAACAGCAGAGGGAGCACCCCCCTATCCACATCGACGGGACAGTAGTAGAGAGGGTAGAAAGTGTTAAGTTCCTCGGCGTACACATCACGGACAAACTGAATTGGTCCACCCACACAGACAGCGTGGTGAAGAAGGCACAGCAGCGCCTCTTCAACCTCAGGAGGCTGAAGAAATTCAGCTTGTCACCAAAATCACTCACAAACTTTTACAGATGCACAATCGAGAGCATCCTGTCGGGCTGTACCACCGCCTGGTACAGCAACTGCTCCGCCCACAACCGTAGCCACTTTAAACAATGGCACATATGTATATACTGTACTCGATACCATCTACTGCATCTTGCCTATGCCGTTCTGTACCATCACTCATTCATATATCTTTATGTACATATTCTTCATCCCTTTACACTTGTGTGTATAAGGTAGCTGTTGTGAAATTGTTAGGTTAGATTACTCGTTGGTTATTACTGCATTGTCGGAACTAGAAGCACAAGCATTTCGCTACACTCGCATTAACATCTGCTAACCATGTGTATGTGTGACAAATAAAATTTGATTTGATTTAAAGTTTCAACTCTGGCCCGGACAATCCTGAAAAGGTGCCGGGTTTATAAGGTTCAGGGTGAGGACGAAGAGGCACTTGACTTCAGGGATAGCCCACTTTACTGTAAGGGAACACCCCCCTGAAATGGAGAAAATAGAATGGGAAGTCATTGGCACCGTCCAAAACATGTACACGATGGACAATACCACTCAATTCGGCGTCGTTTCATCCAAAACTGATTGCAAATGCCATATGGCAAATGCCAATTGTAACACTCCAAAAATCCTATAGATGGTGAGTGCGCTTTACCGTAACTTTTCATATTGCAAATGTAACACGTCAAGACCCAAGAGTAAAATGTAGAATATTTTAACATTTTTACAAAAATGTATCACCCCCTTAAAAAAGTGCTTTCTGGACCGTTTTTCGAAATTCTTTCAATTTTTACATTTACATTTAAGTCATTTAGCTGACGCTCTTATCCAGAGCGACTTACAAATTGGAAAGTTCATACATATTCATCCTGGTCCCCCCGTGGGGAATGAACCCACAACCCTGGCGTTGCAAGCGCCATGCTCTACCAACTGAGCCACACGGGACCCATGTCAATTACACTTGTATAAGAACTGTATGAACGTGCTTTAGTCAAACTTCATTATCATTATTTTTTGGGAAATTTTTACTTGTCCATAAGGCATATGTTTTGTACATTTGCAATATGATTTCATAGGAAGTCAAAAGTCAAAAGTCGAAAATTACAACAACAAAAAAGGAAAAAAAATTTGGGGGGGAAATTCTTAAGATTTTTATGTCAATTTCACATGTATAAGAACTGTATGAACATACTTTTGTCAAATGTTATTATCATAATTACTATTTTATTTTTTACTTGTCCATAAGGCACATGTTTTGTACATTTGCAATATGATCTCATTGGAAGTCAAAAGTCGAAAGTCGAAAATTACAGAAAAATTAAAAAACGTATCACCCCCTTTAATTACAGGGGGTGCTATTTTCGCATTAGCATAATTTGCTCTACAGATTAAACTGCCTCTTATTCAATTATTGCTCTTACTATATGCATATAAATAATACCATTGGAAAGAAAACAATCCCTAGTTTCTAAAAGCGTTTCAATTTTGTCTCTGAGTGATACAGAAGTCATTCCACAGCACTTTCCATGACCAAGAACATAAAATCAAGATGTGTTATGCTGGCTTCAAAGCTCTGCCTATATATGGTCGTGCCCCCTATGACCAGAAACACACCTCATTCGCCTTCCTCTGGTTGTCAAGAGGACGTCAGAGGAGAAATTCTTTGTTTATCTGGGACTGACGTGAAATAGGACCCATTTCTTTGGCGTGACCGACAACTTCCGGTTTTTCTGAATGCTCGAATTTGAGCTGCGTTGGTGTACTGTTTTGCTGGCGTTATGTATGCAAACTATCTCCGTGTCGAATTTTGTTTGATACATGTGACCATATCATCGTAATGTATGTTTTTTCAATATAGTTTAATCAGATTATTTGAATTTTTCCGGGAGTTTTGCGGTGTACCGTTGTCGGATTGTATTTACGTTTGAGAAATTCGTGCCACTCGACCGGTACCTGTGCTAAATGGAGTGGGCAAGGAAGAATTCTGAACGGAACCAACGACTCATCTTGACAAAGGACACTTTGATCAACATTCTGATGAAAGATCAGCCATAGTAAGACCCAATTTACGATGTTATATCATATCTGTTGTGCATGTGAACTGGACGTGGGCGCCTAGCCGAATCTGCCTGGTAAAAATATCGTGTCCTTCGCTAACGTGGTTAGCTAATAGATTTACATATTCTGTCTTCCCTGTAAAACATTTTAAAAATCTGAAATGGTGGCTTTATTCACAAGACCTGTATCTTTCATCTGGTGTCTTGGACTTGTGATTTAATGATATTTAGATGCTACAAGTTACTTGTGACGCTATGCTAGCTGTGCTAATCAGTGGGGTGAGTTGGAGGGTGCTACCGGATCAGGGTTGGTGACTCGTGAGAAGTTAAAAAAGTGCTTTCTGGACCGTTTTTCGAAATTCTTTAGATTTCTATGTCAATTTCACATGTATAAGAACTGTTATGAACATACTTTTGTTAAATTTAATTATCATAATTATTTTATTTATTTTACTTGTCCATAAGGCATATGTTTTGTACATTTGCAATATGATTTCATAGGATGTCAAAAGTCGAAAATAACGATTTTCTTTTAAACGTCCAAAATTAAGCATTTAAAACCGTATTGAAAATCGTGCATGGTAACCCAAAACATGAAAATGAATATTTTTTGACTTTTTTTGAAAACCTCCATAAATCACTCAGGCCGGACCCCATTGACTTGGGGCCGTAGTATAGTGCTCCCATAGCGGGCATGGAGGTCTGGATGCCCCCTAAAAGCATTTAAAACCGTTTTGAAAAATCACGCCTGGTAACCCAAAAATAATACCAGGTGCACGATAAATTTGGACTTAGAATATTTTTTGACTTTTTTTGAAAACCTCCATAAATCACTCAGGCCAGTACCCATTGATTTGGGGCCGTAGTATAGTGCTCCCATAGCGGCCATGGAAGTCTGGATGCCGACCTAAAAGCATTTAAAACAGTTTTAAAAATCATGCCTGGTAACCCAAAGCATGAAACATAGCCAAAAAATGTACTGTGATTCAACAGTGAAAAACATCACATCATATTGCAAATGTAACGTGCATTTGCAATATGTAACAATGGACATATACCATCACGAATTTGACATGCTCAAAAATACTGCAGGAATGCGAAAATGACTGGGCCGATGAACTCGGGATCGCCGGGCAGTGATTCTGGTTCCTCTCCATCGCTCGATGGTGTTGATTTCAGAATGTCATTTTGGTGATGGTACATCACTGTTTAAACATATTGCAAATGTACAAAAGTCAACTAGCAAGTCAGTGTCCATCAGTCAATTAGATATTTTCAGACACCAAAATACCTCAGACACCACACCCACTTTTTCCAACTCATTTAGAAGCCAACTATCACATATTTCAGAGCAGGCCCAAAATTCACAGCGCCTTCTATTTAAACCATAATAAAAACATATAACACGTAGTTATGTTCTAGCTGCGGGTCCAGTTCTGACATTATTTGTAGGCCCATAGGAGGCGACCTCGAATCCCAAGTTTCGGCTCGATAGGTCATTCGGTGGCCGAGCAAGACCTTAATTGGTGCTGAAAATCCACCTTATTCCATGCCTTGCTACAGGGTCCTTGAATGAGCTATCGGACAGAAACGTCGGGGTCAGTCTTTATGGGCCGAGCTGGTTTCAACACACCTAGTCTTGCGACTCTGGGACTTTTCTAAATGTCGTCATTTTCGTAATGGTCAAAATGAATTGAAGTCATTGCAAATGTATGAGGCTGTTTATCAGTCTGAGAACCTTCTAGAGCCACATAACTCACCGGGCACAATCGACCTGAGCTCTATAACAGGTTTCTAAAGTTTCAGAACTCTATGTTTGACAGTTCTTTAAAAGTTCGAACAGTGGTAACTATTGCAGGCACTGTCTCTAAGCCCCTCAGTGTGTCACTCCATCCTTTCTGTGTGGGTGTGTGAGTTTTTCTTGGAAATCTGATGGGAAGAATGACTTATTTACAGTTCATGAGGGTTGCCTAATCACACATATGAAGTTTTGGAAAGATTTGACTTTTTTAACCCTTCGAAACAGCCCCTTTATTGAAATTTATTCGGGACGTTAGGCATGTTGCGTTGTGTGACTTTGTTCAGGAAGGATAGCTTCGCGCCACTTGGCCAGTGTGCTTGCTAATTCAAGAGGGAAAAACGACGTTCTAATACCAAACAAAGACGGTTCTGGACAAAGGACCCCTTGTACAACATTCTGATGGAAGATCACCAAAAGTAGGACCCATTTTGTGATGCTATTTCATATATCTGTCGAACTGTGTACTAGTAGTTTTGCGCCCAGGTTTTGGCCACTCTCTCGCTATAACATAAGCCTTATGTCGTAATGAAGATATTTTTAGAATTCTAACACTGCGATTGCATTAAGAACTAGTGTATCTATCATTTCCTATACAACATGTATTTTTTTGTAATGTTTATGAATAGCTATTTGGTCAGAATAGGTGAGAGTCTAATAGAAATATCCGCACATTCTGGGAAAAAGATGCTACGTTAGCATAATGAATAACCACTGATTTCAGCTCTAAATATGCACATTTTCGAACAAAACATAAGTGTATGTATAACCTGATGTTATAGGACTGTCATCCGAGGAAGGTTTATGAAGGTTAGTGAAAATTAATATATTTTGCTGGTTTATTCGCTAACGCTAACGTGCCTATTGCTATCGCTAACGTGCCTTGATGAATGAATGCGGTTGTGTGGTAGGCTATTGTAGTAAGCCTATATAATGCTATATTGTGTTTTCGCTGTAAAACACTGTAAAACACAAAATCGGAAATATTGGCTGGATTCACAAGATGTTTGTCTTTAATTTGCTGTACACCATCGATTTTTCAGAAATGTTTTATGATGAGTATTTAGGTATTTCACGTTGGTCTCTATAATTACTCTGGCTGCTTCGGTGCTATTTCTGACGGTAGCTGTGATGGTAGCAGCAATGTAAAACTGATTTATACCTCAAATATGCACATTTTTCGAACAAAACATAGATTTATTGTATAACATGTTATAGGACTGTCATCTGATGACGTTGTTTCTTGGTTAGTTTGGTTGGTTCTTGGTTAGTTTGGTTGGTTTCGTGCATGCTACCTGTGCTGTGAAAAATGTCTGTCCTTTTTTGTATTTGGTGGTGAGCTAACATAAATATATGTGGTGTTTTCGCTGTAAAACATTTTAAAAATCGGACATGTTGACTGGATTCACAAGATGTGTATCTTTCATTTGCTGTATTGGACTTGTTAACCTTTCACGGCTACTAACCCCGGATCCGGGAGCACCCCCCACCCCCCACACACTGATTAGCATAGATAGCATAGCTTCACAAGTAGATAGTAGCATCTAAATATCATTAAATCACAAGTCCAAGACACCAGATGAAAGATACAGATCTTGTGAATAAAGCCACCATTTCAGATTTTTAAAATGTTTTACAGGGAAGACAAAATATGTAAATCTATTAGCTAAACACGTTAGCAAAATACACCACTATTCTAACTCCATCAGTTTCTTACTCCTTCAGGTGCTATCACCAATTCGGCTCAACTAAGATATTGATAGCCAATAACCTATAAAAAAAACCATCAGATGACAGTCTGATAACATATTCATGGTATAGGATAGTTTTTGTTAGAAAAAAGTGCATATTTCAGGTAGAAATCACAGTTTACAATTGCACCGACCATCACAAATCCACTAGAATTACTAGATAGAGCAACGTGTATGACCAATTTACTCATCATAAAACATTTCATAAAAATAGACAAAGCATAGCAATGGAAAGACCCAGTTCTTGTGATTTCAGACCATATTTCAGATTTTCTAAGCGTTTTTCAGCGAAAACACAATAAATCGATAAGTTAGCATACTACATGTTCCAACGTTACCAGAGCATCGATTCCAGCCAAAGAGCGCTATAACGTAACCACCGCCAAAAGATATTAATTTTTTCACTAACCTTCTCAGAATTCTTCCGATGACACTCCTGTAACATCATTTTACAACATACATATACAGTTTGTTCGAAAAGGTGCATATTTAGCCATACAAAACCGTGGTTACACAATGAAAATACTAGGAAATCAAGCCTCAATATGTCTGACGTCATCTATCAGAGTGATCTAGTTTAATTAAAAGCTAATCATATACTTGACTAAAAAATACAGGGTTGACAGGAATCGAAAGACAAATTAGTTCTTAATGCAACCGCTGATTTACATTTTTAAAATTATCCTTACTTTTCAATACAGGGTTGGCCAAGTGAAGCTATACCAAACAAAATGGCGATATATGCGTTTAAAATATTTCGACAGAAACACGGTTTATCATATTAAATATTGCTTACTTTGAGCTGATCTTCCATCATATTCTTGGGCAATGTATCCTTTCTATGTTATAAACGTCTTTTGGTCGATAGATGTCCTCTGTCCTTCGAAATGTCCATCACCAGCGACCGACACCCTAAAACGTGTCCAAACTTTCAGAGTGCACGACAAAGAAATTCCTCAAAATCGCACTAAACGGATATAAATTGATATAAAACGGTTAAAATTCACTACATTATGATGTTTTTAACAACTATAACGACTGAAAACATGACCGGAGAAATACTGCTGGTTAGAAAACGATTTGGAACGAGGCAGGTCCGATGGCCTTCACGCTTGAGGCGCACGTTGAGAAAGGGGGGTCTCTGTACATTTTTGTCATTTATAATGGCTGTGAACGTCCCATCGACTTCATTGAAAACGTGATGACGTACAGACACCCAGAGGAAGACGTAGGCAGTGTCGGTTTCTTCATAGCATTCACTGTGGCCTTATAAACAGACCCCAGATCAGAGGTAAAAATTTCTGAAATCTGAACCCTGTCATGAAAAGTGCTGTAGAAATTGTTCTGTACCACTCAGAGACAAAATTTCAACTCCTATAGAAACTATAGACTGTTTTCTATCCAATAATAACAATAATATGCATATTGTACGATCAAGAATTTAGCACGAGGCAGTTTAATTTGGAGACACAAATATGCTAATGCGGAACAGCACCCCCTATAGTTCCAAGAAGTTAATGTGTGAAAGTTAAATATTTCCCAAAAATATTTTTTGAATTTCGCGCTCTGCCTTTTCAGTGGAATGTGGGAGGAGTTCCGCTAGCGGAACGCCGGGGCTGTAAAGGTTAATAAACACAGCTGCAACTTTATTTTATTCATTTTCACATATTTTTTGGGGGACCAAAAAAGTCCACACCCACTTTCATTGCACTGTGTTTGTAGGCTGTTAACTTCTCACGAGTCACCAACCCTGATCCGGTAGCACCCCCCCCCCCCCCCACTGAGTAGCATAGCTAGCATAGCGTCACAAGTAACTTGTAGCATCTAAATATCATTAAATCACAAGTCCAAGACACCAGATGAAAGATACAGGTCTTGTGAATAAAGCCACCATTTCAGATTTTTAAAATGTTTTACAGGGAAGACACAATATGTAAATCTATTAGCTAACCACGTTAGCAAAGGACACGATTTTTTTACTCCCAACAGCTTTTTCCTGCGTCAGTAGCTATCACTAATTCGACTAAATAAAAATATATATAGCCACTAACCAAGAAACAACTTCATAAGATGACAGTCTGATAACATATTTATGGTATAGCATAGTTTTTTTTTGGAAAAATGTGCATTTTTCAGGTATAAATCACAGTTCTACATTGCAGCTGCAATCTGAAATAGTGCTTACCCAGCCAGAACAATTACAGAGACCAACGTCATAAAACTAATTACTCATCTTAACACATTTCAGAAAAATACACAGCGTACAGATATTGAAAGCCCAACATCTGGTGAATCCAAACAATATTTCAGATTTATTAAATGTTTTATAACGAAAACAAAATGTAGCGCTAAATTAGCATAGCTATACCAGGCAGATTCGGCTAGGCGCCCACGGCCAGTTCACATGCACAACAGATATGATATAACATCGTAAATTGGGTCTTGCTATGGCTGATCTTTCATCAGAATGTTGATCAAAGTGTCCTTTGTCAAGATGAGTCGTTGGTTCCGTTCAGAATTGTTCCTTTCCCACTCCATTTAGCACAGGTACTGGTCGAGTGGCACGGATCTCTCAAACGTAAATAAAATCAGACAACGGAACACCACAAAACTCCCGAAAAAATTCAAATAATCTGATTAAACTATATTGAAAAAACATACATTACGATGATATGGTCACATGTATCAAACAAAATTCGACACGGAGATAGTTTTCATCCATAACGCCAGCAAAACAGTACACAATCGCAGCTCCAACTCGTGCGAATCAGAAAACCGGAAGTTGTCGGTCACGCCAAAGAAATAGGTCTTATTTCACGTCAGTACCAGATAAACAAAGAATTTCTCCTCTGACGTCCTCTTGACACCCAGAGGAAGGCGAATGAAGTGTGTTTCTGGTCATAGGGGTCATGACCATATATAGGCAGAGCGTTGAAGCGAGCATAGACTTCTTGCATTCTACTTCTTGGTCAGGGAAAGTGCTGTCAAATGACTTGTGTATCACTCAGAGACAAAATTGAAACGGTTTTAGAAACTAGAGATTGTTTTCTTTCCAATGGTATTATTTATATGCATATAGTAAGAGCAATAATTGAATAAGAGGCAGTTTAATCTGTAGAGCAAATTATGCTAATGGGAAAATAGCACCCCCTGTATTCTCAAGAAGTTAACCTCCTCTCAGGAGATGATTCTCTTAGCCTTTCAACAAATTTTCAAAAAATAGTATGCCTATTTAAAAACATTTTCTCTACCATTCAAGATAGCAGTTAGTTCATTTTGAGCATATCAAAGACAGCTGAAACTTTATTTCATAAATTTTCAACAAAAAAAATCTTCAGTAGGCTGTTAACCTTTTGTCAATAGGGGGAGCTGTTAGCATTATTTTTTTTTTTACATTTCCAAATTAAACTGCCTCGTACTCAATTCTTGATCGTACAATATGCATATTATTGTTATTATTGGATAGAAAACAGTCTATAGTTTCTATAGGAGTTGAAATTTTGTCTCTGAGTGGTACAGAACAATTTCTACAGCACTTTTCATGACAGGGTTCAGATTTCAGAAATTTTTACCTCTGATCTGGGGTCTGTTTATAAGGCCACAGTGAATGCTATGAAGAAACCGACACTACCTACGTCTTCCTCTGGGTGTCTGTACGTCATCACGTTTTCAATGAACTCGATGGGACGTTCACAGCCATTATAAATGACAAAAATGTACAGAGACCCCTCTTTCTCAACGTGCGCCTCAAGCGTGAAGGCCATCGGACCTGTCTCGTTCCAAATCGTTTTCTAACCAGCTATATTTCTCCGGTCATGTTTTCAGTCGTTATAGTTGTTAAAAACATCATAATGTAGTTAATTTGAAACGTTTTATAGCAATTTATATCCGTTTAGTGCGATTCTGAGGAATTTATTTGTCGTGCACTTTCTAGCTTTGGGAACGTTTCGCGGTCTCGGTCGTTGTTAGTGGACATTTCGAAGGACAGAGGACATCTATCGACCAAAAGACGTTTATAACATAGAAAGGATACATTGCCCAAGAATATGATGGAAGATCAGCTCAAAGTAAGCAATATTTAATATGATAAACCGTGTTTCTGTCGAAATATTTTAAACGCATTTTTCGCCATTTTGTTTTGTATAGCTTCACTTGGCCAACCCTGTATTGAAAAGTAAGGATAATTTTAAAAATGTAAATCAGCGGTTGCATTAAGAACTAATTTGTCTTTCGATTCCTGTCAACCCTGTATTTTTTAGTCAAGTATATGATTAGCTTTTAATTAAACTAGATCACTCTGATAGATGACGTCAGACATATTGAGGCTTGATTTCCTAGTATTTTCATTGTGTAACCACGGTTTTGTATGGCTAAATATGCACCTTTTCGAACAAACTGTATATGTATGTTGTAAAATGATGTTACAGGAGTGTCATCGGAAGAATTCTGAGAAGGTTAGTGAAAAAATTAATATCTTTTGGCGGTGATTACGTTATAGCGCTCTTTGGCTGGAATCGATGCTCTGGTAACGTTTTCACATGTAGTATGCTAACTTATCGATTTATTGTGTTTTCGCTGTAAAACGCTTAGAAAATCTGAAATATTGTCTGGAATCACAAGATCTGGGTCTTTCCATTGCTATGCTTTGTCTATTCTTATGAAATGTTTTATGATGAGTAAATTGGTCATACACGTTGCTCTATCTAGTAATTCTAGTGGATTTGTGATGGTCGGTGCAATTGTAAACTGTGATTTCTACCTGAAATATGCACTTTTTTCTAACAAAAACTATCCTATACCATGAATATGTTATCAGACTGTCATCTGATGGTTTTTTTTATAGGTTATTGGCTATCAATATCTTAGTTGAGCCGAATTGGTGATAGCACCTGAAGGAGTAAGAAACTGATGGAGTTAGAATAGTGGTGTATTTTGCTAACGTGTTTAGCTAATAGATTTACATATTTTGTCTTCCCTGTAAAACATTTTAAAAATCTGAAATGGTGGCTTTATTCACAAGATCTGTATCTTTCATCTGGTGTCTTGGACTTGTGATTTAATGATATTTAGATGCTACTATCTACTTCTGAAGCTATGCTATCTATGCTAATCAGTGTGTGGGGGGTGGGGGGTGCTCCCGGATCCGGGTTTCTGAGGCAGTAAAAGTTAACCTCCAAGGTGATTCACTCAGCCTTTCAACTATTGTTAAATGATAGAATTCTTATGTTACACAACATTTTCAACATTTCAAGATAGCAGTTAGTTAAGTCTGATCCGTTCATGTTTTGATGTATATTTATTTTATACATTTTCACAAATTTTGTCTCCTTCTCTACTTTGTGCAATGACAGAGAAGTGGGACTGACAAGTTCTCTCATTGATCTCGGGTTCAGCTACCAGGGGGCGCCCACCCTCTATGAAAACTTAATGTTGATAGGCTGGTTACCTCATCTCAGGAGATGACAGACTCAGCCTTTCAAATGTTTTGTAATGATGGGATGGCTATTGAACACAACTTTAAAACCTGGTTGTCTTGTATGTACCAGTTCACGAGGGTTGCCTAATCACAAATATGACATTTTGAAAAGATCTGACCTTTTCAACCCTTCGAAACAGCCCCTATGACACCATTATAAGGCACTTCCGGTTGGCACAGGAAGCTAATAGTAAACACATATCTTGATTGGGGTATGCTGTTACAGAATCCTGAGTTTTAAGTCTGTATGTTAAGAATTGACTGATCTACACAGGGTTGAATGCAGTGATTTTCACAATTGCAGGTTATGTACATCAAAACACTTTTAGGGTGAATTTGATCACTTCCGGTTGCTCCAGGAAGCTTAGAATCGACACAGGTAGAACTCATAGTGGCCTGATGGATTGTCATCAAAGACAGGTTCATAAGGCATTCATAACCCACATAGGCTTCAGGTTGAATTTAGAGGAGAAGGCAATGTATTCCTATGGGGACAGATGTCATTGTAAACTGTTTGATGTAAACACCTTCTTTTAACTGTTAAGGGTTAATGCCACACGGTCAAGGTTAGGCTTGCACAGATCGGGAGGATCTTAGGAACATTCCTGTGGTTGAATTGTTCTTGTAAACCTAACAGTTCCGCCCATGTCCCCCAAAAGCCCCTGAAATTTAGGGGCAGGCTTCATTTTGTGCCTGCTTTTTTTCATGGTTGCTGCACTCGGAGTGAGCTACGGTCAAGCGGGGCGTCTCGTTGAACTCGGCACGGCCTGGAGATAATGGTAATGCCATTGCAGGCTCTGGGTGTCTTTAGTTAGGGTCTCCAACATGGCTAGGGAGAGCTAGGGTCTCCAACACGGCTAGGTGGAGTTAGGGTCTCCAACAGGGCTAGGGAGAAGTAGGGTCTCCAACAGGCTTGAGAGAGTTAGTGTCTCCAACATGGCTATGGAAAGTTAGATGCTCCAACATGGTTAGGGAGAGTTATAGTCTCCAATGTGTTAAGGGAGAGTTAGGGTCTCCAACAGGGCTAGGGAGAGTTAGGGTCTCCAACAGGGTTAGGGAGAGTTAGGGTCTCAAACAGGGCTAGGGAGTGTTCGGGTCTCCAACACGGCTAGAGAGAGTTTGTGTCTCCAACAAGGCTAGGGAGAATTAGGGAATCCAACATGGCTAGGGAGAGGTAGGGTCTCCAACAGGGCTAGGGGGAATTAGGGTCTCCAACAATGCTAGGGAGAGGTAGGGTCTCCAACAGGGCAAGGGGGAGGTAGCCTCTCCAACAGGGCTAGGGATAGTTATACCCTCGAACATGGCTAGGGAGAGTTAGGGTCTCCAATAAGGCTAGGGTGAGTTAGGGTCTCCAAAAGGGCTAGGGAGAGTTAGGGTCTCCAACAGGGCTAGGGGGAGTTAGGGTCTCCAACATGGCTAGGGAGAGTTAGGGTCTCCAACAGGGCTAGAGAGAGGTATGGTCTCCAACAGGGCTAGGGAGAGTTAGGGTCTCCAACATGGATAGGGAGAGTTAGGGTCTCCAACAGGACTAGGGAGAGTTAGGGTCTCCAACATGGCTAGGGAGAGTTAGGGTCTCCAACAGGACTAGGGAGAGTTAGGGTCTCCAACATGGCTAGGGAGAGTTAGGGTCTCCAACAGGGCTAGGGAGATGTATGGTCTCCAACAGGGCTAGGGAGAGTTAGGGTCTCCAACATGGATAGGGAGAGTTAGGGTCTCCAACAGGGCTAGGGAGATGTATGGTCTCCAACAGGGCTAGGGAGAGTTAGGGTCTCCAACATGGATAGGTTCTTTCCAAGGTTCTTTCCAAAACTGTTCACTGCTCTGGCACCCCAATGGTGGAACAAACTCCCCCACGACGCCAGGTCAGCGGAATCAATCACCACCTTCCGGAGACACCTGAAACCCCACCTCTTTAAGGAATACCTAGGATAGGATAAAGTAATCCTTCTAACCCCCCCCCCCCCTTAGAGTTAGATGCACTATTGTAAAGTGGTTGTTCCACTGGACATCATAAGGTGAATGCACCAACTTGTAAGTCGCTCTGGATAAGAGCGTCTGCTAAATGACTTAAATGTAAATGTAAATGGATAGGGAGAGTTAGGGTCTCCAACAGGGCTAGGGAGATGTATGGTCTCCAACAGGGATAGGGGGAGTTAGAGCCGCCAACATTGTTAGGGAGAGTTAGGGTCTCAAACAGGCCTAGGAAGAGATAGGGTCTCCAACATGGCTAGGGAGAGTTAGAGCCTCCAACATTGTTAGGGAGAGTTAGGGTCTCCAACAGGGCAAAGGAGAGTTAGGGTCTCCAACATGGCTAGGGAGAGTTAGGGTCTCCAACAGGGCTAGGGAGAGGTAGGGTCTCCAACAGGGCTAGGGAGAGGTGTGGTCTCCAACAGGGCTAGGGAGAGGTATGGTCTCCAACAAGGCTAGGGAGAGGTATGGTCTCCAACAGGGCTAGGGAGAGTTAGGGTCTCCAACATGGCTAGGGAGAGTTAGGGTCTCCAACAGGGCTAGGGAGAGGTGTGGTCTCCAACAGGGCTAGGAAGAGTTAGGGTCTCCAACAGGGCTAGGGAGAGTTAGGGTCTCCAACAGGGCTAGGGAGAGGTATGGTCTCCAACAGGGCTAGGGAGAGTTAGGGTCTCCAACATGGCTAGGGAGAGTTAGGGTCTCCAACAGGGCTAGGGAGAGGTGTGGTCTCCAACAGGGCTAGGGAGAGGTATGGTCTCCAACATGGCTAGGAAGAGTTAGGGTCTCCAACAGGGCTAGGGAGAGTTAGGGTCTCCAACAGGGCTAGGAAGAGTTAGGGTATCCAACAGGGCTAGGGAGAGTTAGGGTCTCCAACAGGGCTAGGAAGAGTTAGGGTCTCCAACAGGACTAGGAAGAGTTAGGGTCTCCAACATGGCTAGGGAGAGTTAGAGCCAAATAATAGAGATAACTGTCCAACAAATATACATTTGGGGGATATACTACTCATGATATTGTGCATTTCAAAATGAATGACTTCAGACTTCTGTATACGGCTGTGCAGAAGTAGAAGCCTTGTATATACAGCTGTGTATATTTTTCAAGGTGCTGGTTGAATAACAGGATGTACTTTCAATACAGTATGATATGACTGTGTCAATCTGTATACGTTTCTCTTTTGCAGATGCTTTTGTGGTGAGCCTACTGGCATCAACAGGAAACTGTTTAGGCACATCTCACCTTCTCACCTCTGTTCTGTTCATCGGCCTTAGCAGGGTTAAAGACAAAATGGTGTAGCAAAACATGATGATGATGATGATGGTTCCCACGCAGCCTTTCTCTTCTTCTGTCCATCTTCCAGCTGTTGCACCAACATGGTCAGAAGGTAACATCTCTCCCATGGAGAGATCACAGCGGCCCCTTAGCTTCCTCATTCCTGAGAGCCGGGAAACCCTTATTGCCCAAGGCATTTCATTTTCACAGGTTCTTTCCATTCCTGTAGTTAAACATTCCACCTACATCTATCAACTTTTCAATATAAACCATTTCAGCAAATTAACAGTATAAATATTCCCTCACCTACACCTTTCACAAGGATTTCTGAGGCTTCAATTACATGTACAGTATATCTGTTGTTGACCTCTGAGGATCAAAAAGTCACCCATAAACATTTCAGGCTATAGATCAAAGATTCAAAAGTTTATTCTACTTAAATCAATGTTTTTTGACAAATTATTTAAAATATGAAACAAAAAGACCTTATTTACGTAAGTACTTAGATCCTTTGCTATGAGACTTGAAATTGAGATCAGGTGCATCCTGTTTCCATTGATCATCCTTGAGATGTTTCTACAACTTGATTAGAGTCCACCTGTGGTAAATTCAATTGATTGGACATGATTTAGAAAGCCACACACCTGTCTATATAAGGTCTCACAGTGCACGTAGGAGCAAAAACCAAGCCATGAGGTAGAAGGATTTGTCCATAGAACTCCAAAACAGGATTGTGTTGGGGCACAGATCTGGGGAAGGGTACCAAAACATTTCTGCAGCATTGAAGGTCCCCAAGAACACAGTGGCCTCCATCATTCTTAAATGGAAGAAGTTTGGAACCATATAGACTCTTCCTAGAGCTGGCAGCCAAACTGAGCAATCTGGGCAGAAGGACCTTGGTCAGGGATGTGATCAAGAACCCGATGGTCACTCTGACAGAGCTCTAGAGTTCCTCTGTGGAGGTAGGAGAACCTTCCAGAAGGACAACCATCTCTGCAGCACTCCACCAATCAGGCCGTTATGGTAAAGTGGCCAGATGGAAGTCACTTCTCAGTAAAAGGCACATGACAGTCCGCTTGGAGTTTGCCAAAAGGCCCTTAAAGACTCTCAGACCATGAGAAACAAGATTCTCTGGTCTGATGAAACCAAGATTGAACTCTTTGGCCTGAATGACAAGCATCACTTCTGGAGTTAACCTGGCACCATCCCTACGGTGAAGCATGGTGGTGGCAGCATCATGTTGTGGGGATGTTTTTCAGTGGCAGGCACTGGCAGACTAGTCAGGATCGAGGCAAAGATGAACAGAGCAAAGTACAGAGAGATCCTTGATGAAAACCTGCTCCAGAGCACTCAGGACCTCAGACTGGGGCGAAGGTTTACCTTCCAACAGGACAACGATACTAAGCATACAGCCAAGACAACGCAGGAGTGGATTCGGGACAAGTCTCTGAATGTCCTTGAGTGGCCCAGCCAGAGCCCGGACTTGAACCCGATCGAACATCTCTGGAGAGACCTGAAAATAGCTGTGCAGCGACGCTCTCCATCCAACCTGACAGAGCTTGAGAGGATCTGCAGAGAAGAATGGGAGAAACTCCCCAAATACAGGTGTGCCAAGCTTGTAGCGTCAAAGTACTGAGTAAAGGGTCTGAATACTTAAGTAAATGTGATATTTCAGTTTTTGGGGGGCAGGGGAAAAAATGTCTAAAAAACTGTTTATGCTTTGTCATTATGGGGCATTGTGTGTACATTGATGAGGGGTAAAAAACAATTTAATCAATTTTAGAATAATGATGTAATGTAACAAAATGTGGGAAAAGTCAAGGGGTCTGAATACTTTCCCGAATGCACTGTATACTACTCATGATATTGTACAGTTCAAGATGGTGCTGCAGGGTAGCCTAGTGGTTAGAGCGTTGGACTAGTGACAAAAAGGTTGAAAGTTCAAATCCCAGAGTGACAGAAAGGTTGAAAGTTCAAATCCCCGAGCTGACAAGGTACAAATCTGTTGTTCTGCCCCTGAATAAGGCAGTTAACCCACTGTTCCGAGGCCATCATTGAAAATAAGAATTTGTTCTTAACTGACTTGCCTAGTTAAGTAAAGGTAAAATATATATATATATTTTTAAAGATGCATAACTTCAGACTTTTGTATATGGCTGTGCAAAAAATAAGTAGAGGCCCAGTCCACATGTGTGTATTTTTTTCAAAGTGCTGGTTGTGGAACAAGAGATAATATACAGTGTCTTGCAAAAGTATTCAGACCCCTTGGATTTGTTCACATTTAATTGTTACAAAGTGGGATTAAAATGGATTTAATTGTCATTTTTTTGTCAACAATCTACGAAAAATATTTTGTAATGTCAAAGTGGAAGATAAAAAAAATATACAGAACTGAACTCGTTGTATAAGTATTCATCCCCTTTGTTTTTATGCAAGCATTCATTAATTCATTGTGTAACATTTGGCTCAACAAATCGCATAAGTTAGATGGACAGTCTGAAATAATAGGGGTTGACATGATTATTTAATGACTCCCCCTTCCTCTGTCCCCCATACATACAACCTCTGTCCCCCATACATACAACCTCTGTCCCCCATACATACAACCTCTGTCCCCCATACATACAACCTCTGTCCCCCATACATACAACCTCTGTCCCCCAAACATACAACCTCTGTCCCCCATACATACAACCTCTGTAAGGTTCTTCAGTCAAATATTGAATATCAAGCACAGATTCAACTTCAAAGACCAGGGAGCTTTTTGAATGCCTCATAAAAAGGGCAGTGATTGGTAGATGGGTAACAATAGCAAATAAGACATTGAATATCTCTTTAAGCATGGTCAAGTTAATAATTATGCTGTGGATTATGTATTGAACCACCAGACACGTCAAAGATACAGTCGTCCTTCTGAACTGAGCTGCAGGACAGGAATGAAACTGCTCAGGGATGTTACCATGAGGCCATTGGTGATTTTAAAACAGTTACAGAGTTCAATGGTAGGAGAAAACTGAGGATGGATCAACAACATTGTGGTAACTCCACAATAATGGCCTAAATGACAGAGTGAATAGAAGGAAGGAAGCCTGTACAGAACACAAATATTCCAAAACATGCAACAACGCACTAAAGTAATACTGCAACAAAAAACACAGCAAAGGAATATATCTACTTTTTGGTCTAAATGTGGCCTTATGTTTTTGGTCTAGACTTATGTTTGTGGCAAATCAAACACAACACATCACTGAGTAACTGGTTTCTTATTTTTAAGCATGGTGGTGGCTGCATCATGGTATGGGTATGCTTGATATCAGCAAGTACTGGGGAGTTTTTCAGGACAAAAATAAATGGGATGGAGCTAAGCACAGGCAAAATCCTAGAGGAAAACCTGGTTCAGTCTGCATTACACCAGAGACTGGGAGATGAACTCACCTTTCAGCAGGACAATAACCTACAACACAAGGCCAAATCTACACTGGAGTTGCTTACCAAGGAGAGAGTGAATGTTCCTAAGTGGCCGAGTTACAGTTTTGACTTAAATCTGCTTCAACATTTTAGATGGCTCTCTTTTGTAGATACTTCTTTTGTTGCCCAAAGCAAACGTTAAAGTCAAACTCAGGAAGCTGTGTAGCTGACATCAACAGGAAGCTGTTTAACTACATCTTTCCATCACACCTCTGTTCTCTTCATCGGCCTTAGCAGAGTTACAGAAAAAATGTTTTACAAAAATGGTGTAGCAAAACATGATGATGATGATGATGGTTCCCACGCAGCCTTTCTCTTCTTCTGTCCATCTTCCAGCTGTTGCACCAACATGGTCAGAAGGTAACATCTCTCCCATGGAGAGATCACAGCGGCCCCTTAGCTTCCTCATTCCTGAGAGCCGGGAAACCCTTATTGCCCAAGGCATTTCATTTTCACAGGATCTTTCAATTCCTGTAGTTAACGATTCCACTTACATCCATTTTTCAATATAAACCCTTTCAGCAAATGAACAGTATAAATCTTCCCTCACCTACACCTTTCAGTAGGATTTATAAGGTTTCAGTAACATCTATACCTATTTTTAACCTCTGTAATCATTAAAGTAATCCAGAAACATTTCAGGCTATAGATCAAACGTTCAAAAGTTTATTCTACTTAAATGTTTAATAAGCAAATCCAAGCCAATCCGAACCAATTCGGTAAAGTTCAAATAAAATAAATACTTCAACTTTTAATAAAATCACTTTTTAATTCAAATTGTCACGTTCCTGACCTATTTCTGTTAGTTTGTTGTATGTGTTAGTTGGTCAGGACGTGAGTTTGGGTGGGCATTCTATGTTGTCTGTTTCTATGTTGGTTTAAGGGTTGCCTGGTATGGCTCTCAATTAGAGGCAGGTGTTTGGCGTTCCTCTAATTGAGAGTCATATTTAGGTAGGTTGTTTCACAGTGTTCGTTGTGGGTGGTTGTCTCCTGTGTCAGTGTTTGTCACACCATACGGGACTGTTCGGTTTGTTTGTAAGTTGTTTTATGTAAGTTCGCATGTCCAGGTTTGTCTACTCCGTTTGTTGTTTTGTTAGTTTATAGTCAAGTTCGTGTTTTCGTCTGTTCTTATATAAATCATGTCATTTCACTACGCTGCGCCTTGGTTCGATCACTACTCCTCCTCTTCGGATGAAGAGGAGGAGGAACGCCGTTACAGAACCACCCACCAATCCAGAACCAAGCAGCGTAATTTCGAGCAACGGGAAAGTATACAGGACTTGTGGAGTTGGGAGCAAATATTTAACGGAGAAGGACCATGGGCTAAAGTGAATCACCGTCCATGGGAACAGCTGGAGGCAGTTCGGAGAGCGGAGGAAAAGAGAGAGAGGAACCGGCGTTATGAGGGGACGCGTCTTGCACGGAAGCCCGAAAAGCCCGTGAGTAACACCCAAAAATTTCTTGGGGGGGGCTAAGAGGTAGTGGGCCAAGGGCAGGTAGGAAACCTGCGCCCACTTCCCAGGCTGACCGTGGAGAGCGGGAGTACGGGCAGACACCGTGTTACGCAGTAGAGCGCACGGTGTCTCCTGTACGTGTGCATAGCCCGGTGCGGGTTATTCCACCTCCCCGCACTGGTAGGGCTAGATTGGGCATTGAGCCAGGTGTCATGAGGCCGGCTCAACGCGTCTGGTCTCCAGTGCGTCTCCTCGGGCCGGCATACATGGCACCTGCCTTACGCATGGTTTCCCCGGTTCGCCTACATAGCCCGGTGCGGGTTATTCCACCTCCCCGCACTGGTCGGGCGACCGGGAGCATTCAACCAGGTAAGGTTGGGCAGGCTCAATGCTCAAGAGAGCCAGTACGCCTGCACGGTCCGGTATTTCCGGCGCTACCTTTTCGCCCCAGCCCAGTACCACCAGTGCCTACACTACGCACCAGGTTTCCAGTGCGTCTCCAGAGCCCTGTTCCTCCTCCACGCACTTTTCCTATGGTGCGTGTATCCAGTTCGGTGCCTCCAGTTCCGACAACACGCACTAAGCCTCCTGTGCGTCTCCAGAGCCCTGTACGCACTGTTCCTTCTCCCCGTACTCGTCCTGAGGTGCGTGCACTCAGCCCGGTGCCACCAGTGCCGGTACCACGCACCAGGCCTATAGTGCGCTTTGAGAGGTCAGTGTGCCCTGTCCCTGCTCTCCGCACTAGCCTGAAGGTGCGTGTCTCCAGTCCGGTGCCTCCAGTTCCGGCACCACGTACCAGGCCTACAGTGCGTCTCAGCCGGCCAGAGTCTGCCGTCTGCCCAACGGCGCCTGAACTGTCCGTCTGCCAAGCGCCGCATGAACTGCCCGTCGGTATTGAGCCTTCAAAGCCGCCCGTCTGCCATGAGCCTGCAAAGCCGCCCGTCTGCCATGAGCCTACAGAGCCTTCCGCCAGACAGGAGCCGCTAGAGCCTTCCGCCAGACAGGAGCCGCTAGAGCCTTCCGCCAGACTGGCTCAGCCAGAGCCATCCGTCTCCGCAGCGCCATCTGAGCCATCCGTCTCCCCAGCGCCGTCTGAGCCATCCGTCTCCCCAGCGCCGTCTGAGCCATCCGTCTCCCCAGCGCCGTCTGAGCCATCCGTCTCCCCAGCGCCGTCTGAGCCATCCGTCTCCCCAGCGCCGTCTGAGCCATCCGTCTGTCCCGAGCCATTAGAGCCGCCCGCCTGTCCCGAGCCGTCAGAGCCGATAGTCAGTCAGGAGCCGCTAGAGCCAGTCGTCAGTCAGGATCTGCCAGAGCCGCCAACCAGACAGGATCTGCCAGAGCCGCCAACCAGACAGGATCTGCCAGAGCCGCCAACCAGACAGGATCTGCCAGAGCCGCCAACCAGACAGGATCTGCCAGAGCCGCCAACCAGACAGGATCTGCCAGAGCCGCCAACCAGACAGGATCTGCCAGAGCCGCCAACCAGACAGGATCTGCCAGAGCCGCCAACCAGACAGGATCTGCCAGAGCCGCCAACCAGACAGGATCTGCCAGAGCCGTCAGCCAGCCATGAGCGTCCAGAGCCGTCAGCCAGCCATGAGCGTCCAGAGCCGTCAGCCAGCCATGAGCGTCCAGAGCCGTCAGCCAGCCATGAGCGTCCAGAGCCGTCAGCCAGCCATGACCGTCCAGAGCCGTCAGCCAGCCATGAGCGTCCAGAGCCGTCAGCCAGCCATGAGCGTCCAGAGCCGTCAGCCAGCCATGAGCGTCCAGAGCCGTCAGCGAGCCATGAGCGTCCAGAGCCGTCAGCCAGCCATGAGCGTCCAGAGCCGTCAGCCAGCCATGAGCGTCCAGAGCCGTCAGCCAGCCATGAGCGTCCAGAGCCGTCAGCCAGCCATGAGCGTCCAGAGCCGTCAGCCAGCCATGAGCGTCCAGAGTCGTCAGCCAGTCATGAGCTGTCCCTTAGCCCAGAGCGGCTATTTACCCAGAACTGCCCCTCAGTCCAGAGCTGTCTCTCTGTCCGGAGCTGCCTTTCAGTCCGGAGTTGCCCCTCTATCCTAAGCTACCTCTCTATCCTGAGCTATTTCTCTGTCCTGAGCTACCTTGTCCCGGAGCTGTCCTGTATCTTGGTGTTGCCCCTTAAATTAGGTGGGGGAAATAAGAGGGTGGTCATGATAAGGGGTAAACGTAAGCTGGGATTGACTATGGTGGGGTGGGGACCTCGTCCAGAGCCTGAGCCACCACCGTGGTCAGATGCCCACCCGGACCCTCCCCTAAACTTTCTGCTGGTGCGCCCGGAGTTCGCACCTTAAGGGGGGGTTATGTCACGTTCCTGACCTATTTCTGTTAGTTTGTTGTATGTGTTAGTTGGTCAGGACGTGAGTTTGGGTGGGCATTCTATGTTGTCTGTTTCTATGTTGGTTTAAGGGTTGCCTGGTATGGCTCTCAATTAGAGGCAGGTGTTTGGCGTTCCTCTAATTGAGAGTCATATTTAGGTAGGTTGTTTCACAGTGTTCGTTGTGGGTGGTTGTCTCCTGTGTCAGTGTTTGTCGCACCATACGGGACTGTTCGGTTTGTTTGTAAGTTCGGTCTTTTGTGTAGTCATTTTCCTGTTCGTGAGTTCTGCGTTTTATGTAAGTTCGCATGTCCAGGTTTGTCTACTCCGTTTGTTGTTTTGTTAGTTTATAGTCAAGTTCGTGTTTTCGTCTGTTCTTATATAAATCATGTCATTTCACTACGCTGCGCCTTGGTTCGATCACTACTCCTCCTCTTCGGATGAAGAGGAGGAGGAACGCCGTTACACAAATAAATCCTAAAAAGCATCCAATCAAATGAAATGTTATTGGTCACATGCACATATTTAGCAGATGTTATTGCGGGTGTAGCGAAATGCACACAAGAAACACAACGAAACAACTAACTGCATACTGTAGGTCTTGTACTTTTACTGCAATGGGCTAAATCAGGGTCACACAGAGTGTTCAAATCGGCTTTGAAACAAAAGTATATACCTCACACACATGGTTATGTCAGATATACAGTTGAAATGTATTCAATTTTGAGTTTGCATCCCAATATTATACTCACAGTAAATACATCACAGAAGATTGAAATATAACATAGAAACACCTGAATTTTTCCGGTAGTTTAGAATATTTTTGTATTTATTAATTATTCAATTATGAAAAATATGAATATAAATGCACGAGGGCGATTTGGTCATTTGACTGCAGGAAAAAGGTACTGCAAATGTAACCTGTGGATAGGCAGGCTAACTTTGCAGACTACACTCTTAGAACCTAAACGTGTTCTCTGGCTATCCTCATAGGAGAACCCTTTATATAACCCTTTTGTTTCCAAGTAAACCCCTTTTGGGTTCCATGTATAACCCTTTCCACAAAGGGCTCTACATAGGACCACAAAGGGTTCTACCTGGAACCAAAAGGGTTGTACCTAGAACCAAAAAGGTCTCTCCTACGGGGACAGACAAATAACCCTTTGGAACCCTTTTTTCGAACAGTGTGGCACTATAGACCAGTCTTAACTAGTTTTGATGCAATTGGTAACAGATCCTCTGTGCGTCTCTCCAATCATGCAGCTTCTTGGGTCTCAGATACTAACCACAAACTATTTCCTATAGTTCTGTGTGGAGTGACGTAAGAGACGTCACATGGGTTGTCTTCTTTTGGCATATATACAGGAGCTACTGTAAAGGGAAATTGTCATTGTCATTTTGCTTCATTCTGAAACAGACAGGTGAGTCCAGGGCATTTTTATTGTGATGTAGCCTGAAAAGGCTTTGCTCACAGAGCAATCCTTTAAACACAAAATTATTTGCTGAACACATTCTCACAAATGTGCACCTTCTATCAGATTTTTCAACCAAACATTTATATGTTTATGTTGCATTTAGGATGGAATTGCCAAAACCATGGCTCAAACTACTGAAGAAACATGTTGTGTCAAATATGGGTTGTATCTTCGTCCTTCTGGGCTTGGAGAAGATTGTGGAGATGGAGTTTAGGTGTCCCTGCGATCCAGAATGGAACTGGCTGTTTACGTCTACATTCTTTATCCTTCCTGCCGTTATAGCATTCATGATGATGCTAAAAGTACTAGGACCTACGTGTAACAAAGTGCGTAAGGGGGCACTTGTGTATTCGTCAAGCCTAATCCCTCCATTGGTGTGGTTGGTCATACTGTTCTTCGATGGCCAGTACTTTGCTTGTTTAAAGTCAAACTGGAATGGCACATTTGTCATTTCTAATGAAGATGCTCCTCGGAAATGGTGTAAGCCAGATGAGGCTGTACCCACTCACATGGATGACCATCGGAAATTGCTTGTTCAGTCTCAGGTGAGAAACCAGACCAATATTGTACATTAATGATATGTAGCTTTTTGAAGAATAGAACTTAAATGCTTTGTGAGCTTATTTCAATCCGGCATTCAAAAAACAACCAAGTGGTCACCATGTTCCCCACTACCAGAGATTGGATTCAAGGACTGACCATCGATGAAAATGATCGTTTTAACCATGTTTTGATGCTATACGGGGTTTTCTTACAATTACATTGTTTACAAACAATGGAGTATAATAAGCTTATGTTTTGGGTTCTGATGGGGTACGACAGTTGAACTAAGCTCATGAGGCATTTATAAGTTATATTCTTCAAGAATCAATACATTTATATCATTAAGAAAAAAGTCAAAAAAATGTAAAGTATGGGACACATTTAAATGTGCCTTTAGAGGCCATGCAATTCAGTACTCATTTCTAAAACAAAAGCAATTTAGGTCAAAAGAGTCCATATTAACAAAGGAAATAAAAGGTCTAACTGTAAAGATAGATAGCAATAAAAAGAGGCACAGAAAAAGTTAAGAGGAAAAACAAAAAGAAATGGAGGAACTTATTCAAGACAGACCAAGTGTAATATATTATAAATCAAATCAAATCAAATTGTATTGGTCACATACACATGGTTAGCAGATGTTAATGCGAGTGTAGTGAAATGCTTGTGCTTCTAGTTCCGACCGTGCAGTAATAACCAACAAGTAATCTAACAATTTCACAGCAACTACCTTATACACACAAGTGTAAAGGAATGAATAAGAATATGTACATATAAATATATGGATGAGTGATGGCCGAACGGCATAGGCAAGATGCAGTAGATGGTATAGAGTACAGTATATACATATGAGATGACTAATGTAGGATATGTAAACATTATATACAGTGGCATTGTTTTTAAAGTGGCTAGTGATACATTTAATTACATCAAGATGGCAAGATGTAGTAGATGGTATAGCGTACAGTATATACATATGAGATGCGTAATGTAGGGTATGTAAACATTATATAAAGTGGCATTGTTAAAAGTGGCTAGTGATAAGTTAGAGTTGAGTCAAGCTAGAGTTGAGTCTGTATGTTGGTAACAGCCACTAAATGTTAGTGATGGCTGTTTAACAGTCTGATGGCCTTGAGATAGAAGCTGTTTTTCAGTCTCTCGGTCCTCGCTTTGATGCACCTGTACTGACCTCGCCTTCTGGATGATAGCGGGGTGAACAGGCAGTGGCTCGGGTGGTTGTTGTCTTTGATGATCTTTTTGGCCTTCCTGTGACATCAGGTGGTGTAGGTGTCCTGGAGGGCAGGTAGTTTGCCCCCGGTGATGCGTTGTGCAGACCGCACTACCCTCTGGAGAGCCTTACAGTTGTGGGCGGAGCAGTTGCCGTACCAGGCGGTGATACAGCACGACAGGATGTTCTCGATTGTGCATCTGTAGAAGTTTGTGAGTGTGTTTGGTGACAAGCCGAATTTCTTCAGCCTCCTGAGGTTGAAGAGGCGCTGCTGCGCCTTCTTCACAACGCTGTCTGTGTGGGTGGACCCTTTCAGTTTGTCCGTGATGTGTACGCCCAGGAACTTAAAACTTTCCACCCTCTCTACTACTGTCCCGTCGATGTGGATAGGGGGCTGCTCCCTCTGCTGTTTCCTGAAGTCCACGATCATCTCCTTTGTTTTGTTGACATTGAGTGTGAGGTTATTTTCCTGACACCACACTCCGAGGGCCCTCACCTCCTCCCTGTAGGCCATCTCGTCGTTGTTGGTAATCAAGCCTACCACTGTAGTGTCGTCTGCAAACTTGATGATTGAGTTGGAGGCGTGCATGGCCACGCAGTCGTGGGTGAACAGGGAGTACAGGAGAAGGCTGAGAACGCACCCTTGTGGGGACCCAGTGTTGAGGATCAGCGGGGTGGAGATGTTGTTACCTACCCTCACCACCTGGGGGCGGCCCGTCAGGAAGTCCAGGACCCAGTTGCACAGGGCGGGATCAAGACCCAGGGTCTCGAGCTTAATGACGAGTTTGGAGGGTACTATGGTGTTAAATGCTGAACAGCATTTTTACATAGGTATTCCTCTTGTCCAGATGGGTTAGGGCAGTGTGCAGTGTGGTTGCGATTGCGTCGTCTGTGGACCTATTGGGTCGGTAAGCAAATTGGAGTGGGTCTAGGGTGTCAGGTAGGGTGGAGGTGATATGGTCCTTGACTAGTCTCTCAAAGCACTTCATGATGACGGAAGTGAGTGCTACGGGTTTCCCTGGTGGAGCGTGCCGGGTAGATTTAGTTTGGGCACATACTGAACATGAGTTGACATAGTGGGCCACATCCTGAGCCAAGGTGGGCCACCAGTATTTCTCAGAGATGGAGTGAATGGTGCGGGTGATATCTGGGTGTCCAGTGGTGAGGGATGTGTGCGCACAGGTCAACAGCCTATCCCTTACCTCCGAGGGGACATACTGTACATACGCTAAGGAGGGCAGGTAGCTGGCGCGGGTTTCCTCTCCAGAGCCTGGCGGATGGGTATTTGTAAATATTGCCCAGCTCTACATCAAAAAAATAATACTACGGCCAGTTCATCATATATGCATAGTCACTTAACCATACCTACATGTACATACTACCTCAATAAGCCTGACTAACAGGTGTCTGTATATAGCCTAGCTACTGTTATTTTCAAATGTATTTTTACTGTTGTTTTATTTCTTTACTTACCTACACACACACACACACACACACACATACCTTTTTTTTCTCGCACTATTGGTTAGAGCCTGTAAGTAAGCATTTCACTGTGAGGTCTACACCTGTTGTATTCGGCGCACGTGACAAATAAACTTTGATTTGATTTGAGTATATGCAGCCCATCTATCTGATGCTGTCTGGTCTAATAGAATATGACTTTGTTGCCGCCCATAGCATTGAATGCAAGGGAAGCCAGCGAGCATTTGGCCTAGCATTTTTTATAAAATAATAGCCAATCAGCGTTGAGCTAAACTGAGTGAGCTCAGCTGTGAATGGTCCTGGCACACCCAACATATCTGTCAAGCAAAGCCAGTTTGGATTTGGTTTCACACCAATCACATCAGAAGCCAAAAGTCATTGACTTGTTGCATGTGGTTGTGTTGTTGTTCTCTGGTGGCTAAAGTCGACCCTTTCCTAAGTTAGCCATGTATGGAGATGGGGATTTGGACTTGTGGTTTTACTTAATTCTCCGTACTGGCCAATGATAATAATGGCGTTTCTGATCCTACCATAAATTCATACATTGTGCCCCTGGCCTGAGAGGATGGAAGTTCAACATGTAGCTAGATGTAGTAGGCTAATGTTAACTTGCTGGCCTGGTGCATCGTTACCCATGAAAGGAAGTTAGCTAGCTAGCAAGCTTTTTAGCCAGGTAGCCTAGGATGACAACAAAAAAAAAGTGTGTACTGTATGACAGAATCATACATCGTTTAGGCAACATGAAAGAGGAGGATGACATTGGCTTTTCTCTACAAGTAGGGTAGGTACATGCACGCACGCACGCTCAGAAATCAGAACCGTGGACAGCCACATCATATTTAGCTTATTGGACTAAATAGTTGTTAGTATCTTTTAGATGTCACTGTATTAGACTATATGATTAGATGATGTTGAAATGTTGAAGTGGAAATGGTGCTGGATTCGTGGAGGCAGCGCCTGTTTTCTTTGCGACTTGCGGTACTTCTCCGTGGTTCTAAATCAACAGTTGTTTAGTAGTCCGAAAATGTCGGAAACATGAACTTGCTTGACCATGCTGTAGGTCATGTAACGGTTTGTTACATGTACTGTGTTTTGTGTACTTGACCAGACCAATGTTGCTCTCCGGTTTTGTGATGAAACAAAGGCGTGGTCGAATGTATTATATATCACGGTGTCAAGGCATATGAACTAACAGGTTATAGAGTGCAATGCAATTATAACAACATGGAGGTTGTAATATGGCTTTTATTCCCTGGTTTGGCTTCCCCGTGATTTTACGCCGGCGAACCGCTACTGTATATCCCAACCACCAAGACCCACGGTCAGCGAGATGCGCTGTCAAATGATGAAAAAATCAGTAGCCTAAACATCATCATAAGCGCCAAGTGTTCTTGATAAATAGTGAAAATTGGCACAAAAGATATAATGGCATTATAATTAATATAAGTGCCGATATGACAGCAGTAAAAAAAAAAAGGTCAATTATTGTCAGCTCCTGCTTCCATGTTGTGTGTCTTCACCAGTGGAGGTTCCTCCTCAGAGGAGGGGCCATCCTCAGTGAATTTCAGAAAATAAAAATAGTGAAACATTTAAAAAGTTATCCTTTTTGGATAAAGCTATACTAAATATATTCATGTCACCAAATAAATGATTAAAACACACTGTTTTGCAATGAAGGTTTACAATAGCCTCAACAGCACTCTGTAGGGTAGCACCATGGTATAGCCAGAGGACAGCTAGTTGCCATTCTCCTCTGGGTACATTGGCTTAAAAAGATCTAGAATGCTCATGGTTCTCACCCTTTTCCATAAACTTACACAGTAATTATGACACCTTCCGGAGGACGTCCTCTAACCTACCAGAGCTCTTGTGTAACGGATGTGAAATGGCTAGCTAGTTAGCGGGTACGCGCTACTAGCATTTCAATCAGTTACGTCACTTGCTCTGAGACTTAAGTAGGGTTGCCCCTTGCTCTGCAAGGGCCGCGGCTTTTGTGGAGCGATGGGTAACGACGCTTCGTGGGTGTCAGTTGTTGATGTGTGCAGAGGGTCCCTGGTTCGCGCCCGTGTTGGGGCGAGGGGACGGTCTAAAGTTAAACTGTTACACTTGCATGAACTGACATGTTGTCCACACAATAAAATAATCAGGCAACAAATCTAGTACTGAAGGCATAAGCTACAGCTAGCATTGAAGTGCATGACATGTGGTGAGAAGTTGACTCAAAGTCAAGGTAAGTCTTTGGTTTTACATTTACATTACATTTAAGCCATTTAGCAGACACTCTTATCCAGAGCGACTTACAAATTGGAAAGTTCATACATATTCATCCTGGTCCCCCCGTGGGGAATGAACCCACAACCCTGGCGTTGCAAGCGCCATGCTCTACCAACTGAGCCACACGGGACCACATAAACGTATTGCATTTTATAAACGTTTTATAAACGTATTGCCAACATTGCCTGTACAAGCAAGTATAGCAAGCAGTTACACCAGCAGGCAATGTTGGCAATACCAGTCTTTATGTTTCCATCTGATTGTTAAACAATATCACTTAAAAAGTATGTGATGATTTTTGCATCCGAACAGTGAACTGTGCACCTGCCAACTTTCCTTCAAATTGCATGAGGCTGAAACTATCTCACAGGAGAAAGCATCCAGACAAAGCATCTGAATGAGTGAAACAGCGCCCTTGTATCTGATGCTGTCTGGACAGAAATAGTTTGACATGCCATACTCATTTTATCCAGACAGTATGGGCTACACATACTGAGACAGAGGGGCGCTGTTTTGCTTGCTCTGATGATTTATCTGAGATTGATGTGTCTTTTTGTTGGCGTGTGTCTTGGTCAAATAAATTCTAAATATTTTAATATTTTTTGTAGATGGGCAAGGAGGTATGATAGCTCCACTGGCCCTGCTGGCAATGATGAAAAATCTGTTGTTTTTGTATTGCATACACTGATTCTGTTTTCTATTTGTCTGTTTCCTCTTGTTTTAGGTCATTGGTCTGGCTCTGCTCTCGGGCATCTTTGTGGTACTCACAATGTTCTTGTGCATAAACTGCTGTGACACAGGACTGCAAACAGGGATAACAGAGCAGCAGACGGAAGTTGACAAGAATGATGGCAAGAATGATGGCAAGAAAGTTTTTGTGTCACATGTGGTTTGTAGCTTCGTCCTTCTGGGCTTGGAGAAGATTGTGGAGATGGAGTTTAGGTGTCCCTGCGATCCTAAACGGAACAAGCTGTTTACGTCTGCATTCTTTATCCTTCCTGCCATTACAGCATTCGTGGTGATGATAATAGTACAAGGACCTACGTGTAAACAAGTGTGTAAGAGAGCGTGTAAGGGGGCACTTGTGTATTTGTCAAGCCTCATCCCTCCATTGGTGTGGTTGATCATACTGTTCTTCGATGGCCAGTACTTTGCTTGTGCAAAGTCAAACTGGAATGGCACATTTGTCATTGCTAATGAAGATGCTCCTCGGAAATGGTGTAAGCCAGATGAGGCTGTACTCACTCAAATGGATCACCATCAGAAATTCCTTGTTCAGTCTCAGGTGAGAAACCAGACAAAACTTTTATATTAATGATATATAACAATTGATTTTTTAAGAATATAACTTACGATGATTAAAACGATGATTATGATTAAAAAAACAATAAAGAGTTCACCCCAATCCCCACCACTTGGTTTGGTAAACAGCTGAGGGATGGGGCTGGAGAAATGTTATCACTGAAATTTATAGACAGAGATATCGATTCAAGGACTGACAATACATGAGATCACAATTATAGTTTTAACCATGTTTTGAAGCTATACAGCGTTTTCTTATGTAGCTCATGGGGATGTGTGAAACTACATTAAAACCAGTACATAGTGATAGCGCTGACGTCATCCCGATGGCGCATGAAGCCGGAAGTATTTGAATCTGAAGCTCATCATCCCACCATATTGCTGAATGGGATTGAACGGTTGTCATGTAAAAATCTTCTCAGAGTGAAATAGTTCCCAATCGTTCTGATTGTGTTCTGATTGTGACATCATGTTGTAAAAGATACTTTTTGTGATTGCAAAGACCAGTCTCAAAGTCAACAGTGAAGAGGCGATTCCGGGATGTTGGCCTTCTAGGCAGAGTTGCAAAGAAAAAGCCATATCTCAGACTGGCCAATAAAAAGAAAAGATTAAGATGGGCAAAAGAACACAAACACTGGACAGAGGAACTCTGCCTAGAAGGCCAGCATCCCGGTCGCCTCTTCACTGTTGACGTTGAGACTGGGGTTTTGCGGGTCCTATTTAATTAATCTGCCATTTGATGACTTGTGAGGCGTCTGTTTCTCAAACTAGACACTCTAATGTACTTGTTCTCTTGCTCAGTTGTGCACCGGGGCCTCCCACTCCTCTTTCTATTCTATTCTCCTCTAGCCAGTTTGCGCTGTTCTGTGAAGAGAGTAGTACACAGCATTGTACGACATTTACATTTAAGTCATTTAGCAGACGGCAGTACGAGATGCCTCTTCACTGTTGACGTTGGAGACTGGTGTTTTGCGGGTACTATTTAATAAAGCTGCTAGTTGAGGACTTGTGAGGCGTCTGTTTGTGAAGGGAGTAGTACACAGCGTTGTACGAGATCTTCAGTTTCTTGGCAATTTCTCACATGGAATAGCCTTCATTTCTCAGAACAAGAATAGACTGACGAGTTTCAGAAGAAAGTACTTTGTTCCGTCCATTTAGAGCCTGTAATCGAACCTACAAATGCTGATGCTCCACATACTCAACTAGTCCAAAGACGGACAGTTTTATTGCTTCTTTAATCAGAACAACAGTTTTCAGCTGTGCTAACATAATTGCAAAAGGGTTTTCTAATGATCAATTAGCCTTTTAAAATTATAAACTTGGATTAGCTAACACAACGTGCCATTGGAACACAAGAGTAATGGTTGCTGATAATGGGCCTCTGTACGCCTATGTAGATATTCCATAAAAAATCTGCCGTTTCCAGCTACAATAGTCATTTACAACATTAACAATGTCTACACTGTATTTCTGATCAATTTGTTGTTATTTTAATGGACATAAAATTATATTTTCTTTCAAAAACAAGGAAATATCTAAGTGACCCCAAACTTTTGAACGTTAGTGTATGTCTATATATCATTAATTTAAAAATCCCAAAATGTATTTTCCAATCCCAGAATGCTTTAACCTCTCTGGGGTAGGGGGCAGTATTTTGACGTCCGGATGAAAAGCGTGGCCAAAGTAAACTGCCTGTTACTCAGGCCCAGAAGTTAGGATATGCATATGCATGGTAGTATTGGATAGAAAACACTCTAAAGTTTCCAGAACTGTTACAATAATGTTTGTGAGTATAACAAAACTGATATGGCAGGCGAAAGCCTGTGGAAAATCCATCTAGGAAGTGGCATTCTTTTGAATTTAGTGTTTTTCCATTGAAAGCCTATCCACCATATACATGGATGGGACCTAGATTGCAGTTCCTATGGCTTCCACTAGATGTCAACAGTCTTTAGACATTGTTTCAGGCTTTTATTCTGAAAAATGAGTAAGAATGACAACATTTTCTGAGTGGTCGGTCGAATGAACAAGAGCTTTTTGCGCGCACGAGCGGGAGCAAGAAAATGACGAAGAATTTCCGATGACAGATTTACCAATACCTACATTGTAAAATTAGGGGTGGGGGAATCAATCATGCACGAACATATGGATGCATGTGCATGCACACACACACACACACACACACACACACACACACACACAAACACACAGGCATGCATACTAAAAGAAAGGTGAAGTCAGATTTATTCTCTTCTCTCTGCAATTATCAATTACCATTTTCTTCAATGTACCCTCTGGTATGGTATTATGTCATTACTCAGGATGGAGCAAAGGGCTGTTTGAAAGCCTTGTTTTAGGTTTCTCTCCACTCTGCTGATTAAGAGAACACCAAGCAAGAATGGGAATGTTCAATTATTACATAAAATAGGACACAGGCGAGCCCAAACACACACACACACACACACAATGTGTTTACTGCATTGCTTCACTTATGTTTCTGTGATATGGAGGTTATGAGAAAATCACTATAGTGATTAAATCATCTCCACCCTCTAAATTATCTCCACCCTGTTCATCACTCATGGAACAAATGTTAAGGTTTTTCCCCGGTCAATTACCTGCCTCTAAATTATCTCCACCCTCTAAATCATCTCCACCCTCTAAATCATCTCCACCCTCTAAATTATCTCCACCCTGTTCATCACTCGTGGAACAAATGTTAAGGTTTTTCCCCCGGTCAATTACCACCACATGCAGGCAGCCACAGGTCTCTAGGTACTCCCTTCACTAAACTATATCTTTCTATTATTATACTCTCCCCTTCACTATAGTATCTCTCCCCTTCACTAGGCCCTACATCTCAGGCCTTTACTATAGTATCTCAGGCCTTTACTATACTATCTCTCCCCTTTACTATAGTATCTCAGCCCTTTACTATACTATCTCTCCCCTTTACTATAGTATCTCTCCCCTTTACTATAGTATCTCTCCCCTTTACTATACTATCTCAGCCCTTTACTATAGTATCTCTCCCCTTTACTATACTATCTCAGCCCTTTACTATACTATCTCTCCCCTTTACTCTAGTATCTCAGCCCTTTACTATACTATCTCTCCCCTTTACTCTAGTATCTCTCCCCTTTACTATACTATCTCTCCCCTTTACTATAGTATCTCAGCCCTTTACTATACTATCTCTCCCCTTTACTATAGTATCTCTCCCCTTTACTATAGTATCTCTCCCCTTTACTATAGTATCTCAGCCCTTTACTATACTTTCTCAGCCCTTTACTATAGTATCTCTCCCCTTTACTATAGTGTCTCAGCCCTTTACTGTAGTATCTCAGTATTTCATGTATGTCTGAACATATCTGAAACTGTGTTCGTTTCCCTTCTTAGACAGAGCCTTCCTCCTCGTGGACTACAGTCCACAAATACATACAGGTGTGAACTACAACAGCTAGCATCCATCCAGGTGTCATGTCACCTTTACGTAAATGTATGTATGCATTCTAGGTGTTAATTATTGAATACGCTATTGTCCAGTTGAAATATTATTGATTATAAAGACAATAGACAACCTGATGATTAATAAAAAACATTGTTTGACATGTTTCGACGAACTTTACCGGTACTATTTGGATCTATTCGTCTGCCTGTTGTGACCGTCTTTGAGCCAGTGGATTACTGAACAAAACTGAGTTTTTGGGATATAAAGAGGGACTTTATCGAACAAAACAAAATGTTTATTGTGTAACATGGAGTCTTGTGAGTTCAACCATATGAAGATCATCAAAGGTAAGTGATTAATTTTATCGCTATTTCTGACTTATCTACTTGGCTGGAAAATGTTTGTATGCTTTTGTAAGCGGGGCGCTGTCCTCAGATAATCGCATGGTATGCTTTTGCCGTAAAGCCTTTTTGAAATCTGACACAGCGGCTGGATTAACAAGAAGTTCATCTTTAAGCCGATGTATAACACCTGTATATTTTATGAATGTTTATTATGAGTATTTCTGTATTTTGAATTTGGCGCTCTGCAATTTCACCTAAAGAGGTTTTAACATTTGGCGGGTTGAATTTGCAGGTAGAATCGTTCTTTCATTAGATTTTGCTGTGCAATTAAACAAACCTCTTAAAAGCAACAGTGAGGAAAAAGCTGTTGTTGATGTATTGCATACACTGATTCTGTTTTCTGTTTGTCTGTTTCCTCTTGTTTTAGGGCATTGGTATGGCTATGCTCTTGGCCATCTGTGCGGCAGTCACACTATCTGTGTGCAAAGACTGCTGCTGTGAAAAATGCTGTGGGGATGTAGACGAAGAAGAAGGAGACGAAAACCAAGGAAATGACGAAGGAATTGCGATGACAAACACAAGTTAACCATCACCTACATTGTAAAATTAGGGGTGGGGGAATCAATAAAGCACGAACATATGGATGCACGAAGCATGCACACACACACACACACAAACACACAGGCATGCATACTAAAAGAAAGGTGAAGTCAGATTTATTCTCTTCTCTCTGCAATTATCAATTACCATTTTCCTCAATGTACCCTCTGGTATGGTATTATGTCATTACTCAGGATGGAGCAAAGGGCTGTTTGAAAGCTTTGTTTTAGGTTTCTCTCCACTCTGCTGATTAAGAGAACACCAAGCAAGAATGGGAATGTTCAATTATTACATAAAATAGGACACAGGCGAGCCCAAACACACACACACAATGTGTTTACTGCATTGCTTCACTTACGTTTCTATGATATTGTCACGACTTCTACCGAAGATAACTCCTCTCCCTGTTCGGGCAGCGCTCGGCGCTCGGCGTCGCCGGTTTACTAGCCGCCACCGATCCCTTTTTCCTTTTCTGGTTGTTTTGTCTGTGTTCATTTTCACACCTGGTTTCAATTGCGTTTATTTCTGTGTGTATATAGGGCACCTGTTACCTGCCTTATTTCGTGCGGGATTAAGCTTGTGTGTATTTGCGCTCGATTATCTTTGATGTTTCTTGTTTTTGTTATTACGTACGTGTAGTTAAGTTTCGGAACTGAGTTTGTTCCTCCGTGCGTTTGGCACGAGTTTCTGTATTGTTTTCACATTTTAGGTAGTGTATGTAGTGTCGGAACTGTGGTTGTTCCTCCGTGTGTTGGCACGAGTTTCTGTTCCTTCGAGAGCGTAGTTTGGGATTTTCGTCTGTGCCAATTTTGTATTGGTGGACTATATATATAATATTATATATTAAACACGCTTCTCAGAAATCCCTGCTCTCCTGCGCCTGACTCCTACACCTCTCACCGAGACGCACCTTATCACAGATATGGTCATGAGGAAATCCCTATAATGATTAAATCATCTCCATCCTCTAAATTATCTCCACCCTCTAAATTATCTCCACCCTGTTCATCACTCATGGAACAAATGTTAAGGTTTTTCCCCGGTCAATTACCACCACATGCAGGCAGCCACAGGTCTCTAGGTACTCCCTTTACTAAACTATATCTTTCTATTATTACACTCGCCCCTTCACTATAGTATCTCTCCCCTTCACTACAATATCTCAGCCCTTTACTATAGTATCTCTCCCCTTTACTATAGTATCTCAGCCCTGTACTATAGTATCTCTCCCCTTTACTATACTATCTCTCCCCTTTACTATACTATCTCAGGACTTTACTATACTATCTCAGGACTTTACTATAGTATCTCAGCCCTTTACTCTAGTATCTCTCCCCTTTGCTGGAGTATCTCAGCCCTGTACTATAGTATCTCTCCCCTTTACTATAGTATCTCAGCCCTTTACTATGGTATCTCAGACTTTTACTATAGTATCTCTCCCCTTTACTATAGTATCTCTCCCCTTTACTATAGTATCTCTCCCCTTTACTATAGTATCTCTCCCCTTTACTATGGTATCTCAGACTTTTACTATAGTATCTCAGCCCTGTACTATAGTATCTCTCCCCTTTACTATAATATCTCAGCCCTTTACTCTAGTATCTCTCCCCTTTACTATAGTATCTATCCCCTTTACTCTAGTATCTCTCCCCTTTACTATAGTATCTCAGCCCTTTAGTATCTCTCCCCTTTACTATAGTGTCTCAGCCCTTTACTATAGTAAGCATTTCGCTACACTCGCAATAACATCTGCTAAACGTGTGTATGTGACCAATAAAATTTGATTTTATATATATATATATGGTTAAAAGTAGTGCACTATATATGGTTAAAAGTAGTGCACTATATATGGTTAAAAGTAGTGCACAATATATGGTTAAAAGTAGTGCACTATATATGGTTAAAAGTATTGCAGTGTAGGGAATACTGTAGGGAATAGGGTGCAATTGGAGAGAACCCTTTAGAGCTGAGCTGCCATAGTACCGTCTCATTGCAGTGGCCTGCCTGTGTCTGTCTGTTTGGGTGGTCCTGACTGCAGAGCGTCAGGCCCATCCATCACACAGCACATTATGCTGCAGAATCCGCCCAGTGAGCCATGGCCTGCAGGTAGCAACAGCTGCAGTGCCGCAGTCCCCATGTGGACGGTGCACATTCTAGGACATCCTCAGCCCCCACGCTTTACCCCTCCTTGAGTCAATCGTCATTGTATACGACTTAGCGGACACGTATCCTAAGTGACTTACAGTACAGTGATTGCATGTATTTAGTATGTTGTTGACAATTGACTCAAGAAGGGGTGAGACGTGAGGCTGAGCACATCCTAAAATGTACACCATACAGGAGGACAGCATCTCTGTCAGCTCTCATCCATCTTGACCTGTTCTGTCCACGTCAGTCGGCAGTCGTCCAACAGAACGGTCGGGGATCTAAACCCACTGGTCTTTTCTGTTTCATCACCTGCTGATATCCTGGTTCAATTATTGACAGACCTGTCAATCACTACTCACTCAATATGAGTGTCCCTTGAGTATCAGTGACAGACTTGCAGGATTGTGTAGGCTCGGGCCCTAATTTATATGCTCTCTGACACCTGGAGTTGACAGAGGAAAACGCCAAAGGACTAGTCAGTCGTCCCCCCCCCCAACATATTTCTCCCTGTTACAGTATCCAGAGAACTGACTCTTTGAATGTGACAGAATAATACTATAGTATTCATGTCTGTTATCTATATGAAACTTGTTCCCTGAGGATAAAGTTGATGCTATCTACAGTATACTGTATGTATGATCTGTGTGGTTACTTGTGTCTGTACAGGGTGAACTCTGAATTACTATATGCAAAAAGGTTGTATGCTCCTCTTAGGAATTCTGTCTGATTTACACTGGCCTCATCCCCCACACAAACATTTAAATGATCAAATCAAAGTTTATTTGTCACGTGCGCCGAATACAACAGGTGTAGACCTTACCGTGAAATGCTTACTAACCAATAGTGAAAAAAGGTATTAGGTGAACAATAGGTAAGTAAGAAATAAAACACCAGTAAAAAGACAGGCTATAAAAGTAGTGATTCTACATACAGACATACAGGCTGATTGAGGTAGTATGTACATGTAAATATGGTTATGTGACACCCTGTGGAGATTAGGCCTTGGTGGTCAGGTTACACTGTAAACTTGGTATCGTTTGATTGGTCAAAATTGGTTGGTCTTGAGTTGAAAGGTCACACCTTCCGATGTTATAAATGGAATTAAATGCCTTTGTTCTCTCTCTTATCCTGTATCCTGTATGATCAATTCAAATTTCCTAGGCTTCTGGCCTAGTAAGCATCTCTTTGTTCATGCGTTGTGTTGTAAGTTAATCTTAAGATCTATATGCTTGGAAAAATGCCATGTAATGTTTGTTAATGCTTGTAACTTAAGCTTTATTAAATATCTGCCTTTGATATAAACCATTCTCAGAGTCTCGTCAACTCATTGCCTAATGCTTGTTTGTATATTTTAATAATCTTTATGAAGTCAGATAAACTTTTTATTGGGCTAATTGCTTAGTGATATTACAAGTCACACGTGAGGTATTTTAAAAAGTATATAGATTTTACATAAACATGCCAAATATTACTGGCCACTACAATTTCATTCCAGCCATGTCATCATTTATCACCTGTGACAACAACGATTGTACTCAATTTGTTCCTCTCTCCCCCTCTCCAGACCCCCCCCCCCCCCCAGATCCCTCCCCAGATCCCACCCCCTCTCCAGATCCCTCCCCCTACCCAGATCTCTCCCCCTCTCCAGATCCCTCTCCAGATCCCTCCCCAGATCCCACCCCCCCCCCCCAGATCCCTCCCCAGATCCCTCCCCAGATCCCACCCCCTCTCCAGATCCCTCCCCCTACCCAGATCCCTCCCCCTCTCCAGATCCCTCCCCCTCCCCAGATCCCTCCCCAGATCCCTCCCCAGATCCCACCCCCTATCCAGATCCCACCCCCTCCCCAGATCCCTCTCCAGATCCCACCCCCTCTCCAGATCCCACCCCCTCTCCAGATCCCTCCCCCTCCCCAGATCCCTTCAATGTTTGCAGATCTATAATGTGTAAAGCAATATGGTAGAAGCTCCACCACGCCCATCCAGACCCCATACTGTAGATCTGAAAACATTAAGGGCCAAGGAGAAGGGGTAGGGGTAGGGGATCGTTTCCAGCACGGTTCCAGACATTATGATTGATGCGAAACCAGGCCAGCGTACAGTACAGCGTAGCTAAGTAGTGTGAAAAGGCCAAGAGCATTAAAACCGTGTGATTCAAACCCTGTAGACCCATTATAGGAATGGTAAAGCTATGCAAAGACAACCGTTCTGAACCCGCTACGGCTGTTGCAAAAGGACCAATCAGCTCGAAGCACTAACCTGGAAAAAGGAATGTGTGCAGATCTTGCTCTGTCACGCTTGTCGTGGAAAATCATTTTCAAATACAACGCTTACCAGAACTTTTAAAATCAAACATGCTCTTTATTACAATTGTACAGCCCACTGGCATGTCCCTGCGGAACACACCCCGCGGAACACCCCCCGCTTCCCAACCCCGGTTCCAACATTTATACATAAATAGCATATGGGTCCACCCCATATGCAAATAAGCATACTTCCCCTAATTCTTCCTGCCATCCTTATCTTTTTAGTTCAGGCTTCCTGCTTGTTCACGCCTACTAACGCCCATTATCTGCTTTCAGTTAAATTATAATAGTGGCCAGACCCATGCTTGTCTTAAAAATAATATATGTCCCTCTATACTCTAGGCCTATGACTCAACCCTGTATTTAATTCAATGCCCCAGCATGTTCTCTGGTATGTCCTTATTGGAATTGGCAGACTCTATGTCTCTTCTTATCATTAGTGTCCAGTTGCCTTAGGCATATTTCTCTGGTATGTGTGCTTTTAGTGGAATGTGTAGACTATAAGTCTAGTGTGTCCAATTGTTTTAGGTGCCCATGTGTCTGGTCAGTCTGTCAGCACAATGGAGAAAATAAGAGGGCCAGAACGTCTCTTAGTATATCTCCATTACCACAGTCTCATGATCAACGTGAACATGTGGTTCGTTACTTTAATGTTCAGCTGTCTTATGTCTTTATATGTTATCCATGTGTCTTATGTTACTACTACACGCTTTACAAAAATCGGACCCAGAAGCAGACCAGGACAAGGTGAGTATGAAGATGGTGAGAATTTATTTAAATGATGAGAACGTGGAGGTAGATAATTCCGGGTGGCGGAGCGGGCAGCGGAGATGGAATGATGGGAGTGGATGAGCAGATCCAAAGGATAGAAAAAAACACTAGCGACGAGCAGACAGGGATGGGTGATGGGTTCCGGGGAAATGGTGGTCATGGCTATTGAAGGGGAGAGGTGATGATCAGGACAGGTGTGCAGATTACTGATGGGATACAGGTGCGGGTGAACATTGATCTCCCAACAAGCTAATTCGCCCGGCAACCAGACAGGGTGCGTTCCAGGACAGAAACACAGGCAAACACAGACTCAGGAAGCGGGATTTGTGACAGTACCCCCCCTCCGACGAACGCCACCGGGCGGACTACCTGGAGCGCCAGGGTGGAGGCGGTAGAAGTCACGAAGCAGGTCGTCATCAAGAATCTGACGCCGAGGAATCCAACTCCTCTCCTCTGGACCATATCCTTCCCAATCCACGAGATATTGGAAACCTCGACCCCGCCGTCTGGAATCCATTATGCGGCGCACCGTGTAGACAGGACCACCTCCGATCATCCGAGGAGGAGGAGGCCGAGGAGGAGGGGGCAACAGAGGACTGAGGAGAACCGGCTTAAGGCAGGAGACATGAAATGAGGGATGTACTCGAAGCGTTGCCGGCAATTTGAGTCGGACCACAACCGGGTTAATGATTCTATCCACCACAAACGGACCAATGAACTTTGGTGACAGTTTCCTCGACTCAGTCCGTAGAGGAAGATCCCGTGTAGCCAACCAAACCTTATCTCCGATGGTATAAGCGGGAGCAGGAATACGGCGACGATTCGCCTGGATCTGATACCGGTCAGAAACTCTAAGGAGGACCTTCCTGGCCCGATGCCAGGTCCGGTGGCAACGACGAATGTGGGCCTGGACAGAAGGAACCGAAAGATCCCTCTCCTGAGAAGGAAACAAGGGAGGTTGGTATCCGTACAGGCATTGGAAGGGGGACATCCCAGTGGCAGATGAAGGAAGGGTATTATGGGCATACTCGACCCAGGGTAATTGAGATGACCAAGAGGTGGGATCAGAGGAGACAAGACAACGCAGCGTGGACTCCATCTTCTGGTTGGCTCTCTCCGCCTGACCATTAGATTGTGGGTGAAATCCAGAAGTGAGACTGACTGTCGCTCCAATGGCCAAACAGAAGGATCTCCAGACAGCAGAGGTAAACTGAGGACCACGGTCAGAAACAATGTCACTGGGCAATCCGTGGACCCTGAAAACCTCCCTAACCAGGATCTCGGACGTCTCCGTGGCAGATGGAAGCTTGGAGAGAGGGACAAAATGAGCAAACTTGCTGAATCTGTCCACAATGGTCAGAATGACCGTGTTCCCAACAGAAGGGGGCAATCCCGTGACAAAATCTAGGGCCAGATGCGACCAAGGTCGCCGAGGAATAGGTAGGGGGTGAAGAAGCCCAGAGCTGGGCCGATTGGTACTTTTGTTCTGAGCACAAACAGGACATGCGGCAACAAACCTCCGGGTATCTTCTCCCATGGCAGGCCACCAAAATCGTCTGCGCAGTAGCGCCATAGTCCGAGCAACGCCAGGGTGACAAGCTATCTTGCTGGCGTGGGACCACTGAAGAACAGCAGAACGGACCGACTCAGGCACGAACAACCGACCGGGTGGACCGTTACCGGGACCGGGCTGCGTCCGAAGGGCCGTCATCACATCCTCCTCAATCCTCCATGTAACGGCTCCCACGACAAGGTTCTGGGGAAGAATCGTCTCAGTCTTGGCCCCACTCTCATCCGTCTTGGAGAACATCCGGGACAAGGCGTCCGCCTTGCCGTTCTTCGACCCAGGTCGGAACGTCAGGGAAAAATTGAAGCGTCCAAAAAACAAAGCCCACCTGGCCTGACGGGAGTTGAGACGTTTAGCCGATTGCACGTAAGCCAGATTCTTGTGGTCAGTCCAGACCACAAACGGTTGCTCCGCTCCCTCCAACCAGTGACGCCACTCCTCCAAGGCAAGCTTCACAGCGAGAAGCTCCCGGTTACCCACATCGTAGTTACTCTCAGCTGGTGAAAGACGACAAGAGTAGAAGGCGCAGGGATGGAGTTTACCGTCAGTGGAGCTACGCTGGGACAGGATGGCGCCCACCCCCACATCAGACGCGTCCACCTCAACCACAAACTGACGGGAAGTGTCAGGTTGAGAGAGAATTGGGGCGTTGGTGAATCGGCTCTTCAAGTTCAGAAATGCTCGGTCTGCCTCAGGAGTCCAACAGAAAACTCTGGTGCAAGACGTCAGAGCAGTTAAAGGAGCGGCCACCCGGCTGTAATCACGGATAAACCTCCGATAGAAGTTCGCAAATCCCAGGAATCTCTGGAGCTGCAATCTCGTACCGGGCTGGGCCCAATCCCGAACCGCCCGAACCTTCTCTTGGTCCATCTTGATCTCACCCCTGGAGATGATGTACCCGAGGAAGGATGTAGTGTGGGCGTGAAAATCACACTTCTCTGCCTTCACAAACAGACGGTTCTCCAATAACCGCTGCAGGACCTGCTTAACCTGCTGGATGTGGCTGGAAAGCTCCTTGGAGAAAATCAGGATGTCATCCAGGTAAACGAACACAAACAGACCGATCATATCCCTCAGCACGTCATTCACCAAACCTTGGAACACTGCTGGAGCGTTGGAAAGTCCAAACGGCATCACCTGGTACTCGAAATGTCCCATAGGTGTATTGAATCCAGTCAACCACTCGTCCCCCTCTTTGATCCGAACCAGATGATACGCATTGCGTAGATCAAGCTTCGTAAACACAGTAGCACCCTGTAAAGAATCGAAAGCGGAGCTCATCAAGGGCAAGGGGTACTTGTTCTTGACCGTAATATCATTCAACCCCCGATAATCAATACACGGTCGAAGAGAGCCATCCTTCTTACTCACAAAAAAAAATCCAGCTCCCAGGGGTGATGACGAGGGACGAATGAGACCTGCAGCAAGAGACTCCTTTATGTAGGTCTCCAGGGATTCCCGCTCAGGTCGAGAAATACTGTATAACCGTCCCTTGGGAAAGGCAGCTCCAGGGAACAGCTTAATCGTACAATCATAAGGTCGGTGGGGAGGAAGTGACTGAGCTCTCTGCTTACTGAACACCTCACCCAACTCGTGATATGTTTCAGGAACCAGGGACAAATCAGGAGGAGCAGACTCACTGACCCGACTGGGGACAGCATGAGAACAGGCAGTCCTGAGGCAGTTAGCATGGCACTCAATGCTCCAACTAGTTACCTTACCAGTCACCCAATCGAACGAAGGATTGTGTTCTCTTAGCCAGGGGTATCCAAGAACCAGAGGTACATGGGGGGAAGGCAAAATGAAAAAAGAAATAACCTCTGAATGATTCCCCGACAACAACATCTTAACCGGTTCAGTCCTCATAGTGATCCGTGCCAGAACACTACCGTTCAGAGTGGTTGCTTCAATGGCTTCCGGTAATTGCTCCTTGGAAAGCCCCAGCTGTTCCACTAAGTCGGCATCAATGAAGCTGTCATCGGCACCTGAATCGATGAAAGCGTTAATCGCTAAACTCTGATCCTTATTTATGAGGGTAGCAGGAAAACGGGGTCTGACGGGGATCTTGAGAGGTTGAAACTGGCTCGCTAACAACCCTCCCAAACTTAACGAGCCGAGCAGTTTAACGGGCGCTGAGGACAAACGGAGATGTAATGTCCCGAACTACCACAGTAGAGGCAGCTGTTGGTCTCACGTCTACGTTGGCGCTCGTCCTTAGTTAACCCGTGCCGCCCCACTTGCATAGGTTCAGGATCTGGCGGCAGGACTCCTTTACTAATCCCGTGTGAGGAAACCTGATTAACACCTTCTGGTTCTCCTCCTGACCCGAATGGTAACCGAGTAGCTGATTGATTGGACCGGACCCACTGCTTCTCCCTCCTTCTCTCTCGAACTCTGTTATCCACCCTAATGGATAATGCGACCAAACTGTCCAGGTCACAAGGCTCCGGATAGGAAATCAGCTCATCCTTGAGTTGCTCCGACAACCCCTGGTAAAAGCCGCTTGTAGTGCCTCCTCATTCCACCCACTCTCCACAGCCAATGTTCGGAACTCAATCACAAAGTCTGCCACATAACGAGCTCCTTGGCGAAGAGAAAACAACCGCTTAGCTGCGTCCTTACCTCGGACTGGATGGTCAAAAAGCTTTCTCATTTCTGACGTGAACTCCTGGTATGATGCCATGCAGGTGTCCTGTTGTTCCCAAACAGCTGAAGCCCATTCCAAAGCTCTACCACGCAGCAGTTCAATAACAAAAGCTATCCTAGCCTTGTCTGTGGCGTAAGAGTGGGGCTGCAGCTCAAATACTAACCCACACTGCATAATAAATGAACGGCATCCTCCCAAATCCCCTTCATACTTATCCGGCGTCGGTACCTTGGGCTCACGGAAGGAAACCGCTCCAGAAGCGGCAGGTGAGAGGGGTGAAACAGGTGGTGGAGAATCCGCCGGCAAACTGAGCTGATCCTGGATTCTCGCCAAGCTGGCAGAGAAGTTCTGGACTGAACTCGCTATCTCCTGTAGCGCTGTGCTGTGTTGACCCAATATCATCCCCTGATGGGAAATGGCATGTCGAACGGAGTCCAGGTCCGCTGGGTCCATACTTGGCCGGATCGTTCTGTCACGCTTTACAAAAATCGGACCCAGAAGCAGACCAGGACAAGGTGAGTATGAAGATGGTGAGAATTTATTTAAATGATGAGAACGTGGAGGTAGATAGTTCCGGGTGGCGGAGCGGGCAGCGGAGATGGAATGATGGGAGTGGATGAGCAGATCCAAAGGATAGAAAAAAACACTAGCGACGAGCAGACAGGGATGGGTGATGGGTTCCGGGGAAATGGTGGTCATGGCTATTGAAGGGGAGAGGTGATGATCAGGACAGGTGTGCAGATTACTGATGGGATACAGGTGCGGGTGAACATTGATCTCCCAACAAGCTAATTCGCCCGGCAACCAGACAGGGTGCGTTCCAGGACAGAAACACAGGCAAACACAGACTCAGGAAGCGGGATTTGTGACAGCTCAGTGCACTAGGTGGGCGGAGTTTGCGCTTTAGGACCAATGGAATGGTCTCAAACCCGGGGCGAGGTAAAACTAATGGACCTAATAACACGAGCCCAATACAACGGGGAAAGACAGCGTTTCAGTCACAGGAAGAAAGGACAGAAGAGGAGGTTCATGTGAAAAAGGATCCATTTTTGGGATTAAAAATACATGATTCCCTTTCTCGCCCCTGTGATTGAACCGACCTGATGTTTGTCTGAAGCTCCGTGCTGTTTCCTTGTTGGAGCCGGTGTGCATTACGCATGATGCAAATTAGTCTGCAATTCATCAAGGAACACTTATTGGTTATTGGGAAATAACCAAAGTGATGAGTTACCCCGGGTGTGAATTACTTCATGAATGGGTGACTTAAAGAAGTTATGGCACAAGTAATTGAAGTGTGGGTTTATGTAAACCAGTTGTTTATGATGTTATGGGATGTCCATATGAAATTATGCATTTATGGTAGAAATGTATTGTGGGCTATCATGATGGAACATTCCTAGCAAAAGGGTTCCTGGAAAAAGTTCTTAGGTGGTCAGTTGGCCTTTGCCTGGAGGAGAGCAGACTGGGCAGGTAACAGGTTGGCTAGAGTAGAGGTATACCTGGAGGAGAGCAGGCTGGGCAGGTAACAGGTTGGCTAGAGTAGAGTTATACCTGGAGGAGAGCAGGGTGGACAGGTAACAGGTTGGCTAGAGTAGAGTTATACCTGGGGGAGAGCAGGCTGGGCAGGTAACAGGTTGGCTAGAGTAGAGTTATACCTGGGGGAGAGCAGGCTGGACAGGTAACAGGTTGGCTAGAGTAGAGTTATACCTGGGGGAGAGCAGGCTGGACAGGTAACAGGTTGGCTAGAGTAGAGTTATACCTGGGGGAGAGCAGGCTGGACAGGTAACAGGTTGGCTAGAGTAGAGTTATACCTGGAGGAGAGCAGGCTGGGTAGGTAACAGGTTGGCTAGAGTAGAGTTATACCTGGGGGAGAGCAGGCTGGACAGGTAACAGGTTGGCTAGAGTAGAGTTATACCTGGAGGAGAGCAGGCTGGGCAGGTAACAGGTTGGCTAGAGTAGAGTTATACCTGGAGGAGAGCAGGCTGGGCAGGTAACAGGTTGGCTAGAGTAGAGTTATACCTGGGGGAGAGCAGGCTGGACAGGTAACAGGTTGGCTAGAGTAGAGTTATACCTGGAGGAGAGCAGGCTGGGCAGGTAACAGGTTGGCTAGAGTAGAGTTATACCTGGAGGAGAGCAGGCTGGGCAGGTAACAGGTTGGCTAGAGTAGAGTTATACCTGGGAGAGAGCAGGCTGGGCAGGTATTAGGTTGGCTAGAGTAGAGTTATACCTGGAGGAGAGCAGGCTGGGCAGGTAACAGGTTGGCTAGAGTAGAGTTATACCTGGGAGAGAGCAGGCTGGGCAGGTATTAGGTTGGCTAGAGTAGAGTTATACCTGGAGGAGAGCAGGCTGGGCAGGTAACAGGTTGGCTAGAGTAGAGTTATACCTGGAGGAGAGCAGGCTGGGCAGGTAAAAGGTTGGCTAGAGTAGAGGTATACCTGGAGGAGAGGAGGCTGGACAGGTAACAGGTTGGCTAGAGTAGAGGTATACCTGGAGGAGAGGAGGCTGGACAGGTAACAGGTTGGCTAGAGTAGAGTTATACCTGGGAGAGAGCAGGCTGGACAGGTAACAGGTTGGCTAGAGTAGAGGTATACCTGGAGGAGAGCAGGCTGGACAGGTAACAGGTTGGCTAGAGTAGAGTTATACCTGGAGGAGAGCAGGCTGGGAAGGTAACAGGTTGGCTAGAGTAGAGTTATACCTGGAGGAGAGCAGGCTGGGCAGGTAACAGGTTGGCTAGAGTAGAGATATACCTGGAGGAGAGCAGGCTGGGAAGGTAACAGGTTGGCTAGAGTAGAGCCATACCTGGAGGAGAGCAGGCTGGGCAGGTAACAGGTTGGCTAGAGTAGAGTTATACCTGGAGGAGAGCAGGCTGGGCAGGTAACAGGTTGGCTAGAGTAGAGTTATACCTGGAGGAGAGCAGGCTGGGCAGGTAACAGGTTGGCTAGAGTAGAGTTATACCTGAGGGAGAGCAGGCTGGGCAGGTAACAGGTTGGCTACAGTAGAGTTATACCTGGAGGAGAGCAGGCTGGGCAGGTAACAGGTTGGCTAGAGTAGAGTTATACCTGGAGGAGAGCAGGCTGGGCAGGTAACAGGTTGGCTACAGTAGAGTTATACCTGGAGGAGAGCAGGCTGGGCAGGTAACAGGTTGGCTACAGTAGAGTTATACCTGGAGGAGAGCAGGCTGGGCAGGTAACAGGT